>NC_092759.1:30315927-30625920 GCF_047496795.1 Chiloscyllium punctatum | reverse complement strand
CCCTCTGTTTCAGCCCCTCTGTTTCTTGCCCTCTGTTTCTCAACCTCTGTTTCTCGCCCTTTGTTTTTAGCCCTCTGTTTCAGCCCGTCTGTTTCAGCCCCTCTGTTTCAGCCCCCCTGTTTCTCGCCCTCTGTTTCAGCCTCTCTGTTTTTCGCCCTCTGTTTCAGCCCCTCTGTTTCTCGCCCTCTGTTTCTCGCCCTCTGTTTCAGCCCCTCTGTTTCAGCCCCTCTGTTTCAGCCCCTCTGTTTCTCGCCCTCGGTTTCAGCCCCTCTGTTTCTCGCCCTCTGTCTCAGCCCCTCTGTTTCTCGCCCTCTGTCTCAGCCCCTCTGTTTCTCGACCTCTGTTTCAGCCCCTCTGATTCAGCCCCTCTGTTTCAGCTCCTCTGATTCAGCCCCTCTGATTCAGCCCCTCTGTTTCAGACCCTCTGTTTCAGCCCCTCTGTTTCACCCCCTCTGTTTCTCGCCCTCTGTTTCAGCCCCTCTGTTTCAGCTCCTCTGATTCAGCCCCTCTGATTCAGCCCCTCTGTTTCAGACCCTCTGTTTCAGCCCCTCTGTTTCAGCCCCTCTGTTTCTCGACCTCTGTTTCATCCCCTCTGATTCAGACCCTCTGTTACAACCCCTCTGAATCAGCCTCTCTGATTCAGCCCCTCTGTTTCTCACCCTCTGTTTCAGCCCCTCTGTTTCTCGCCCTCTGTTTCAGCCCCTCAGTTTCTCGCCCACTGTTTCAGCCCCGCTGATTCAGCCCCTCTGTTTCAGCCCCTCTGAATCAGCCCCTCTGATTCAGCCCCTCTGTTTCAGACCCTCTGTTTCAGCCCCTCTGTTTCAGCCCCTATGTTTCTCGCCCTCTGTTTCAGCCCCTCTATTTCTCGCCCTCTGTTTCAGCCCCACTGATTCAGACCCTCTGTTTCAACCCCTCTGATTCAGCCCCTCTGATTTAGCCCCTCTGATTCAGCCCCTCTGTTTCTCGCCCTCTGTTTCAGCCCATCTGTTTCAGCCCCTCTGTTTCTTGCCCTCTGTTTCAGCCCCTCTGTTTCTCGCCCTCTGTTTCAGCCCCTCTGTTTCTCGCCCTCTGTTTCAGCTCCTCTGATTCAGCCCCTCTGATTTAGACCTCTGATTCAGCCCCTCTGTTTCAGACCCTCTGTTTCAGCCCCTCTGTATTTCGCCCTCTTTTTCAGCCACTCTGTTTCAGCCCGTCTGTTTCAGCCACTCTCTTTCTCGCCCTCTGTTTCAGCCCCTCTGTTTCTCACGCTCTGTTTCAGCCCCTCTGTTTCTCGCCCTCTGTTTCAGACCCTCTGTTTCTCGCCCGCTGTTTCTGCCCCTCTGTTTCTCGCCCTCTGTTTCAGACCCTCAGTTTCTCGCCCTCTGTTTCAGCCCCGCTGATTCAGCCCCTCTGTTTCAGCCCCTCTGAATCAGCCCCTCTGTTTCAGCCCCTCTGTTTCAGCCCCTCTGTTTCAGCCCCTCTGTTTCTCGCCCTCTGTTTCAGCCCCTCTGTTTCTCGCACTCTGTTTCAGCCCCTCTGTTTCTCGCACTCTGTGTCAGCCCCTCTGATTCAGCCCCTCTGTTGCAGCCCCTCTCATTCAGCCCCTCTGTTTCAGCCCCTCTATTTCAGCCCCTCTGTTTCAGCCCCTCTGTTTCATCCCCTCTGTTTCCCGCCCTCTGTTTCTCACCCTCTGTTTCTCGCCCTCTGTTTCAGCCCCTCTGTTTTTTGCCCTCTGTTTCAGCCCCTCTGTTTCTTGCCCTCTGTTTCTCACCCTCTGTTTCTCGCCCTCTGTTTCAGCCCCTCTGTTTTTTGCCCTCTGTTTCAGCCCGTCTGTTTCAGCCCCTCTGTTTCAGCCCCTCTGTTTCTCGCCCTCTGTTTCAGCCCCTCTGTTTCTCGTCCTCTGTTTCAGCCCCTCTGTTTCTCGCCCTCTGTTTCAACCTCTCTGTTTCAGCCCCTCTGTTTCAGCCCCTCTGAATCAGCCTCTCTGATTCAGCCCCTCTGTTTCTCGCCCTCTGTTTCAGCCCCTCTGTTTCTCGCCCTCTGTTTCAGCCCCTCTGTTTCTCGTCCTCTGTTTCAGCCCCTCTGTTTCTCGCCCTCTGTTTCAACCTCTCTGTTTCTCGCCCTCTGTTTCAGCCACTCTGTTTCAGCCCCTCTGTTTCAGCCCCTCTGTTTCTCGCCCTCTGTCTCAACCCCTCTGTTTCTCACCCTCTGTTTCAGCCCCTCTGATTCAGCCCCTCTGTTTCAGCTCCTCTGATTCAGCCCCTCTGATTCAGCCCCTCTGTTTCAGACCCTCTGTTTCAGACCCTCTGTTTCAGCCCCTCTGTTTCTCGCCCTCTGTTTCAGCCCCTCTGATTCAGACCCTCTGTTTCAACCCCTCTGATTCAGCCCCTCTGTTTCAGTCCCTCTGAATCAGCCTCTCTGATTCAGCCCCTCTGTTTCTCGCCCTCTGTTTCAGCCCCTCTGTTTCTCGCCCTCTGTTTCAGCCCCTCTGTTTCTCGCCCTCTGTTTCAGCCCCGCTGATTCAGCCCCTCTGTTTCAGCCCCTCTGAATCAGCCCCTCTGATTCAGCCCCTCTGTTTCAGACCCTCTGTTTCAGCCCCTCTGCTTCAGCCCCTCTGTTTCTCGCCCTCTGTTTCAGCCCCTCTATTTCTCGCCCTTTGTTTCAGCCCCACTGATTCAGACCCTCTGTTTCAACCCCTCTGATTCAGCCCCTCTGATTTAGCCCCTCTGATTCAGCCCCTCTGTTTCTCGCCCTCTGTTTCAGCCCTTCTGTTTCAGCCCCTCTGTTTCAGCCCCTCTGTTTCTCGCATCTCTGATTCAGCCCGTCTGTTTCTTGCCCTCTGTTTCAGCCCCTCTGTTTCTCGCCCGCTGTTTCAGCCTCTCTGTTTCTCGTCCTCTGTTTCAGCCCCTCTGTTTCAGCCCCTCTGTTTCAGCCCCTCTGTTTCTCGCCCTCTGCTTCAGCCCCTCTGTTTCTCGCCCTCTGTTTCAGCCCCTCTGTTTCTCGCACTCTGTGTCAGCCCCTCTGATTCAGCCCCTCTGTTGCAGCCCCTCTCATTCAGCCCCTCTGTTTCAGCCCCTCTATTTCAGCCCCTCTGTTTTAGCCCCTCTGTTTCATCCCCTCTGTTTCTCGCCCTCTGTTTCTCACCCTCTGTTTCTCGCCCTCTGTTTCAGCCCCTCTGTTTTTTGCCCTCTGTTTCAGCCCCTCTGTTTCTTGCCCTCTGTTTCTCACCCTCTGTTTCTCGCCCTCTGTTTCAGCCCCTCTGTTTTTAGCCCTCTGTTTCAGCCCGTCTGTTTCAGCCCCTCTGTTTCAGCCCCCCTGTTTCTCGCCCTCTGTTTCAGCCTCTCTGTTTTTCGCCCTCTGTTTCAGCCCCTCTGTTTCTCGCCCTCTGTTTCAACCTCTATGTTTCTCGCCCTCTGTTTCAGCCACTCTGTTTCAGCCCCTCTGTTTCAGCCCCTCTGTTTCTCGCCCTCGGTTTCAGCCCCTCTGTTTCTCGCCCTCTGTCTCAGCCCCTCTGTTTCTCGCCCTCTGTCTCAGCCCCTCTGTTTCTCGACCTCTGTTTCAGCCCCTCTGATTCAGCCCCTCTGTTTCAGCTCCTCTGATTCAGCCCCTCTGATTCAGCCCCTCTGTTTCAGACCCTCTGTTTCAGCCCCTCTGTTTCACCCCCTCTGTTTCTCGCCCTCTGTTTCAGCCCCTCTGTTTCAGCTCCTCTGATTCAGCCCCTCTGATTCAGCCCCTCTGTTTCAGACCCTCTGTTTCAGCCCCTCTATTTCAGCCCCTCTGTTTCTCGCCCTCTGTTTCAGCCCGTCTGTTTCAGCCACTCTGTTTCTCGCCCTCTGTTTCAGCCCCTCTGTTTCTCACCCTCTGTTTCAGCCCCTCTGTTTCTCGCTCTCTGTTTTAGACCCTCTGTTTCTCGCCCGCTGTTTCTGCCCCTCTGTTTCTCGCCCTCTGTTTCAGACCCTCAGTTTCTCGCCCTCTGTTTCAGCCCCGCTGATTCAGCCCCTCTGTTTCAGCCCCTCTGAATCAGCCCCTCTGTTTCAGCCCCTCTGTTTCAGCCCCTCTGTTTCAGCCCCTCTGTTTCTCGCCCTCTGTTTCAGCCCCTCTGTTTCTCGCACTCTGTTTCAGCCCCTCTGTTTCTCGCACTCTGTGTCAGCCCCTCTGATTCAGCCCCTCTGTTGCAGCCCCTCTCATTCAGCCCCTCTGTTTCAGCCCCTCTATTTCAGCCCCTCTGTTTCAGCCCCTCTGTTTCATCCCCTCTGTTTCCCGCCCTCTGTTTCTCACCCTCTGTTTCTCGCCCTCTGTTTCAGCCCCTCTGTTTTTTGCCCTCTGTTTCTTGCCCTCTGTTTCTCACCCTCTGTTTCTCGCCCTCTGTTTCAGCCCCTCTGTTTTTTGCCCTCTGTTTCAGCCCGTCTGTTTCAGCCCCTCTGTTTCAGCCCCTCTGTTTCTCGCCCTCTGTTTCAGCCCCTCTGTTTCTCGCCCTCTGTTTCAGCCACTCTGTTTCAGCCCCTCTGTTTCAGCCCCTCTGTTTCTCGCACTCTGTGTCAGCAACTCTGTTTCTCGCCCTCTGTCTCAGCCCCTCTGTTTCTCGACCTCTGTTTCAGCCCCTCTGATTCAGCCCCTCTGTTTCAGCTCCTCTGATTCAGCCCCTCTGATTCAGCCCCTCTGTTTCAGACCCTCTGTTTCAGACCCTCTGTTTCAGCCCCTCTGTTTCTCGCCCTCTGTTTCAGCCCCTCTGATTCAGACCCTCTGTTTCAACCCCTCTGATTCAGCCCCTCTGTTTCAGTCCCTCTGAATCAGCCTCTCTGATTCAGCCCCTCTGTTTCTCGCCCTCTGTTTCAGACCCTCTATTTCTCGCCCTTTGTTTTAGCCCCACTGATTCAGACCCTCTGTTTCAACCCCTCTGGTTCAGCCTCTCTGATTTAGCCCCTCTGATTCAGCCCCTCTGTTTCTCGCCCTCTGTTTCAGCCCTTCTGTTTCAGCCCCACTGTTTCTTGCCCTCTGTTTCAGCCCCTCTGTTTCTCGCCCTCTGTTTCAGCCCCTCTGTTTCAGCCCCTCTGTTTCAGCCCCTCTGTTTCTCGCATCTCTGATTCTGCCCCTCTGTTTCTTGCCCTCTGTTTCAGCCCCTCTGTTTCTCGCCCGCTGTTTCAGCCTCTCTGTTTCTCGCCCTCTGTTTCAGCCCCTCTGTTTCAGCCCCTCTGTTTCTCGCCCTCTGCTTCAGCCCCTCTGTTTCTCGCACTCTGTTTCAGCCCCTCTGTTTCTCGCACTCTGTGTCAGCCCCTCTGATTCAGCCCCTCTGTTGCAGCCCCTCTGATTCAGCCCCTCTGTTTCAGCCCCTCTATTTCAGCCCCTCTGTTTTAGCCCCTCTGTTTCATCCCCTCTGTTTCTCGCCCTCTGTTTCTCACCCTCTGTTTCTCGCCCTCTGTTTCAGCCCCTCTGTTTTTTGCCCTCTGTTTCAGCCCCTCTGTTTCTTGCCCTCTGTTTCTCACCCTCTGTTTCTCGCCCTCTGTTTCAGCCCCTCTGTTTTTAGCCCTCTGTTTCAGCCCGTCTGTTTCAGCCCCTCTGTTTCAGCCCCTCTGTTTCTCGCCCTCTGTTTCAGCCCCTCTGTTTTTCGCCCTCTGTTTCAGCCCCTCTGTTTATCGCCCTCTGTTTCAACCTCTCTGTTTCTCGCCCTCTGTTTCAGCCCCTCTGTTTCTCGCCCTCTGTCTCAGCCCCTCTGTTTCTCGACCTCTGTTTCAGCCCCTCTGATTCAGCCCCTCTGTTTCAGCTCCTCTGATTCAGCCCCTCTGATTCAGCCCCTCTGTTTCAGACCCTCTGTTTCAGCCCCTCTGTTTCAGCCCCTCTGTTTCTCGCCCTCTGTTTCAGCCCCTCTGATTCAGACCCTCTGTTTCAACCCCTCTGATTCAGCCCCTCTGTTTCAGCCCCTCTGAATCAGCCTCTCTGATTCAGCCCCTCTGTTTCTCGCCCTCTGTTTCAGCCCCTCTGTTTCTCGCCCTCTGTTTCAGCCCCTCAGTTTCTCGCCCTCTGTTTCAGCCCCGCTGATTCAGCCCCTCTGTTTCAGCCCCTCTGAATCAGCCCCTCTGATTCAGCCCCTCTGTTTCAGACCCTCTGTTTCAGCCCCTCTGTTTCAGCCCCTATGTTTCTCGCCCTCTGTTTCAGCCCCTCTATTTCTCGCCCTCTGTTTCAGCCCCACTGATTCAGACCCTCTGTTTCAACCCCTCTGATTCAGCCCCTCTGATTTAGCCCCTCTGATTCAGCCCCTCTGTTTCTCGCCCTCTATTGCAGCCCATCTGTTTCAGCCCCTCTGTTTCTTGCCCTCTGTTTCAGCCCCTCTGTTTCTCGCCCTCTGTTTCAGCCCCTCAGTTTCTCGCCCTCTGTTTCAGCCCCGCTGATTCAGCCCCTCTGTTTCAGCCCCTCTGAATCAGCCCCTCTGATTCAGCCCCTCTGTTTCAGACCCTCTGTTTCAGCCCCTCTGTTTCAGCCCCTCTGTTTCTCGCCCTCTGTTTCAGCCCCTCTGTTTCTCGCCCTCTGTTTCATCCCCTCTGATTCAGACCCTCTGTTTCAACCCCTCTGATTCAGCCCCTCTGTTTCAGTCCCTCTGAATCAGCCTCTCTGATTCAGCCCCTCTGTTTCTCGCCCTCTGTTTCAGCCCCTCTGTTTCTCGCCCTCTGTTTCAGCCCCTCAGTTTCTCGCCCTCTGTTTCAGCCCCGCTGATTCAGCCCCTCTGTTTCAGCCCCTCTGAATCAGCCCCTCTGTTTCATCCCCTCTGTTTCTCGCCCTCTGTTTCTCACCCTCTGTTTCTCGCCCTCTGTTTCAGCCCCTCTGTTTTTTGCCCTCTGTTTCAGCCCCTCTGTTTCTTGCCCTCTGTTTCTCACCCTCTGTTTCTCGCCCTCTGTTTCAGCCCCTCTGTTTTTAGCCCTCTGTTTCAGCCCGTCTGTTTCAGCCCCTCTGTTTCAGCCCCCCTGTTTCTCGCCCTCTGTTTCAGCCTCTCTGTTTTTCGCCCTCTGTTTCAGCCCCTCTGTTTCTCGCCCTCTGTTTCAACCTCTATGTTTCTCGCCCTCTGTTTCAGCCACTCTGTTTCAGCCCCTCTGTTTCAGCCCCTCTGTTTCTCGCCCTCGGTTTCAGCCCCTCTGTTTCTCGCCCTCTGTCTCAGCCCCTCTGTTTCTCGCCCTCTGTCTCAGCCCCTCTGTTTCTCGACCTCTGTTTCAGCCCCTCTGATTCAGCCCCTCTGGTTCAGCTCCTCTGATTCAGCCCCTCTGATTCAGCCCCTCTGTTTCAGACCCTCTGTTTCAGCCCCTCTGTTTCACCCCCTCTGTTTCTCGCCCTCTGTTTCAGCCCCTCTGTTTCAGCTCCTCTGATTCAGCCCCTCTGATTCAGCCCCTCTGTTTCAGACCCTCTGTTTCAGCCCCTCTGTTTCAGCCCCTCTGTTTCTCGCCCTCTGTTTCAGCCCGTCTGTTTCAGCCACTCTGTTTCTCGCCCTCTGTTTCAGCCCCTCTGTTTCTCACCCTCTGTTTCAGCCCCTCTGTTTCTCGCTCTCTGTTTTAGACCCTCTGTTTCTCGCCCGCTGTTTCTGCCCCTCTGTTTCTCGCCCTCTGTTTCAGACCCTCAGTTTCTCGCCCTCTGTTTCAGCCCCGCTGATTCAGCCCCTCTGTTTCAGCCCCTCTGAATCAGCCCCTCTGTTTCAGCCCCTCTTTTTCAGCCCCTCAGTTTCAGCCCCTCTGTTTCTCGCCCTCTGTTTCAGCCCCTCTGTTTCTCGCCCTCTGTTTCAGCCCCTCTGTTTCTCGCACTCTGTGTCAGCCCCTCTGATTCAGCCCCTCTGTTGCAGCCCCTCTCATTCAGCCCCTCTGTTTCAGCCCCTCTATTTCAGCCCCTCTGTTTCAGCCCCTCTGTTTCATCCCCTCTGTTTCCCGCCCTCTGTTTCTCACCCTCTGTTTCTCGCCCTCTGTTTCAGCCCCTCTGTTTTTTGCCCTCTGTTTCAGCCCCTCTGTTTCTTGCCCTCTGTTTCTCACCCTCTGTTTTTCGCCCTCTGTTTCAGCCCCTCTGTTTTTTGCCCTCTGTTTCAGCCCGTCTGTTTCAGCCCCTCTGTTTCAGCCCCTCTGTTTCTCGCCCTCTGTTTCAGCCCCTCTGTTTCTCGCCCTCTGTTTCAGCCCCTCTGTTTCTCGCCCTCTGTTTCAACCTCTCTGTTTCTCGCCCTCTGTTTCAGCCACTCTGTTTCAGCCCCTCTGTTTCAGCCCCTCTGTTTCTCGCACTCTGTGTCAGCAACTCTGTTTCTCGCCCTCTGTCTCAGCCCCTCTGTTTCTCGACCTCTGTTTCAGCCTCTCTGTTTCAGCTCCTCTGATTCAGCCCCTCTGATTCAGCCCCTCTGTTTCAGACCCTCTGTTTCAGACCCTCTGTTTCAGCCCCTCTGTTTCTCGCCCTTTGTTTCAGCCCCTCTGTTTCTCGCCCTCTGTTTCAGCCCCTCAGTTTCTCGCCCTCTGTTTCAGCCCCGCTGATTCAGCCCCTCTGTTTCAGCCCCTCTGAATCAGCCCCTCTGATTCAGCCCCTCTGTTTCAGACCCTCTGTTTCAGCCCCTCTGTTTCAGCCCCTCTGTTTCTCGCCCTCTGTTTCAGCCCCTCTATTTCTCGCCCTTTGTTTTAGCCCCACTGATTCAGACCCTCTGTTTCAACCTCTCTGGTTCAGCCCCTCTGATTTAGCCCCTCTGATTCAGCCCCTCTGTTTCTCGCCCTCTGTTTCAGCCCTTCTGTTTCAGCCCCACTGTTTCTTGCCCTCTGTTTCAGCCCCTCTGTTTCTCGCCCTCTGTTTCAGCCCCTCTGTTTCAGCCCCTCTGTTTCAGCCCCTCTGTTTCTCGCATCTCTGATTCTGCCCCTCTGTTTCTTGCCCTCTGTTTCAGCCCCTCTGTTTCTCGCCCGCTGTTTCAGCCTCTCTGTTTCTCGCCCTCTGTTTCAGCCCCTCTGTTTCAGCCCCTCTGTTTCAGCCCCTCTGTTTCTCGCCCTCTGCTTCAGCCCCTCTGTTTCTCGCCCTCTGTTTCAGCCCCTCTGTTTCTCGCACTCTGTGTCAGCCCCTCTGATTCAGCCCCTCTGTTGCAGCCCCTCTGATTCAGCCCCTCTGTTTCAGCCCCTCTATTTCAGCCCCTCTGTTTTAGCCCCTCTGTTTCATCCCCTCTGTTTCTCGCCCTCTGTTTCTCACCCTCTGTTTCTCGCCCTCTGTTTCAGCCCCTCTGTTTTTTGCCCTCTGTTTCAGCCCCTCTGTTTCTTGCCCTCTGTTTCTCACCCTCTGTTTCTCGCCCTCTGTTTCAGCCCCTCTGTTTTTAGCCCTCTGTTTCAGCCCGTCTGTTTCAGCCCCTCTGTTTCAGCCCCTCTGTTTCTCGCCCTCTGTTTCAGCCCCTCTGTTTTTCGCCCTCTGTTTCAGCCCCTCTGTTTCTCGCCCTCTGTTTCAACCTCTCTGTTTCTCGCCCTCTGTTTCAGCCCCTCTGTTTCTCGCCCTCTGTCTCAGCCCCTCTGTTTCTCGACCTCTGTTTCAGCCCCTCTGATTCAGCCCCTCTGTTTCAGCTCCTCTGATTCAGCCCCTCTGATTCAGCCCTTCTGTTTCAGACCCTCTGTTTCAGCCCCTCTGTTTCAGCACCTCTGTTTCTCGCCCTCTGTTTCAGCCCCTCTGATTCAGACCCTCTGTTTCAACCCCTCTGATTCAGCCCCTCTGTTTCAGCCCCTCTGAATCAGCCTCTCTGATTCAGCCCCTCTGTTTCTCGCCCTCTGTTTCAGCCCCTCTGTTTCTCGCCCTCTGTTTCAGCCCCTCAGTTTCTCGCCCTCTGTTTCAGCCCCGCTGATTCAGCCCCTCTGTTTCAGCCCCTCTGAATCAGCCCCTCTGATTCAGCCCCTCTGTTTCAGACCCTCTGTTTCAGCCCCTCTGTTTCAGCCCCTATGTTTCTCGCCCTCTGTTTCAGCCCCTCTATTTCTCGCCCTCTGTTTCAGCCCCACTGATTCAGACCCTCTGTTTCAACCCCTCTGATTCAGCCCCTCTGATTTAGCCCCTCTGATTCAGCCCCTCTGTTTCTCGCCCTCTATTGCAGCCCATCTGTTTCAGCCCCTCTGTTTCTTGCCCTCTGTTTCAGCCCCTCTGTTTCTCGCCCTCTGTTTCAGCCCCTCTGTTTCTCGCCCTCTGTTTCAGCTCCTCTGATTCAGCCCCTCTGATTTAGACCTCTGATTCAGCCCCTCTGTTTCTCGCCCTCAGTTTCAGCCCCTCTGTTTTTCGCCCTCTTATCCAGCCCCTCTGTTTCATCCCGTCTGTTTCAGCCACTCTGTTTCTCGCCCTCTGATTCAGCCCCTCTGTTTCTCACCCTCTGTTTCAGCCCCTCTGTTTCTCACCCTCTGTTTCAGCCCCTCTGTTTTTCGTCCTCTGTTTCAGCCCCTCTGTTTCTCGCCCTCTGTTTCAGGCTCTCTGTTTCAGCCCGTCTCTTTCAGCCCCTCTGTTTCAGCCCCTCTGTTTCTGGCCCTCTGTTTCTCGCCCGCTGTTTCAGCCCCTTTGTTTCTCGCCCTCTGTTTTAGTTCCTCTGTTTCAGCCTCTCTGATTCAGCCCTTCAGATTCAGCCCCTCTGTTTCTCGCCCTCTGTTTCAGTCCCTCTGTTTCAGCCCCTCTGTTTCAGCCCCTCTGTTTCTCGCCCTCAATTTCAGCCCCTCTGTATCTCGCCCTCTGTTTCAGCCCCTCTGTTTCTCGCCCTCTGTTTCAGCCCCTCTGTTTCAGCCCCTCTGTTTCAGCCCCTCTGTTTCTCGCCCTCTGTTTCAGCCCCTCTTTTTCTCGCCCTCTGTTTCAGCCCCTCTGTTTCTCGCCCTCAGTTTCAGCCCCTCTGATTCAGACCCTCTGTTTCAACCCCTCTGATTCAGCCCCTCTGTTTCAGTCCCTCTGAATCAGCCTCTCTGATTCAGCCCCTCTGTTTCTCGCCCTCTGTTTCAGCCCCTCTGTTTCTCGCCCTCTGTTTCAGCCCCTCAGTTTCTCGCCCTCTGTTTCAGCACCGCTGATTCAGCCCCTCTGTTTCAGCCCCTCTGAATCAGCCCCTCTGATTCAGCCCCTCTGTTTCAGACCCTCTGTTTCAGCCCCTCTGTTTCAGCCCCTCTGTTTCTCGCCCTCTGTTTCAGCCCCTCTATTTCTCGCCCTTTGTTTTAGCCCCACTGATTCAGACCCTCTGTTTCAACCCCTCTGATTCAGCCCCTCTGATTTAGCCCCTCTGATTCAGCCCCTCTGTTTCTCGCCCTCTGTTTCAGCCCCTCTGTTTCTCGCCCTCTGTTTCAGCCCCTCAGTTTCTCGCCCCCTGTTTCAGCCCCGCTGATTCAGCCCCTCTGTTTCAGCCCCTCTGAATCAGCCCCTCTGATTCAGCCCCTCTGTTTCAGACCCTCTGTTTCAGCCCCTCTGTTTCAGCCCCTATGTTTCTCGCCCTCTTATCCAGCCCCTCTGTTTCATCCCGTCTGTTTCAGCCACTCTGTTTCTCGCCCACTGTTTCAGCCCCTCTGTTTCTCACCCTCTGTTTCAGCCCCTCTGTTTTTCGTCCTCTGTTTCAGCCCCTCTGTTTCTCGCCCTCTGTTTCAGGCTCTCTGTTTCAGCCCGTCTCTTTCAGCCCCTCTGTTTCAGCCCCTCTGTTTCTGGCCCTCTGTTTCTCGCCCGCTGTTTCAGCCCCTTTGTTTCTCGCCCTCTGTTTCAGTTCCTCTGTTTCAGCCTCTCTGATTCAGCCCTTCAGATTCAGCCCCTCTGTTTCTCGCCCTCTGTTTCAGCCCCTCTGTTTCAGCCCCTCTGTTTCAGCCCCTCTGTTTCTCGCCCTCAATTTCAGCCCCTCTGTATCTCGCCCTCTGTTTCAGCCCCTCTGTTTCTCGCCCTCTGTTTCAGCCCCTCTGTTTCAGCCCCTCTGTTTCAGCCCCTCTGTTTCTCGCCCTCTGTTTCAGCCCCTCTGTTTCTCGCCCTCTGTTTCAGCCCCTCTGTTTCAGCACCTCTGTTTCAGCCCCTCTGTTTCAGCCACTCTGTTTCAGCCCCTCTGTTTCAGCCCCTCTGTTTCACCCTCTCTGTTTCTCGCCCTCTGTTTCAGCCCCTCTGTTTTTCGCCCTCTTTTTCAGCCCCTCTGTTTCAGCCCTCTGTTTCAGCCCCTCTGTTTCTCGCCCTCTGTTTCAGCCCCTCTGTTTCTCGCCCTCTGTTTCAACCCCTCTGTTTCTCGCCCTCTGTTTCAGCCCCTCTGTTTCTCGCCCTCTGTTTCAACCTCTCTGTTTCTCGCCCTCTGTTTCAGACACTCTGTTTCAGCCCCTCTGTTTCAGCCCCTCTGTTTCTCGCCCTCTGTTTCAGCCCCTCTGTTTCTCGCCCTCTGTTTCAGACCCTCAGTTTCTCGCCCTCTGTTTCAGCCCCGCTGATTCAGCCCCTCTGTTTCAGCCCCTCTGAATCAGCCCCTCTGTTTCAGCCCCTCTGTTTCAGCCCCTCTGTTTCAGCCCCTCTGTTTCTCGCCCTCTGTTTCAGCCCTTCTGTTTCTCGCCCTCTGTTTCAGCCCCTCTGTTTCTCGCACTCTGTGTCAGCCCCTCTGATTCAGCCCCTCTGTTGCAGCCCCTCTCATTCAGCCCCTCTGTTTCAGCCCCTCTATTTCAGCCCCTCTGTTTCAGCCCCTCTGTTTCATCCCCTCTGTTTCTCGCCCTCTGTTTCTCACCCTCTGTTTCTCGCCTTCTGTTTCAGCCCCTCTGTTTTTTGCCCTCTGTTTCAGCCCCTCTGTTTCTTGCCCTCTGTTTCTCACCCTCTGTTTCTCACCCTCTGTTTCAGCCCCTCTGTGTTTTGCCCTCTGTTTCAGCCCGTCTGTTTCAGCCCCTCTGTTTCTCACCCTCTGTTTCAGCCCCTCTGTTTCTCGCCCTCTGTTTCAGCCCCTCTGTTTCTCGCCCTCTGTTTCAACCTCTCTGTTTCTCGCCCTCTGTTTCAGCCACTCTGTTTCAGCCCCTCTGTTTCAGCCCCTCTGTTTCTCGCCCTCTGTTTCAGCCCCTCTGTTTCTCGCCCTCTGTCTCAGCCCCTCTGTTTCTTGACCTCTGTTTCAGCCCCTCTGATTCAGCCCCTCTGTTTCAGCTCCTCTGATTCAGCCCCTCTGTTTCAGCCCCTCTGTTTCAGACCCTCTGTTTCAGCCCCTCTGTTTCAGCCACTCTGTTTCTCGCCCTCTGTTTCAGCCCCTCTGATTCAGACCCTCTCTTTCAACCCCTCTGATTCAGCCCCTCTGTTTCAGCCCCTCTGAATCAGCCTCTCTGATTCAGCCCCTCTGTTTCTCGCCCTCTGTTTCAGCCGCTCTGTTTCTCGCCCTCTGTTTCAGCCCCTCAGTTTCTCGCCCTCTGTTTCAGCCCCGCTGATTCAGCCCCACTGTTTCAGCCCCTCTGAATCAGCCCCTCTGATTCAGCCCCTCTGTTTCAGACCCTCTGTTTCAGCCCCTCTGTTTCAGCCCCTCTGTTTCTCGCCCTCTGTTTCAGCCCCTCTATTTCTCGCCCTTTGTTTCAGCCCCACTGATTCAGACCCTCTGTTTCAACCCCTCTGATTCAGCCCCTCTGATTTAGCCCCTCTGATTCAGCCCCTCTGTTTCTCGCCCTCTGTTTCAGACCTTCTGTTTCAGCCCCTCTGTTTCTTGCCCTCTGTTTCAGCCCCTCTGTTTCTCGCCCTCTGTTTCAGCCCCTCTGTTTCAGCCCCTCTGTTTCAGCACCTCTGTTTCAGCCCCTCTGTTTCTCGCCATCTGCTTCAGCCCCGTTGTTTCTCGCCCTCTGTTTCAACCCCTCTGTTTCTCGCCCTCTGTTTCAGCCCCTTTGTTTCAGCCCCTCTGTTTCAGCCCCTTTGTTTCAGCCCCTCTGTTTCAGCCCCTCTGTTTCAGCCCTTCTGTTTCAGCCCCACTGTTTCTTGCCCTCTGTTTCAGCCCCTCTGTTTCAGCCCCTCTGTTTCTCGCCCTCTGTTTCAGCCCCTCTGTTTCAGCCCCTCTGTTTCAGCCCCTCTGTTTCTCGCATCTCTGATTCAGCCCCTCTGTTTCTCGCCCGCTGTTTCAGCCTCTCTGTTTCTCGCCCGCTGTTTCAGCCTCTCTGTTTCTCGCCCTCTGTTTCAGCCCCTCTGTTTCAGCCCCTCTGTTTCAGCCCCTCTGTTTCTCGCCCTCTGCTTCAGCCCCTCTGTTTCTCGCCCTCTGTTTCAGCCCCTCTGTTTCTCGCACTCTGTGTCAGCCCCTCTGATTCAGCCCCTCTGTTGCAGCCCCTCTGATTCAGCCCCTCTGTTTCAGCCCCTCTATTTCAGCCCCTCTGTTTTAGCCCCTCTGTTTCATCCCCTCTGTTTCTCGCCCTCTGTTTCTCACCCTCTGTTTCTCGCCCTCTGTTTCAGCCCCTCTGTTTTTTGCCCTCTGTTTCAGCCCCTCTGTTTCTTGCCCTCTGTTTCTCACCCTCTGTTTCTCGCCCTCTGTTTCAGCCCCTCTGTTTTTAGCCCTCTGTTTCAGCCCGTCTGTTTCAGCCCCTCTGTTTCAGCCCCTCTGTTTCTCGCCCTCTGTTTCAGCCCCTCTTTTTTTCGCCCTCTGTTTCAGCCCCTCTGTTTCTCGCCCTCTGTTTCAACCTCTCTGTTTCTCGCCCTCTGTTTCAGCCCCTCTGTTTCTCGCCCTCTGTCTCAGCCCCTCTGTTTCTCGACCTCTGTTTCAGCCCCTCTGGTTCAGCCCCTCTGTTTCAGCTCCTCTGATTCAGCCCCTCTGATTCAGCCCCTCTGTTTCAGACCCTCTGTTTCAGACCCTCTGTTTCAGCCCCTCTGTTTCTCGCCCTCTGTTTCAGCCCCTCTGATTCAGACCCTCTGTTTCAACCCCTCTGATTCAGCCCCTCTGTTTCAGCCCCTCTGAATCAGCCTCTCTGATTCAGCCCCTCTGTTTCTCGCCCTCTGTTTCAGCCCCTCTGTTTCTCGCCCTCTGTTTCAGCCCCTCAGTTTCTCGCCCTCTGTTTCAGCCCCGCTGATTCAGCCCCTCTGTTTCAGCCCCTCTGAATCAGCCCCTCTGATTCAGCCCCTCTGTTTCAGACCCTCTGTTTCAGCCCCTCTGTTTCAGCCCCTATGTTTCTCGCCCTCTGTTTCAGCCCCTCTATTTCTCGCCCTCTGTTTCAGCCCCACTGATTCAGACCCTCTGTTTCAACCCCTCTGATTCAGCCCCTCTGATTTAGCCCCTCTGATTCAGCCCCTCTGTTTCTCGCCCTCTATTTCAGCCCATCTGTTTCAGCCCCACTGTTTCTTGCCCTCTGTTTCAGCCCCTCTGTTTCTCGCCCTCTGTTTCAGCCCCTCTGTTTCTCGCCCTCTGTTTCAGCTCCTCTGATTCAGCCCCTCTGATTTAGACCTCTGATTCAGCCCCTCTGTTTCTCGCCCTCAGTTTCAGCCCCTCTGTTTTTCGCCCTCTTATCCAGCCCCTCTGTTTCATCCCGTCTGTTTCAGCCACTCTGTTTCTCGCCCACTGTTTCAGCCCCTCTGTTTCTCACCCTCTGTTTCAGCCCCTCTGTTTCTCACCCTCTGTTTCAGCCCCTCTGTTTTTCGTCCTCTGTTTCAGCCCCTCTGTTTCTCGCCCTCTGTTTCAGGCTCTCTGTTTCAGCCCGTCTCTTTCAGCCCCTCTGTTTCAGCCCCTCTGTTTCTGGCCCTCTGTTTCTCGCCCGCTGTTTCAGCCCCTTTGTTTCTCGCCCTCTGTTTCAGTTCCTCTGTTTAAGCCTCTCTGATTCAGCCCTTCAGATTCAGCCCCTCTGTTTCTCGCCCTCTGTTTCAGCCTCTCTGTTTCAGCCCCTCTGTTTCAGCCCCTCTGTTTCTCGCCCTCAATTTCAGCCCCTCTGTATCTCGCCCTCTGTTTCAGCCCCTCTGTTTCTCGCCCTCTGTTTCAGCCCCTCTGTTTCAGCCCCTCTGTTTAAGCCCCTCTGTTTCAGCCTCTCTGTTTCTCGCCCTCTGTTTCAGCCCCTCTGTTTCTCGCCCTCTGTTTCAGCCCCTCTGTTTCAGCACCTCTGTTTCAGCCCCTCTGTTTCAGCCACTCTGTTTCAGCCCCTCTGTTTCAGCCCCTCTGTTTCACCCTCTCTGTTTCTCGCCCTCTGTTTCAGCCCCTCTGTTTTTCGCCAACTTTTTCAGCCCCTCTGTTTCAGCCCTCTGTTTCAGCCCCTCTGTTTCTCGCCCTCTGTTTCAGCCCCTCTGTTTCTCGCCCTCTGTTTCAACCCCTCTGTTTCTCGCCCTCTGTTTCAGCCCCTCTGTTTCTCGCCCTCTGTTTCAACCTCTCTGTTTCTCGCCCTCTGTTTCAGACACTCTGTTTCAGCCCCTCTGTTTCAGCCCCTCTGTTTCTCGCCCTCTGTTTCAGCCCCTCTGTTTCTCGCCCTCTGTTTCAGACCCTCAGTTTCTCGCCCTCTGTTTCAGCCCCGCTGATTCAGCCCCTCTGTTTCAGCCACTCTGAATCAGCCCCTCTGTTTCAGCCCCTCTGTTTCAGCCCCTCTGTTTCAGCCCCTCTGTTTCTCGCCCCCTGTTTCAGCCCCTCTGTTTCTCGCCCTCTGTTTCAGCCCCTCTGTTTCTCGCACTCTGTGTCAGCCCCTCTGATTCAGCCCCTCTGTTGCAGCCCCTCTCATTCAGCCCCTCTGTTTCAGCCCCTCTATTTCAGCCCCTCTGTTTCAGCCCCTCTGTTTCATCCCCTCTGTTTCTCGCCCTCTGTTTCTCAACCTCTGTTTCTCGCCTTCTGTTTCAGCCCCTCTGTTTTTTGCCCTCTGTTTCAGCCCCTCTGTTTCTTGCCCTCTGTTTCTCACCCTCTGTTTCTCGCCCTCTGTTTCAGCCCCTCTGTGTTTTGCCCTCTGTTTCAGCCCGTCTGTTTCAGTCCCTCTGTTTCAGCCCCTCTGTTTCTCGCCCTCTGTTTCAGCCCCTCTGTTTCTCGCCCTCTGTTTCAGCCCCTCTGTTTCTCGCCCTCTGTTTCAACCTCTCTGATTCAGACCCTCTGTTTCATCCCCTCTGATTCAGCCCCTCTGTTTCAGCCCCTCTGAATCAGCCTCTCTGATTCAGCCCCTCTGTTTCTCGCCCTCTGTTTCAGCCGCTCTGTTTCTCGCCCTCTGTTTCAGCCCCTCAGTTTCTCGCCCTCTGTTTCAGCCCCGCTGATTCAGCCCCACTGTTTCAGCCCCTCTGAATCAGCCCCTCTGATTCAGCCCCTCTGTTTCAGACCCTCTGTTTCAGCCCCTCTGTTTCAGCCCCTCTGTTTCTCGCCCTCTGTTTCAGCCCCTCTATTTCTCGCCCTCTGTTTCAGCCCCACTGATTCAGACCCTCTGTTTCAACCCCTCTGATTCAGCCCCTCTGATTTAGCCCCTCTGATTCAGCCCCTCTGTTTCTCGCCCTCTGTTTCAGACCTTCTGTTTCAGCCCCTCTGTTTCTTGCCCTCTGTTTCAGCCCCTCTGTTTCTCGCCCTCTGTTTCAGCCCCTCTGTTTCAGCCCCTCTGTTTCAGCACCTCTGTTTCAGCCCCTCTGTTTCTCGCCATCTGCTTCAGCCCCGTTGTTTCTCGCCCTCTGTTTCAGCCCCTCTGTTTCTCGCCCTCTGTTTCAGCCCCTTTGTTTCAGCCCCTCTGTTTCAGCCCCTTTGTTTCAGCCCCTCTGTTTCAGCCCCTCTGTTTCAGCCCTTCTGTTTCAGCCCCACTGTTTCTTGCCCTCTGTTTCAGCCCCTCTGTTTCTCGCCCTCTGTTTCAGCCCCTCTGTTTCAGCCCCTCTGTTTCAGCCCCTCTGTTTCAGCCCCTCTGTTTCTCGCATCTCTGATTCAGCCCCTCTGTTTCTCGCCCGCTGTTTCAGCCTCTCTGTTTCTCGCCCGCTGTTTCAGCCTCTCTGTTTCTCGCCCTCTGTTTCAGCCCCTCTGTTTCAGCCCCTCTGTTTCAGCCCCTCTGTTTCTCGCCCTCTGCTTCAGCCCCTCTGTTTCTCGCCCTCTGTTTCAGCCCCTCTGTTTCTCGCACTCTGTGTCAGCCCCTCTGATTCAGCCCCTCTGTTGCAGCCCCTCTGATTCAGCCCCTCTGTTTCAGCCCCTCTATTTCAGCCCCTCTGTTTTAGCCCCTCTGTTTCATCCCCTCTGTTTCTCGCCCTCTGTTTCTCACCCTCTGTTTCTCGCCCTCTGTTTCAGCCCCTCTGTTTCTTGCCCTCTGTTTCTCACCCTCTGTTTCTCGCCCTCTGTTTCAGCCCCTCTGTTTTTAGCCCTCTGTTTCAGCCCGTCTGTTTCAGCCCCTCTGTTTCAGCCCCTCTGTTTCTCGCCCTCTGTTTCAGCCCCTCTGTTTTTCGCCCTCTGTTTCAGCCCCTCTGTTTCTCGCCCTCTGTTTCAACCTCTCTGTTTCTCGCCCTCTGTTTCAGCCCCTCTGTTTCTCGCCCTCTGTCTCAGCCCCTCTGTTTCTCGACCTCTGTTTCAGCCCCTCTGATTCAGCCCCTCTGTTTCAGCTCCTCTGATTCAGCCCCTCTGATTCAGCCCCTCTGTTTCAGACCCTCTGTTTCAGCCCCTCTGTTTCAGCCCCTCTGTTTCTCGCCCTCTGTTTCAGCCCCTCTGATTCAGACCCTCTGTTTCAACCCCTCTGATTCAGCCCCTCTGTTTCAGCCCCTCTGAATCAGCCTCTCTGATTCAGCCCCTCTGTTTCTCGCCCTCTGTTTCAGCCCCTCTGTTTCTCGCCCTCTGTTTCAGCCCCTCAGTTTCTCGCCCTCTGTTTCAGCCCCGCTGATTCAGCCCCTCTGTTTCAGCCCCTCTGAATCAGCCCCTCTGATTCAGCCCCTCTGTTTCAGACCCTCTGTTTCAGCCCCTCTGTTTCAGCCCCTATGTTTCTCGCCCTCTGTTTCAGCCCCTCTATTTCTCGCCCTCTGTTTCAGCCCCACTGATTCAGACCCTCTGTTTCAACCCCTCTGATTCAGCCCCTCTGATTTAGCCCCTCTGATTCAGCCCCTCTGTTTCTCGCCCTCTATTTCAGCCCATCTGTTTCAGCCCCTCTGTTTCTTGCCCTCTGTTTCAGCCCCTCTGTTTCTCGCCCTCTGTTTCAGCCCCTCTGTTTCTCGCCCTCTGTTTCAGCTCCTCTGATTCAGCCCCTCTGATTTAGACCTCTGATTCAGCCCCTCTGTTTCTCGCCCTCAGTTTCAGCCCCTCTGTTTTTCGCCCTCTTATCCAGCCCCTCTGTTTCATCCCGTCTGTTTCAGCCACTCTGTTTCTCGCCCACTGTTTCAGCCCCTCTGTTTCTCACCCTCTGTTTCAGCCCCTCTGTTTCTCACCCTCTGTTTCAGCCCCTCTGTTTTTCGTCCTCTGTTTCAGCCCCTCTGTTTCTCGCCCTCTGTTTCAGGCTCTCTGTTTCAGCCCGTCTCTTTCAGCCCCTCTGTTTCAGCCCCTCTGTTTCTGGCCCTCTGTTTCTCGCCCGCTGTTTCAGCCCCTTTGTTTCTCGCCCTCTGTTTCAGTTCCTCTGTTTCAGCCTCTCTGATTCAGCCCTTCAGATTCAGCCCCTCTGTTTCTCGCCCTCTGTTTCAGCCCCTCTGTTTCAGCCCCTCTGTTTCAGCCCCTCTGTTTCTCGCCCTCAATTTCAGCCCCTCTGTATCTCGCCCTCTGTTTCAGCCCCTCTGTTTCTCGCCCTCTGTTTCAGCCCCTCTGTTTCAGCCCCTCTGTTTAAGCCCCTCTGTTTCAGCCCCTCTGTTTCTCGCCCTCTGTTTCAGCCCCTCTGTTTCTCGCCCTCTGTTTCAGCCCCTCTGTTTCAGCACCTCTGTTTCAGCCCCTCTGTTTCAGCCACTCTGTTTCAGCCCCTCTGTTTCAGCCCCTCTGTTTCACCCTCTCTGTTTCTCGCCCTCTGTTTCAGCCCCTCTGTTTTTCGCCCTCTTTTTCAGCCCCTCTGTTTCAGCCCTCTGTTTCAGCCCCTCTGTTTCTCGCCCTCTGTTTCAGCCCCTCTGTTTCTCGCCCTCTGTTTCAACCCCTCTGTTTCTCGCCCTCTGTTTCAGCCCCTCTGTTTCTCGCCCTCTGTTTCAACCTCTCTGTTTCTCGCCCTCTGTTTCAGACACTCTGTTTCAGCCCCTCTGTTTCAGCCCCTCTGTTTCTCGCCCTCTGTTTCAGCCCCTCTGTTTCTCGCCCTCTGTTTCAGACCCTCAGTTTCTCGCCCTCTGTTTCAGCCCCGCTGATTCAGCCCCTCTGTTTCAGCCCCTCTGAATCAGCCCCTCTGTTTCAGCCCCTCTGTTTCAGCCCCTCTGTTTCAGCCCCTCTGTTTCTCGCCCTCTGTTTCAGCCCCTCTGTTTCTCGCCCTCTGTTTCAGCCCCTCTGTTTCTCGCACTCTGTGTCAGCCCCTCTGATTCAGCCCCTCTGTTGCAGCCCCTCTCATTCAGCCCCTCTGTTTCAGCCCCTCTATTTCAGCCCCTCTGTTTCAGCCCCTCTGTTTCATCCCCTCTGTTTCTCGCCCTCTGTTTCTCACCCTCTGTTTCTCGCCTTCTGTTTCAGTCCCTCTGTTTTTTGCCCTCTGTTTCAGCCCCTCTGTTTCTTGCCCTCTGTTTCTCACCCTCTGTTTCTCGCCATCTGTTTCAGCCCCTCTGTGTTTTGCCCTCTGTTTCAGCCCGTCTGTTTCAGCCCCTCTGTTTCAGCCCCTCTGTTTCTCGCCCTCTGTTTCAGCCCCTCTGTTTCTCGCCCTCTGTTTCAGCCCCTCTGTTTCTCGCCCTCTGTTTCAACCTCTCTGTTTCTCGCCCTCTGTTTCAACCACTCTGTTTCAGCCCCTCTGTTTCAGCCCCTCTGTTTCTCGCCCTCTGTCTCAGCCCCTCTGTTTCTCGACCTCTGTTTCAGCCCCTCTGATTCAGCCCCTCTGTTTCAGCTCCTCTGATTCAGCCCCTCTGTTTCAGCCCCTCTGTTTCAGACCCTCTGTTTCAGCCCCTCTGTTTCAGCCACTCTGTTTCTCGCCCTCTGTTTCAGCTCCTCTGATTCAGACCCTCTGTTTCAACCCCTCTGATTCAGCCCCTCTGTTTCAGCCCCTCTGAATCAGCCTCTCTGATTCAGCCCCTCTGTTTCTCGCCCTCTGTTTCAGCCGCTCTGTTTCTCGCCCTCTGTTTCAGCCCCTCAGTTTCTCGCCCTCTGTTTCAGCCCCTCAGTTTCTCGCCCTCTGTTTCAGCCCCTCTGAATCAGCCCCTCTGATTCAGCCCCTCTGTTTCAGACCCTCTGTTTCAGCCCCTCTGTTTCAGCCCCTCTGTTTCTCGCCCTCTGTTTCAGCCCCTCTATTTCTCGCCCTTTGTTTCAGCCCCACTGATTCAGACCCTCTGTTTCAACCCCTCTGATTCAGCCCCTCTGATTTAGCCCCTCTGATTCAGCCCCTCTGTTTCTCGCCCTCTGTTTCAGACCTTCTGTTTCAGCCCCTCTGTTTCTTGCCCTCTGTTTCAGCCCCTCTGTTTCTCGCCCTCTGTTTCAGCCCCTCTGTTTCAGCCCCTCTGTTTCAGCACCTCTGTTTCAGCCCCTCTGTTTCTCGCCATCTGCTTCAGCCCCGTTGTTTCTCGCCCTCTGTTTCAGCCCCTCTGTTTCTCGCCCTCTGTTTCAGCCCCTTTGTTTCAACCCCTCTGTTTCAGCCCCTCTGTTTCAGCCCCTCTGTTTCTCGCCCTCTGTTTCAGCCCCTCTGTTTCTCGCCCTCTGTTTCAGCCCCTCTGTTTCAGCACCTCTGTTTCAGCCCCTCTGTTTCAGCCACCCTGTTTCAGCCCCTTTGTTTCAGCCCCTCTGTTTCAGCCCCTCTGTTTCACCCCCTCTGATCCTCGCCCTCTGTTTCAGCCCCTCTGTTTCTCACCCTCTGTTTCAGCCCCTCTGTTTCGCGCCCTCTGTTTCAGCCCCTCTGTTTCTCGCCCTCTGTTTCAGCCCCACTGTTTCAGCCCCTCTGATTCAGCCCCTCTGTTTCTCGCCCTCTGTTTCAGCCCCTCTGTTTTGCGCCCTCTGTTTCAGCCCCTCTGTTTCTCGCCCTCTGTTTCAGCCCCACTGTTTCAGCCCCTCTGTTTCAGCCCCTCTGTTTCTCGCCCTCTGTTTCAGCCCCTCTGTTTCTAGCCCTGTGTTTCAGCCAATCTGTTTCTCGCCCTCTGTTTCAGCCCCTCTGTTTCAGACCCTCTGTTTCTCGCCCGCTGTTTCTGCCCCTCTGTTTCTCGCCCTCTGTTTCAGCCCCTCAGTTTCTCGCCCTCTGTTTCAGCCCCGCTGATTCAGCACCTCTGTTTCAGCCCCTCTGAATCAGCCCCTCTGATTCAGCCCCTCTGTTTCAGACCCTCTGTTTCAGCCCCTCAGTTTCAGCCCCTCTGTTTCTCGCCCTCTGTTTCAGCCCCTCTGATTCAGCCCCTCTGTTTCTCGCCCACTTTTTCAGCCCCTCTGATTCAGCCCCTCTCTTTCAGCCCCTCTGATTCAGCCCCTCTGTTTCAGCCCCTCTATTTCAGCCCCTCTGTTTCAGCCCCTCTGTTTCAGGCTCTCTGTTTCAGCCCGTCTGTTTCAGCCCCTCTGTTTCAGCCCCTCTGTTTCTCGCCCGCTGTTTCAGTCCCTTAGTTTCTGGCCCTCTGTTTCAGCCCCTCTGTTTCTCGCTCTCTGTTTCAGCCCCTCTGTTTCAGCCCCTCTGTTTCTCGCCCTCTGTTTCAGCCCCTCTGTTTATCGCCCTCTGTTTCAGCCCCTCTGTTTCAGCACCTCTGTTTCAGCCCCTCTGTTTCAGCCACCCTGTTTCAGCCCCTCTGTTTCAGCACCTCTGTTTCAGCCCCTCTGTTTCAGCCACCCTGTTTCAGCCCCTCTGTTTCAGGCCCTCTGTTTCAGCCCCTCTGTTTCACCCCCTCTGTTTCTCGCCCTCTGTTTCAGCCCCTCTGTTTCTCGCCCTCTGTTTCAGCCCCTCTGATTCAGACCCTCTGTTTCAGCCCCTCTGTTTCTCCCCCTCTGTTTCAGCCCTTCTGTTTTAGCCCTCTGTTTCAGCCCCTCTGTTTCTCACCCTCTGTTTCAGCACCTCTGATTCAGCCCCTCTGTTTCAGCCCTCTGTTTCAGCCCCTCTGTTTCTCACCCTCTGTTTCAGCCCCTCTGATTCAGCCCCTCTGTTTCTCGCCCTCTGTTTCAGCCCCTCTGTTTCAGACCCTCTGTTTCAGCCCCACTGTTTCTCGCCCTCTGTTTCAGCCCCACTGTTTCAGCCCCTCTGTTTCAGCCCCTCTTTTCAACCCCTCTGTTTCAGCCCCTCTGTTTCAGCCCCTCTGAATCAGCCCCTCTGATTCAGCCCCGCTGAATCAGCCCCTCTGTTTCAGCCCCTCTGAATCAGCCCCTCTGATTCAGACCCTCTGTTTCAACCCCTCTGATTCAGCCGCTCTGATTTAGCCCCTCTGATTCAGCCCCTCTGTTTCTCGCCCTCTTTTTCAGCCCCTCTGATTCATCCCCTCTGTTTCAGCCCCTCTGATTCAGCCCCTCTGTTTCAGCCCCTCTATTTCAGCCCCTCTGTTTCAGCCCCTCTGTTTCAGGCTCTCTGTTTCAGCCCGTCTGTTTCAGCCCCCCTGTTTCAGGCCCTCTGATTTAGCCCTCTGATTCAGCACCTCTGTTTCTCGCCCTCTGTTTCAGCCCCTCTGTTTCAGCCCCTCTGTTTCAGCCGCTCTGTTTCTCACCCTCTGTTTCAGCCCCTCAGTTTCTCGCCCTCTGATTCAGCCCCTCTGTTTCAGCCCCTCTGAATCAGCCCCTCTGATTCAGCCCCTTGTTTCAGACCCTCTGTTTCAGCCCCTCTCTTTCAGCCCCTCTAATTCTCGTCCTCTGTTTCAGCCCCTCTGATTCAGACCCTCTGTTTCAACCCCTCTGATTCAGCCCCTTTGATTTAGCCCCTCTGATTCAGCCCCTCTGTTTCTCGCCCTCTGTTTCAGCCCTTCTGTTTCAGCCCCTCTGTTTCTTGCCCTCTGTTTCAGCCGCTCTGTTTCTCGCCCTCTGTTTCAGCCCCTCTGATTAAGCCCCTCTGTTTCAGCCCCTCTGATTCAGCCCCTCTGATTTAGCCCTCTGATTCAGCCCCTCTGTTTCTCGCCCTCTGTTTCAGCCCCTCTGTTTTTCGCCCTCTTTTTCAGCCCCTCTGTTTCAGCCCATCTGTTTCAGCCACTCTGTTTCTCGCCCTCTGTTTCAGCCCCTCTGTTTCTCGCCCTCTGTTTCAGCCCCTCTGTTTCTCACCCTCTGTTTCAGCCCCGCTGATTCAGCCCCTTTGTTTCTCGCCCTCTGTTTCAGCCCCTCTGTTTCTCGCCCTCTGTTTCAGCCCCTCTGTTTCTCGCCCTCTGTTTCAGCCCCACTGTTTCAGCCCCTCTGTTTCAGCCCCTCTGATTCAGCCTCTCTGTTTCTCGCCCTCTGTTTCAGCCCCTCTGTTTCTCGCCCTCTGTTTCAGCCCCTCTGTTTCTCGCCCTCTGTTTCAGCCCCTCTGTTTTTCTCCCTCTTTTTCAGCCCCTCTGTTTCAGCCCGTCTGTTTCAGCCACTCTGTTTCCCGCCCTCTGTTTCAGTCCCTCTGTTTCTCACCCTCTGTTTCAGCCCCTCTGATTCAGCCCCTCTGTTTCTCGCCCTCTGTTTCAGCCCCTCTGTTTCTCGCCCTCTGTTTCAGCCCCTCTGTTTCTCGTCCTCTGTTTCAGCCCCTCTGTTTCTTGCCCTCTGTTTCAGACCCTCTGTTTCTCGCCCTCTGTTTCAGCCCCTCTGTTTCAGCCGCTTTGTTTCTCGCCCTCTGTTTCTGCCCCTCTTTTCTTTCGCCCTCTGTTTCAGCCCCTCAGTGTCTCGCCCTCTGTTTCAGCCCCGCTGATTCAGCCCCTCTGTTTCAGCCCCTCTGAATCAGCCCCTCTGATTCAGCCCGTCTGTTTCAGACCCTCTGTTTCAGCCCCTCTGTTTCTTCCCGTCTGTTTCTCGCCCTCTGTTTCAGCCCCTATGTTTCTCGCCCTCTGTTTCAGCCCCTCTGTTTCTCGCCCTCTGTTTCAGCCCCTCTGTTTCAGCCGCTCTGTTTCTCGCCCTCTGTTTCAGCCCCTCTGTTTCTCGCCCTCTGTTTCAGTCTTTCTGTTTCTCGCCCTCTGTTTCAGCCCCGCTGATTCAGCCCCTCTGTTTCAGCCCGTCTGAATCAGCCCCTCTGATTCAGCCCGTCTGTTTCAGCCCCTCTGTTTCAGCCCCTCTGTTTCAGCCCCTCTGTTTCTCGCCCTCGGTTTCAGCCCCTCTGTTTCTTGCCCTCTGTTTCAGCCCCTCTGTTTCTCGCCCTCTGTTTCAGCCCCTCTGTTTCTAGCCCTCTGTTTCAGCCAATCTGTTTCTCGCCCTCTGTTTCAGCCCCTCTGTTTCAGACCCTCTGTTTCTCGCCCGCTGTTTCTGCCCCTCTGTTTCTCGCCCTCTGTTTCAGCCCCTCAGTTTCTCGCCCTCTGTTTCAGCCCCGCTGATTCAGCACCTCTGTTTCACCCCCTCTGAATCAGCCCCTCTGATTCAGCTCCTCTGTTTCTCGCCCACTTTTTCAGCCCCTCTGATTCAGCCGCTCTGTTTCAGCCCCTCTGATTCAGCCCCTCTGTTTCAGCCCCTCTATTTCAGCCCCTCTGTTTCAGCCCCTCTGTTTCAGGCTCTCTGTTTCAGCCCGTCTGTTTCTCGCCCTCTATTTCAGCCCCTCTGTTTCTCGCCCTCTGTTTCAGTCCCTTAGTTTCTCGCCCTCTGTTTCAGCCCCTCTGTTTCTCGCTCTCTGTTTCAGCCCCTCTGTTTCAGCCCCTCTGTTTCTCGCCCTCTGTTTCAGCCCCTCTGTTTCTCGCCCTCTGTTTCAGCCCCTCTGTTTCAGCACCTCTGTTTCAGCCCCTCTGTTTCAGCCACCCTGTTTCAGCCCCTCTGTTTCAGCACCTCTGTTTCAGCCCCTCTGTTTCAGCCACCCTGTTTCAGCCCCTCTGTTTCAGGCCCTCTGTTTCAGCCCCTCTGTTTCACCCCCTCTGTTTCTCGCCCTCTGTTTCAGCCCCTCTGTTTCATCCCCTCTGTTTCTCGCCCTCTGTTTCAGCCCCTCTGATTCAGACCCTCTGTTTCAGCCCCTCTGTTTCTCCCCCTCTGTTTCAGCCCTTCTGTTTTAGCCCTCTGTTTCAGCCCCTCTGTTTCTCACCCTCTGTTTCAGCCCCTCTGATTCAGCCCCTCTGTTTCAGCCCTCTGTTTCAGCCCCTCTGTTTCTCACCCTCTGTTTCAGCCCCTCTGATTCAGCCCCTCTGTTTCTCGCCCTCTGTTTCAGCCCCTCTGTTTCGCGCCCTCTGTTTCAGCCCCTCTGTTTCTCGCCCTCTGTTTCAGCCCCACTGTTTCAGCCCCTCTGTTTCAGCCCCTCTTTTCAACCCCTCTGTTTCAGCCCCTCTGTTTCTAGCCCTCTGTTTCAGCCAATCTGTTTCTCGCCCTCTGTTCAGACCCTCTATTTCAGACCCTCTGTTTCTCGCCCGCTGTTTCTGCCCCTCTGTTTCTCGCCCTCTGTTTCAGCCCCTCAGTTTCTCGCCCTCTGTTTCAGCCCCGCTGAATCAGCCCCTCTGTTTCAGCCCCTCTGAATCATCCCCTCTGATTCAGCCCCTCTGTTTCAGACCCTCTGTTTCAGCCCTTCTGTTTCAGCCACTCTGTTTCAGCCCCGCTGAATCAGCCCCTCTGTTTCAGCCCCTCTGAATCAGCCCCTCTGATTCAGCCCCTCTGTTTCAGCCCCGCTGAATCAGCCCCTCTGTTTCAGCCCCTCTGAATCAGCCCCTCTGATTCAGCCCCGCTGAATCAGCCCCTCGGTTTCAGCCCCTCTGAATCAGCCCCTCTGATTCAGACCCTCTGTTTCAACCCCTCTGATTCAGCCGCTCTGATTTAGCCCCTCTGATTCAGCCCCTCTGTTTCTCGCCCTCTTTTTCTGCCCCTCTGATTCATCCCCTCTGTTTCAGCCCCTCTGATTCAGCCCCTCTGTTTCAGCCCCTCTATTTCAGCCCCTCTGTTTCAGCCCCTCTGTTTCAGGCTCTCTGTTTCAGCCCGTCTGTTTCAGCCCCTCTGTTTCAGGCCCTCTGATTTAGCCCTCTGATTCAGCACCTCTGTTTCTCGCCCTCTGTTTCAGCCCCTCTGTTTCAGCCCCTCTGTTTCAGCCCCTCTGTTTCTCACCCTCTGTTTCAGCCCCTCAGTTTCTCGCCCTCTGTTTCAGCCCCGCTGATTCAGCCCCTCTGTTTCAGCCCCTCTGAATCAGCCCCTCTGATTCAGCCCCTCTGTTTCAGACCCTCTGTTTCAGCCCCTCTCTTTCGGCCGCTCTAATTCTCGCCCTCTGTTTCAGCCCCTCTGATTCAGACCCTCTGTTTCAACCCCTCTGATTCAGCCCCTCTGATTTAGCCCCTCTGATTCAGCCCCTCTGTTTCTCGCCCTCTGTTTCAGCCCTTCTGTTTCAGCCCCTCTGTTTCTTGCCCTCTGTTTCAGCCCCTCTGTTTCTCGCCCTCTGTTTCAGCCCCTCTGATTCAGCCCCTCTGTTTCAGCCGCTCTGATTCAGCCCCTCTGATTTAGCCCTCTGATTCAGCCCCTCTGTTTCAGCCCATCTGTTTCTCGCCCTCTGTTTCAGCCCCTCTGATTCAGCCCCTCTGTTTCAGCCCCTCTGTTTCTCGCCCTCTGTTTCAGCCCCTCTGATTCAGCCCCTCTGTTTCAGCCGCTCTGATTCAGCCCCTCTGATTTAGCCCTCTGATTCAGCCCCTCTGTTTCTCGCCCTCTGTTTCAGCCCCTCTGCTTTTCGCCCTCTTTTTCAGCCCCTCTGTTTCAGCCCATCTGTTTCAGCCACTCTGTTTCTCGCCCTCTGTTTCAGCCCCTCTGTTTCTCGCCCTCTGTTTCAGCCCCTCTGTTTCTCACCCTCTGTTTCAGCCCCTCTGATTCAGCCCCTCTGTTTCTCGCCCTCTGTTTCAGCCCCTCTGTTTCTCGCCCTCTGTTTCAGCCCCTCTGTTTCTCGCCCTCTGTTTCAGCCCCACTGTTTCAGCCCCTCTGTTTCAGCCCCTCTCATTCAGCCCCTCTGTTTCTCGCCCTCTGTTTCAGCCCCTCTGTTTCTCGCCCTCTGTTTCAGCCCCTCTGTTTCTCGCCCTCTGTTTCAGCCCCTCTTTTTTTCGCCCTCTTTTTCAGCCCCTCTGTTTCAGCCCGTCTGTTTCAGCCACTCTGTTTCTCGCCCTCTGTTTCAGTCCCTCTGTTTCTCACCCTCTGTTTCAGCCCCTCTGATTCAGCCCCTCTGTTTCTCGCTCTCTGTTTCAGCCCCTCTGTTTCTCGCCCTCTGTTTCAGCCCCTCTGTTTCTCGCCCTCTGTTTCAGCCCCTCTGTTTCTTGCCCTCTGTTTCAGCCCCTCTGTTTCTCGCCCTCTGTTTCAGCCCCTCTGTTTCAGCCGCTCTGTTTCTCGCCCTCTGTTTCTGCCCCTCTTTTCTTTCGCCCTCTGTTTCAGCCCCTCAGTGTCTCGCCGTCTGTTTCAGCCCCGCTGATTCAGCCCCTCTGTTTCAGCCCCTCTGAATCAGCCCCTCTGATTCAGCCCGTCTGTTTCAGACCCTCTGTTTCAGCCCCTCTGTTTCTTCCCGTCTGTTTCCCGCCCTCTGTTTCAGCCCCTATGTTTCTCGCCCTCTGTTTCAGCCCCTCTGTTTCTCGCCCTCTGTTTCAGCCCCTCTATTTCAGCCCCTCTGTTTCTCCCCCGCTGTTTCAGCCCTTCTGTTTCAGCCCCTCTGTTTCTTGCCCTTTGTTTCAGCCCCTCTGTTTCTCGCATTCTGTTTCAGCCCCTCTGATTTAGCCCCTCTGTTTCAGCCCCTCTGATTCAGTCCCTCTGATTTAGCCCTCTGATTCAGCATCTCTATTTCTCGCCCTCTGTTTCAGCCCCTCTGTTTCAGCCCCTCTGTTTCTCACCCTCTGTTTCAGCCCCTCTGTTTCTCACCCTCTGTTTCAGCCCCTCTGATTCAGCCCCTCTGTTTCTCGCCCTCTGTTTCAGCCCATCTGTTTCGCGCCCTCTGTTTCAGCCCCTCTGTTTCTCGCCCTCTGTTTCAGCCTCACTGTTTCAGCCCCTCTGTTTCAGCCCCTCTGTTTCAACCCCTCTGTTTCAGCCCCTCTGTTTCTAGCCCTCTGTTTCAGCCAATCTGTTTCTCGCCCTCTGTTTCAGCACCTCTGTTTCAGACCCTCTGTTTCTCGCCCGCTGTTTCTGCCCCTCTGTTTCTCGCCCTCTGTTTCAGCCCCTCAGTTTCTCGCCCTCTGTTTCAGCCCCGCTGATTCAGCCCCTCTGTTTCAGCCCCTCTGAATCAGCCCCTCTCATTCAGCCCCTCTGTTTCAGACCCTCTGTTTCAGCCCCTCTGTTTCAGACCCTCTGTTTCTCGACCTCTGTTTCAGCCCCTCTGATTCAGACCCTCTGTTTCAACACCTCTGATTCAGCCCCTCTGATTTAGCCCCTCTGATACAGCCCCTCTGTTTCTCGCCCTCTTTTTCAGCCCCTCTGATTCAGCCCCTCTGTTTCAGCCCCTCTGATTCAGCCCCTCTGTTTCAGCCCCTCTATTTCAGCCCCTCTGTTTCAGCCCCTCTGTTTCAGGCTCTCTGTTTCAGCCCGTCTGTTTCAGCCCCTCTCTTTCAGCCCCTCTGTTTCTCGCCCGCTGTTTCAGTCCCTTAGTTTATCGCCCTCTGTTTCAGCCCCTCTGTTTCTCGCCCTCTGTTTCAGCCCCTCTGTTTCAGCCCCTCTGTTTCTCGCCCTCTGTTTCAGCCCCTCTGTTTCTCGCCCTCTGTTTCAGCCCCTCTGTTTCAGCACCTCTGTTTCAGCCCCTCTGTTTCAGCCACCCTGTTTCAGCCCCTCTGTTTCAGCCCCTCTGTTTCAGCCCCTCTGTTTCACCCCCTCTGTTTCTCGCCCTCTGTTTCAGCCCCTCTGTTTTTCGCCCCCTTTTTCAGCCCCTCTGTTTCAGCCCTCTGTTTCAGCCCCTCTGTTTCTCACCCTCTGTTTCAGCCCCTCTGATTCAGCCCCTCTGTTTCTCGCCCTCTGTTTCAGCCCCTCTGTTTCGCGCCCTCTGTTTCAGCCCCTCTGTTTCTCGCCCTCTGTTTCAGACCCACCGTTTCAGCCCCTCTGTTTCAGCCCCTCTGTTTCAACCCCTCTGTTTCAGCACCCTCTGTTTCTAGCCCTCTGTTTCAGCCACTCTCTTTCTCGCCTGCTGTTTCTGCCCCTCTGTTTCTCGCCCTCTGTTTCAGCCCCTCTGTTTCAGCCCCTCTGTTTCTCGCCTGCTGTTTCTGCCCCTCTGTTTCTCGCCCTCTGTTTCAGCCCCTCTGTTTCTCGCCCTCTGTTTCAGCCCCGCTGATTCAGCCCCTCTGTTTCAGCCCCTCTGAATCAGCCCCTCTGATTCAGCCCCTCTGTTTCAGACCCTCTGTTTCAGCCCCTCTGTTTCAGCCCCTCTGTTTCTCACCCTCTGTTTCAGCCCCTCTGATTCAGACCCTCTGTTTCAGCCCCTCTGTTTCTCCCCTTCTGTTTCAGCCCTTCTGTTTCAGCCCCTCTGTTTCTTGCCCTTTGTTTCAGCCCCTCTGTTTCTCACCCTCTGTTTCAGCCCCTCTGATTCAGGCCATCTGATTTAGCCCTCTGATTCAGCACCTCTGTTTCTCGCCCTCTGTTTCAGCCCCTCTGTTTCAGCCCCTCTGTTTCAGCCCCTCTGTTTCTCACCCTCTGTTTCTGCCCCTCAGTTTCTCGCCCTCTGTTTCAGCCCCGCTGATTCAGCCCCTCTGTTTCAGCCCCTCTGAATCAGCCCCTCTGATTCAGCCCCTCTGTTTCAGACCCTCTGTTTCAGCCCCTCTGTTTCAGCCCCTCTATTTCTCGCCCTCTGTTTCAGCCCCTCTGATTCAGACCTTCTGTTTCAACCCCTCTGATTCAGCCCCTCTGATTTAGCCCCTCTGATTCAGCCCCTCTGTTTCTCGCCCTCTGTTTCAGCCCTTCTGTTTCAGCCCCTCTGTTTCTTGCCCTCTGTTTCAGCCCCTCTGTTTCTCGCCCTCTTTTTCCGCCCCTCTGATTCAGCCCCTCTGTTTCAGCCCCTCTGATTCAGCCCCTCTGATTTAGCCCTCTGATTCAGGCCCTCTGTTTCTCGCCCTCTGTTTCAGCTCCTCTGTTTTTCGCCCTCTTTTTCAGCCCCTCTGTTTCGGCCCATCTGTTTCAGCCACTCTGTTTCTCGCCCTCTGTTTCAGCCCCTCTGTTTCTCACCCTCTGTTTCAGCCCCTCTGATTCAGCCCCTCTGTTTCTCACCCTCTGTTTCAGCCCCTCTGTTTCTCGCACTCTGTTTCAGCCCCTCTGTTTCTCGGCCTCTGTTTCAGCCCCACTGTTTCAGCCCCTCTGTTTCAGCCCCTCTGATTCAGCCCCTCTGTTTCTCGCCCTCTCTTTCAGGCCCTCTGTTTCTCGCCCTCTGTTTCAGCCCCTCTTTTTTTCGCCCTCTTTTTCAGCCCCTCTGTTTCAGCCCGTCTGTTTCAGCCACTCTGTTTCTCGCCCTCTGTTTCAGTCCCTCTGTTTCTCACCCTCTGTTTCAGCCCCTCTGATTCAGCCCCTCTGTTTCTCGCTCTCTGTTTCAGCCCGTCTGTTTCTCGCCCTCTGTTTCAGCCCCTCTGTTTCTCGCCCTCTGTTTCAGCCCCTCTGTTTCTTGCCCTCTGTTTCAGCCCCTCTGTTTCTCGCCCTCTGTTTCAGCCCCTCTGTTTCAGCCGCTCTGTTTCTCGCCCTCTGTTTCTGCCCCTCTTTTCTTTCGCCCTCTGTTTCAGCCCCTCAGTGTCTCGCCCTCTGTTTCAGCCCCGCTGATTCAGCCCCTCTGTTTCAGCCCCTCTGAATCAGCCCCTCTGATTCAGCCCGTCTGTTTCAGACCCTCTGTTTCAGCCCCTCTGTTTCTTCCCGTCTGTTTCCCGCCCTATGTTTCAGCCCCTATGTTTCTCGCCCTCTGTTTCAGCCCCTCTGTTTCTCGCCCTCTGTTTCAGCCCCTCTATTTCAGCCCCTCTGTTTCTCCCCCTCTGTTTCAGCCCTTCTGTTTCAGCCCCTCTGTTTCTTGCCCTTTGTTTCAGCCCCTCTGTTTCTCGCATTCTGTTTCAGCCCCTCTGATTTAGCCCCTCTGTTTCAGCCGCTCTGTTTCAGCCCCTCTGTTTCTCGCCTGCTGTTTCTGCCCCTCTGTTTCTCGCCCTCTGTTTCAGCCCCTCTGTTTCTCGCCCTCTGTTTCAGCCCCGCTGATTCAGCCCCTCTGTTTCAGCCCCTCTGAATCAGCCCCTCTGATTCAGCCCCTCTGTTTCAGACCCTCTGTTTCAGCCCCTCTGTTTCAGCCCCTCTGTTTCTCACCCTCTGTTTCAGCCCCTCTGATTCAGACCCTCTGTTTCAGCCCCTCTGTTTCTCCCCTTCTGTTTCAGCCCTTCTGTTTCAGCCCCTCTGTTTCTTGCCCTTTGTTTCAGCCCCTCTGTTTCTCACCCTCTGTTTCAGCCCCTCTGATTCAGGCCATCTGATTTAGCCCTCTGATTCAGCACCTCTGTTTCTCGCCCTCTGTTTCAGCCCCTCTGTTTCAGCCCCTCTGTTTCAGCCCCTCTGTTTCTCACCCTCTGTTTCTGCCCCTCAGTTTCTCGCCCTCTGTTTCAGCCCCGCTGATTCAGCCCCTCTGTTTCAGCCCCTCTGAATCAGCCCCTCTGATTCAGCCCCTCTGTTTCAGACCCTCTGTTTCAGCCCCTCTGTTTCAGCCCCTCTATTTCTCGCCCTCTGTTTCAGCCCCTCTGATTCAGACCTTCTGTTTCAACCCCTCTGATTCAGCCCCTCTGATTTAGCCCCTCTGATTCAGCCCCTCTGTTTCTCGCCCTCTGTTTCAGCCCTTCTGTTTCAGCCCCTCTGTTTCTTGCCCTCTGTTTCAGCCCCTCTGTTTCTCGCCCTCTTTTTCCGCCCCTCTGATTCAGCCCCTCTGTTTCAGCCCCTCTGATTCAGCCCCTCTGATTTAGCCCTCTGATTCAGGCCCTCTGTTTCTCGCCCTCTGTTTCAGCTCCTCTGTTTTTCGCCCTCTTTTTCAGCCCCTCTGTTTCGGCCCATCTGTTTCAGCCACTCTGTTTCTCGCCCTCTCTTTCAGCCCCTCTGTTTCTCACCCTCTGTTTCAGCCCCTCTGATTCAGCCCCTCTGTTTCTCACCCTCTGTTTCAGCCCCTCTGTTTCTCGCACTCTGTTTCAGCCCCTCTGTTTCTCGGCCTCTGTTTCAGCCCCACTGTTTCAGCCCCTCTGTTTCAGCCCCTCTGATTCAGCCCCTCTGTTTCTCGCCCTCTCTTTCAGGCCCTCTGTTTCTCGCCCTCTGTTTCAGCCCCTCTTTTTTTCGCCCTCTTTTTCAGCCCCTCTGTTTCAGCCCGTCTGTTTCAGCCACTCTGTTTCTCGCCCTCTGTTTCAGTCCCTCTGTTTCTCACCCTCTGTTTCAGCCCCTCTGATTCAGCCCCTCTGTTTCTCGCTCTCTGTTTCAGCCCCTCTGTTTCTCGCCCTCTGTTTCAGCCCCTCTGTTTCTCGCCCTCTGTTTCAGCCCCTCTGTTTCTTGCCCTCTGTTTCAGCCCCTCTGTTTCTCGCCCTCTGTTTCAGCCCGTCTGTTTCAGCCGCTCTATTTCTCCCCCTCTGTTTCAGCCCTTCTGTTTCAGCCCCTCTGTTTCTTGCCCTTTGTTTCAGCCCCTCTGTTTCTCGCCCTCTGTTTCAGCCGCTCTGTTTCTTGCCCTCTGTTTCAGCCCCTCTGTTTCTCGCCCTCTGTTTCAGCCCCTCTGTTTCAGCCGCTCTGTTTCTCCCCCTCTGTTTCAGCCCTTCTGTTTCAGCCCCTCTGTTTCTTGCCCTTTGTTTCAGCCCCTCTGTTTCTCGCATTCTGTTTCAGCCCCTCTGATTTAGCCCCTCTGTTTCAGCCCCTCTGAATCAGCCCCACTGATTCAGCCCGTCTGTTTCAGACCCTCTGTTTCAGCCCCTCTGTTTCTTCCCGTCTGTTTCCCGCCCTCTGTTTCAGCCCCTATGTTTCTCGCCCTCTGTTTCAGCCCCTCTGTTTCTCGCCCTCTGTTTCAGCCCCTCTATTTCAGCCCCTCTGTTTCTCCCCCTCTGTTTCAGCCCTTCTGTTTCAGACCCTCTGTTTCTTGCCCTTTGTTTCAGCCCCTCTGTTTCTCGCATTCTGTTTCAGCCCCTCTGATTTAGCCCCTCTGTTTCAGCCCCTCTGATTCAGCATCTCTGTTTCTCGCCCTCTGTTTCAGCCCCTCTGTTTCAGCCCCTCTGTTTCTCACCCTCTGTTTCAGCCCCTCTGTTTCTCACCCTCTGTTTCAGCCCCTCTGATTCAGCCCCTCTGTTTCTCGCCCTCTGTTTCAGCCCATCTGTTTCGCGCCCTCTGTTTCAGCCCCTCTGTTTCTCGCCCTCTGTTTCAGCCCCACTGTTTCAGCCCCTCTGTTTCAGCCCCTCTGTTTCAACCCCTCTGTTTCAGCCCCTCTGTTTCTAGCCCTCTGTTTCAGCCAATCTGTTTCTCGCCCTCTGTTTCAGCACCTCTGTTTCAGACCCTCTGTTTCTCGCCCGCTGTTTCTGCCCCTCTGTTTCTCGCCCTCTGTTTCAGCCCCTCAGTTTCTCGCCCTCTGTTTCAGCCCCGCTGATTCAGCCCCTCTGTTTCAGCCCCTCTGAATCAGCCCCTCTGATTCAGCCCCTCTGTTTCAGACCCTCTGTTTCAGCCCCTCTGTTTCAGCCCCTCTGTTTCTCGACCTCTGTTTCAGCCCCTCTGATTCAGACCCTCTGTTTCAACACCTCTGATTCAGCCCCTCTGATTTAGCCCCTCTGATACAGCCCCTCTGTTTCTCGCCCTCTTTTTCAGCCCCTCTGATTCAGCCCCTCTGTTTCAGCCCCTCTGATTCAGCCCCTCTGTTTCAGCCCCTCTATTTCAGCCCCTCTGTTTCAGCCCCTCTGTTTCAGGCTCTCTGTTTCAGCCCGTCTGTTTCAGCCCCTCTCTTTCAGCCCCTCTGTTTCTCGCCCGCTGTTTCAGTCCCTTAGTTTATCGCCCTCTGTTTCAGCCCCTCTGTTTCTCGCCCTCTGTTTCAGCCCCTCTGTTTCAGCCCCTCTGTTTCTCGCCCTCTGTTTCAGCCCCTCTGTTTCTCGCCCTCTGTTTCAGCCCCTCTGATTCAGCACCTCTGTTTCAGCCCCTCTGTTTCAGCCACCCTGTTTCAGCCCCTCTGTTTCAGCCCCTCTGTTTCAGCCCCTCTGTTTCACCCCCTCTGTTTCTCGCCCTCTGTTTCAGCCCCTCTGTTTTTCGCCCCCTTTTTCAGCCCCTCTGTTTCAGCCCTCTGTTTCAGCCCCTCTGTTTCTCACCCTCTGTTTCAGCCCCTCTGATTCAGCCCCTCTGTTTCTCGCCCTCTGTTTCAGCCCCGCTGTTTCGCGCCCTCTGTTTCAGCCCCTCTGTTTCTCGCCCTCTGTTTCAGACCCACCGTTTCAGCCCCTCTGTTTCAGCACCCTCTGTTTCTAGCCCTCTGTTTCAGCCACTCTGTTTCTCGCCTGCTGTTTCTGCCCCTCTGTTTCTCGCTCTCTGTTTCAGCCCCTCTGTTTCAGCCCCTCTGTTTCTCGCCTGCTGTTTCTGCCCCTCTGTTTCTCGCCCTCTGTTTCAGCCCCTCTGTTTCTCGCCCTCTGTTTCAGACCCGCTGATTCAGCCCTTCTGTTTCAGCCCCTCTGAATCAGCCCCTCTGATTCAGCCCCTCTGTTTCAGACCCTCTGTTTCAGCCCTTCTGTTTCAGCCCCTCTGTTTCTCACCCTCTGTTTCAGCCCCTCTGATTCAGACCCTCTGTTTCAGCCCCTCTGTTTCTCCCCTTCTGTTTCAGCCCTTCTGTTTCAGCCCCTCTGTTTCTTGCCCTTTGTTTCAGCCCCTCTGTTTCTCACCCTCTGTTTCAGCCCCTCTGATTCAGGCCATCTGATTTAGCCCTCTGATTCAGCACCTCTGTTTCTCGCCCTCTGTTTCAGCCCCTCTGTTTCAGCCCCTCTGTTTCAGCCCCTCTGTTTCTCACCCTCTGTTTCTGCCCCTCAGTTTCTCGCCCTCTGTTTCAGCCCCGCTGATTCAGCCCCTCTGTTTCAGCCCCTCTGAATCAGCCCCTCTGATTCAGCCCCTCTGTTTCAGACCCTCTGTTTCAGCCCCTCTGTTTCAGCCCCTCTATTTCTCGCCCTCTGTTTCAGCCCCTCTGATTCAGACCTTCTGTTTCAACCCCTCTGATTCAGCCCCTCTGATTTAGCCCCTCTGATTCAGCCCCTCTGTTTCTCGCCCTCTGTTTCAGCCCTTCTGTTTCAGCCCCTCTGTTTCTTGCCCTCTGTTTCAGCCCCTCTGTTTCTCGCCCTCTTTTTCCGCCCCTCTGATTCAGCCCCTCTGCTTCAGCCCCTCTGATTCAGCCCCTCTGATTTAGCCCTCTGATTCAGGCCCTCTGTTTCTCGCCCTCTGTTTCAGCTCCTCTGTTTTTCGCCCTCTTTTTCAGCCCCTCTGTTTCAGCCCATCTGTTTCAGCCACTCTGTTTCTCGCCCTCTGTTTCAGCCCCTCTGCTTCTCACCCTCTGTTTCAGCCCCTCTGATTCAGCCCCTCTGTTTCTCACACTCTGTTTCAGCCCCTCTGTTTCTCGCACTCTGTTTCAGCCCCTCTGTTTCTCGGCCTCTGTTTCAGCCCCACTGTTTCAGCCCCTCTGTTTCAGCCCCTCTGATTCAGCCCCTCTGTTTCTCGCCCTCTCTTTCAGGCCCTCTGTTTCTCGCCCTCTGTTCCAGCCCCTCTGTTTCTCACCCTCTGTTACAGCCCCTCTGTTTTTCGCCCTCTTTTTCAGCCCCTCTGTTTCAGCCCGTCTGTTTCAGCCACTCTGTTTCAGTCCCTCTGTTTCTCGCCCTCTGTTTCAGCCCCTCTGTTTCTCGCCCTCTGTTTCAGCCCCTCTGTTTCTCGCCCTCTGTTTCAGCCCCTCTGTTTCAGCCGCTCTGTTTCTCGCCCTCTGTTTCTGCCACTCTGTTTCTCGCCCTCTGTTTCAGCCCCTCAGTTTCTCGCCCTCTGTTTCAGCCCCGCTGATTCAGCCCCTCTGATTCAGCCCGTCTGTTTCAGACCCTCTGTTTCAGCCCCTCTGTTTCATCCCCTCTGTTTCTCGCCCTCTGTTTCAGCCCCTATGTTTCTCGCCCTTTGTTTCAGCCCCTCTGTTTCTCGCCCTATGTTTCAGCCCCTATGTTTCTCGCCCTCTGTTTCAGCCCCTCTGTTTCTCGCGCTCTGTTTCAGCCCCTCTGATTCAGCCCCTCTGATTTAGCCCCTCTGATTCAGGCCCTCTGTTTCAGCCCCTCTGTTTCAGCCCCTCTGTTTCAGCCCCTCTGTTTCTCGCCCTCTGTTTCAGCCCCTCTGTTTCTCGCCCTCTGTTTCAGCCCCTCTGTTTCAGCACCTCTGTTTCAGCCCCTCTGTTTCAGCCACTCTTTTTCAGCCCCTCTGTTTCAGCCCCTCTGTTTCACCCCCTCTGTTTCTCGCCCTCTGTTTCAGCCCCTCTGTTTTTCGCCCTCTTTTTCAGCCCCTCTGTTTCAGCCCTCTGTTTCAGCCCCTCTGTTTCTCACCCTCTGTTTCAGCCCCTCTGATTCAGCCCCTCTGTTTCTCGCCCTCTGTTTCAGCCCCTCTGATTCAGACCCTCTGTTTCAGCCCCTCTGTTTCTCTCCCTCTGTTTCAGCCCCACTGTTTCAGCCCCTCTGTTTCAGCCCCTCTGTTTCAACCCCTCTGTTTCAGCCCCTCTGTTTCTAGCCCTCTGTTTCAGCCAATCTGTTTCTCGCCCTCTGTTTCAGACCCTCTGTTTCTCGCCCGTTGTTTCTGCCCCTCTGTTTCTCGCCCTCTGTTTCAGCCCCTCAGTTTCTCGCCCTGTTTCAGCCCCGCTGATTCAGCCCCTCTGTTTCAGCCCCTCTGATTCAGCCCCTCTGTTTCTCGCCCTCTGTTTCAGCCCCTCTGTTTCAGCACCTCTGTTTCAGCCCCTCTGTTTCAGCCACTCTTTTTCAGCCCCTCTGTTTCAGCCCCTCTGTTTCACCCCCTCTGTTTCTCGCCCTCTGTTTCAGCCCCTCTGTTTTTCGCCCTCTTTTTCAGCCCCTCTGTTTCAGCCCTCTGTTTCAGCCCCTCTGTTTCTCACCCTCTGTTTCAGCCCCTCTGATTCAGCCCCTCTGTTTCTCGCCCTCTGTTTCAGCCCCTCTGATTCAGACCCTCTGTTTCAGCCCCTCTGTTTCTCGCCCTCTGTTTCAGCCCCACTGTTTCAGCCCCTCTGTTTCAGCCCCTCTGTTTCAACCCCTCTGTTTCAGCCCCTCTGTTTCTAGCCCTCTGTTTCAGCCAATCTGTTTCTCGCCCTCTGTTTCAGACCCTCTGTTTCTCGCCCGTTGTTTCTGCCCCTCTGTTTCTCGCCCTCTGTTTCAGCCCCTCAGTTTCTCGCCCTGTTTCAGCCCCGCTGATTCAGCCCCTCTGTTTCAGCCCCTCTGATTCAGCCCCTCTGTTTCTCGCCCTCTGTTTCAGCCCCTCTGTTTCGCGCCCTCTGTTTCAGCCCCTCTGTTTCTCGCCCTCTGTTTCAGCCCCACTGTTTCAGCCCCTCTGTTTCAGCCCCTCTTTTCAACCCCTCTGTTTCAGCCCCTCTGTTTCTAGCCCTCTGTTTCAGCCAATCTGTTTCTCGCCCTCTGTTCAGACCCTCTATTTCAGACCCTCTGTTTCTCGCCCGCTGTTTCTGCCCCTCTGTTTCTCGCCCTCTGTTTCAGCCCCTCAGTTTCTCGCCCTCTGTTTTAGCCCCGCTGAATCAGCCCCTCTGTTTCAGCCCCTCTGAATCAGCCCCTCTGATTCAGCCCCTCTGTTTCAGACCCTCTGTTTCAGCCCTTCTGTTTCAGCCCCTCTGTTTCAGCCCCGCTGAATCAGCCCCTCTGTTTCAGCCCCTCTGAATCAGCCCCTCTGATTCAGCCCCTCTGTTTCAGCCCCGCTGAATCAGCCCCTCTGTTTCAGCCCCTCTGAATCAGCCCCTCTGATTCAGCCCCGCTGAATCAGCCCCTCGGTTTCAGCCCCTCTGAATCAGCCCCTCTGATTCAGACCCTCTGTTTTAACCCCTCTGATTCAGCCGCTCTGATTTAGCCCCTCTGATTCAGCCCCTCTGTTTCTCGCCCTCTTTTTCAGCCCCTCTGATTCATCCCCTCTGTTTCAGCCCCTCTGATTCAGCCCCTCTGTTTCAGCCCCTCTATTTCAGCCCCTCTGTTTCAGCCCCTCTGTTTCAGGCTCTCTGTATCAGCCCGTCTGTTTCAGCCCCTCTGTTTCATGCCCTCTGATTTAGCCCTCTGATTCAGCACCTCTGTTTCTCGCCCTCTGTTTCAGCCCCTCTGTTTCAGCCCCTCTGTTTCTCACCCTCTGTTTCAGCCCCTCAGTTTCTCGCCCTCTGTTTCAGCCCCGCTGATTCAGCCCCTCTGTTTCAGCCCCTCTGAATCAGCCCCTCTGATTCAGCCCCTCTGTTTCAGACCCTCTGTTTCAGCCCCTCTCTTTCGGCCGCTCTAATTCTCGCCCTCTGTTTCAGCCCCTCTGATTCAGACCCTCTGTTTCAACCCCTCTGATTCAGCCCCTCTGATTTAGCCCCTCTGATTCAGCCCCTCTGTTTCTCGCCCTCTGTTTCAGCCCTTCTGTTTCAGCCCCTCTGTTTCTTGCCCTCTGTTTCAGCCCCTCTGTTTCTCGCCCTCTGTTTCAGCCCCTCTGATTCAGCCCCTCTGTTTCAGCCGCTCTGATTCAGCCCCTCTGATTTAGCCCTCTGATTCAGCCCCTCTGTTTCTCGCCCTCTGTTTCAGCCCCTCTGCTTTTCGCCCTCTTTTTCAGCCCCTCTGTTTCAGCCCATCTGTTTCAGCCACTCTGTTTCTCGCCCTCTGTTTCAGCCCCTCTGTTTCTCGCCCTCTGTTTCAGCCCCTCTGTTTCTCACCCTCTGTTTCAGCCCCTCTGATTCAGCCCCTCTGTTTATCGCCCTCTGTATCAGCCCCTCTGTTTCTCGCCCTCTGTTTCAGCCCCTCTGTTTCTCGCCCTCTGTTTCAGCCCCACTGTTTCAGCCCCTCTGTTTCAGCCCCTCTGATTCAGCCCCTCTGTTTCTCGCCCTCTGTTTCAGCCCCTCTGTTTCTCGCCCTCTGTTTCAGCCCCTCTGTTTCTCGCCCTCTGTTTCAGCCCCTCTTTTTTTCGCCCTCTTTTTCAGCCCCTCTGTTTCAGCCCGTCTGTTTCAGCCACTCTGTTTCTCGCCCTCTGTTTCAGTCCCTCTGTTTCTCACCCTCTGTTTCAGCCCCTCTGATTCAGCCCCTCTGTTTCTCGCTCTCTGTTTCAGCCCCTCTGTTTCTCGCCCTCTGTTTCAGCCCCTCTGTTTCTCGCCCTCTGTTTCAGCCCCTCTGTTTCTTGCCCTCTGTTTCAGCCCCTCTGTTTCTCGCCCTCTGTTTCAGCCCCTCTGTTTCAGCCGCTCTGTTTCTCGCCCTCTGTTTCTGCCCCTCTTTTCTTTCGCCCTCTGTTTCAGCCCCTCAGTGTCTCGCCCTCTGTTTCAGCCCCGCTGATGCAGCCCCTCTGTTTCAGCCCCTCTGAATCAGCCCCTCTGATTCAGCCCGTCTGTTTCAGACCCTCTGTTTCAGCCCCTCTGTTTCTTCCCGTCTGTTTCTCGCCCTCTGTTTCAGCCCCTATGTTTCTCGCCCTCTGTTTCAGCCCCTCAGTTTCTCGCCCTCTGTTTCAGCCCCTCTGTTTCAGCCCCTCTGTTTCTCCCCCTCTGTTTCAGCCCTTCTGTTTCAGCCCCTCTGTTTCTTGCCCTTTGTTTCAGCCCCTCTGTTTCTCGCATTCTGTTTCAGCCCCTCTGATTCAGCCCCTCTGTTTCAGCCCCTCTGATTCAGTCCCTCTGATTTAGCCCTCTGATTCAGCATCTCTGTTTCTCGCCCTCTGTTTCAGCCCCTCTGTTTCAGCCCCTCTGTTTCAGCCCCTCTGTTTCTCACCCTCTGTTTCAGCCCCTCTGTTTCTCACCCTCTGTTTCAGCCCCTCTGATTCAGCCCCTCTGTTTCTCGCCCTCTGTTTCAGCCCATCTGTTTCGCGCCCTCTGTTTCAGCCCCTCTGTTTCTCGCCCTCTGTTTCAGCCTCACTGTTTCAGCCCCTCTGTTTCAGCCCCTCTGTTTCAACCCCTCTGTTTTTGCCCCTCTGTTTCTAGCCCTCTGTTTCAGCCAATCTGTTTCTCGCCCTCTGTTTCAGCACCTCTGTTTCAGACCCTCTGTTTCTCGCCCGCTGTTTCTGCCCCTCTGTTTCTCGCCCTCTGTTTCAGCCCCTCAGTTTCTCGCCCTCTGTTTCAGCCCCGCTGATTCAGCCCCTCTGTTTCAGCCCCTCTGAATCAGCCCCTCTGATTCAGCCCCTCTGTTTCAGACCCTCTGTTTCAGCCCCTCTGTTTCAGCCCCTCTGTTTCTCGACCTCTGTTTCAGCCCCTCTGATTCAGACCCTCTGTTTCAACACCTCTGATTCAGCCCCTCTGATTTAGCCCCTCTGATACAGCCCCTCCGTTTCTCGCCCTCTTTTTCAGCCCATCTGATTCAGCCCCTCTGTTTCAGCCCCTCTGATTCAGCCCCTCTGTTTCAGCCCCTCTATTTCAGCCCCTCTGTTTCAGCCCCTCTGTTTCAGGCTCTCTGTTTCAGCCCGTCTGTTTCAGCCCCTCTCTTTCAGCCCCTCTGTTTCTCGCCCGCTGTTTCAGTCCCTTAGTTTATCGCCCTCTGTTTCAGCCCCTCTGTTTCTCGCCCTCTGTTTCAGCCCCTCTGTTTCAGCCCCTCTGTTTCTCGCCCTCTGTTTCAGCCCCTCTGTTTCTCGCCCTCTGTTTCAGCCCCTCTGTTTCAGCCCCTCTGTTTCAGCCCCTCTGTTTCAGCCACCCTGTTTCAGCCCCTCTGTTTCAGCCCCTCTGTTTCAGCCCCTCTGTTTCACCCCCTCTGTTTCTCGCCCTCTGTTTCAGCCCCTCTGTTTTTCGCCCTCTTTTTCAGCCCCTCTGTTTCAGCCCTCTGTTTCAGCCCCTCTGTTTCTCACCCTCTGTTTCAGCCCCTCTGATTCAGCCCCTCTGTTTCTCGCCCTCTGTTTCAGCCCCTCTGTTTCGCGCCCTCTGTTTCAGCCCCTCTGTTTCTCGCCCTCTGTTTCAGACCCTCTGTTTCAGCCCCTCTGTTTCAGCCCCTCTGTTTCAACCCCTCTGTTTCAGCACCCTCTGTTTCTAGCCCTCTGTTTCAGCCACTCTGTTTCTCGCCTGCTGTTTCTGCCCCTCTGTTTCTCGCCCTCTGTTTCAGCCCCTCTGTTTCAGCCCCTCTGTTTCTCGCCTGCTGTTTCTGCCCCTCTGTTTCTCGCCCTCTGTTTCAGCCCCTCTGTTTCTCGCCCTCTGTTTCAGCCCCGCTGATTCAGCCCCTCTGTTTCAGCCCCTCTGAATCAGCCCCTCTGATTCAGCCCCTCTGTTTCAGACCCTCTGTTTCAGCCCCTCTGTTTCAGCCGCTCTGTTTCTCACCCTCTGTTTCAGCCCCTCTGATTCAGACCCTCTGTTTCAGCCCCTCTGTTTCTCCCCTTCTGTTTCAGCCCTTCTGTTTCAGCCCCTCTGTTTCTTGCCCTTTGTTTCAGCCCCTCTGTTTCTCACCCTCTGTTTCAGCCCCTCTGATTCAGGCCATCTGATTTAGCTCTCTGATTCAGCACCTCTGTTTCTCGCCCTCTGTTTCAGCCCCTCTGTTTCAGCCCCTCTGTTTCAGCCCCTCTGTTTCTCACCCTCTGTTTCTGCCCCTCAGTTTCTCGCCCTCTGTTTCAGCCCCGCTGATTCAGCCCCTCTGTTTCAGCCCCTCTGAATCAGCCCCTCTGATTCAGCCCCTCTGTTTCAGACCCTCTGTTTCAGCCCCTCTGTTTCAGCCCCTCTATTTCTCGCCCTCTGTTTCAGCCCCTCTGATTCAGACCTTCTGTTTCAACCCCTCTGATTCAGCCCCTCTGATTTAGCCCCTCTGATTCAGCCCCTCTGTTTCTCGCCCTCTGTTTCAGCCCTTCTGTTTCAGCCCCTCTGTTTCTTGCCCTCTGTTTCAGCCCCTCTGTTTCTCGCCCTCTTTTTCCGCCCCTCTGATTCAGCCCCTCTGTTTCAGCCCCTCTGATTCAGCCCCTCTGATTTAGCCCTCTGATTCAGGCCCTCTGTTTCTCGCCCTCTGTTTCAGCTCCTCTGTTTTTCGCCCTCTTTTTCAGCCCCTCTGTTTCGGCCCATCTGTTTCAGCCACTCTGTTTCTCGCCCTCTGTTTCAGCCCCTCTGTTTCTCACCCTCTGTTTCAGCCCCTCTGATTCAGCCCCTCTGTTTCTCACCCTCTGTTTCAGCCCCTCTGTTTCTCGCCCTCTGTTTCAGCCCCTCTGTTTCTCACCCTCTGTTTCAGCCCCTCTGATTCAGCCCCTCTGTTTATCGCCCTCTGTTTCAGCCCCTCTGCTTCTCGCCCTCTGTTTCAGCCCCTCTGTTTCTCGCCCTCTGTTTCAGCCCCACTGTTTCAGCCCCTCTGTTTCAGCCCCTCTCATTCAGCCCCTCTGTTTCTCGCCCTCTGTTTCAGCCCCTCTGTTTCTCGCCCTCTGTTTCAGCCCCTCTGTTTCTCGCCCTTTGTTTCAGCCCCTCTTTTTTTCGCCCTCTTTTTCAGCCCCTCTGTTTCAGCCCGTCTGTTTCAGCCACTCTGTTTCTCGCCCTCTGTTTCAGTCCCCCTGTTTCTCACCCTCTGTTTCAGCCCCTCTGATTCAGCCCCTCTGTTTCTCGCTCTCTGTTTCAGCCCCTCTGTTTCTCGCCCTCTGTTTCAGCCCCTCTGTTTCTCGCCCTCTGTTTCAGCCCCTCTGTTTCTTGCCCTCTGTTTCAGCCCCTCTGTTTCTCGCCCTCTGTTTCAGCCCCTCTGTTTCAGCCGCTCTGTTTCTCGCCCTCTGTTTCTGCCCCTCTTTTCTTTCGCCCTCTGTTTCAGCCCCTCAGTGTCTCGCCCTCTGTTTCAGCCCCGCTGATTCAGCCCCTCTGTTTCAGCCCCTCTGAATCAGCCCCTCTGATTCAGCCCGTCTGTTTCAGACCCTCAGTTTCAGCCCCTCTGTTTCTTCCCGTCTGTTTCTCGCCCTCTGTTTCAGCCCCTATGTTTCTCGCCCTCTGTTTCAGCCCCTCTGTTTCTCGCCCTCTGTTTCAGCCCCTCTGTTTCAGCCCCTCTGTTTCTCCCCCTCTGTTTCAGCCCTTCTGTTTCAGCCCCTCTGTTTCTTGCCCTTTGTTTCAGCCCCTCTGTTTCTCGCATTCTGTTTCAGCCCCTCTGATTCAGCCCCTCTGTTTCAGCCCCTCTGTTTCTCACCCTCTGTTTCAGCCCCTCTGTTTCTCACCCTCTGTTTCAGCCCCTCTGATTCAGCCCCTCTGTTTCTCGCCCTCTGTTTCAGCCCATCTGTTTCGCGCCCTCTGTTTCAGCCCCTCTGTTTCTCGCCCTCTGTTTCAGCCTCACTGTTTCAGCCCCTGTGTTTCAGCCCCTCTGTTTCAACCCCTCTGTTTTTGCCCCTCTGTTTCTAGCCCTCTGTTTCAGCCAATCTGTTTCTCGCCCTCTGTTTCAGCACCTCTGTTTCAGACCCTCTGTTTCTCGCCCGCTGTTTCTGCCCCTCTGTTTCTCGCCCTCTGTTTCAGCCCCTCAGTTTCTCGCCCTCTGTTTCAGCCCCGCTGATTCAGCCCCTCTGTTTCAGCCCCTCTGAATCAGCCCCTCTGATTCAGCCCCTCTGTTTCAGACCCTCTGTTTCAGCCCCTCTGTTTCAGCCCCTCTGTTTCTCGACCTCTGTTTCAGCCCCTCTGATTCAGACCCTCTGTTTCAACACCTCTGATTCAGCCCCTCTGATTTAGCCCCTCTGATACAGCCCCTCCGTTTCTCGCCCTCTTTTTCAGCCCCTCTGATTCAGCCCCTCTGTTTCAGCCCCTCTGATTCAGCCCCTCTGTTTCAGCCCCTCTATTTCAGCCCCTCTGTTTCAGCCCCTCTGTTTCAGGCTCTCTGTTTCAGCCCGTCTGTTTCAGCCCCTCTCTTTCAGCCCCTCTGTTTCTCGCCCGCTGTTTCAGTCCCTTAGTTTATCGCCCTCTGTTTCAGCCCCTCTGTTTCTCGCCCTCTGTTTCAGCCCCTCTGTTTCAGCCCCTCTGTTTTTCGCCCTCTGTTTCAGCCCCTCTGTTTCTCGCCCTCTGTTTCAGCCCCTCTGTTTCAGCCCCTCTGTTTCAGCCCCTCTGTTTCAGCCACCCTGTTTCAGCCCCTCTGTTTCAGCCCCTCTGTTTCAGCCCCTCTGTTTCACCCCCTCTGTTTCTCGCCCTCTGTTTCAGCCCCTCTGTTTTTCGCCCTCTTTTTCAGCCCCTCTGTTTCAGCCCTCTGTTTCAGCCCCTCTGTTTCTCACCCTCTGTTTCAGCCCCTCTGATTCAGCCCCTCTGTTTCTCGCCCTCTGTTTCAGCCCCTCTGTTTCGCGCCCTCTGTTTCAGCCCCTCTGTTTCTCGCCCTCTGTTTCAGACCCTCTGTTTCAGCCCCTCTGTTTCAGCCCCTCTGTTTCAACCCCTCTGTTTCAGCACCCTCTGTTTCTAGCCCTCTGTTTCAGCCACTCTGTTTCTCGCCTGCTGTTTCTGCCCCTCTGTTTCTCGCCCTCTGTTTCAGCCCCTCTGTTTCAGCCCCTCTGTTTCTCGCCTGCTGTTTCTGCCCCTCTGTTTCTCGCCCTCTGTTTCAGCCCCTCTGTTTCTCGCCCTCTGTTTCAGCCCCGCTGATTCAGCCCCTCTGTTTCAGCCCCTCTGAATCAGCCCCTCTGATTCAGCCCCTCTGTTTCAGACCCTCTGTTTCAGCCCCTCTGTTTCAGCCCCTCTGTTTCTCACCCTCTGTTTCAGCCCCTCTGATTCAGACCCTCTGTTTCAGCCCCTCTATTTCTCGCCCTCTGTTTCAGCCCCTCTGATTCAGACCTTCTGTTTCAACCCCTCTGATTCAGCCCCTCTGATTTAGCCCCTCTGATTCAGCCCCTCTGTTTCTCGCCCTCTGTTTCAGCCCTTCTGTTTCAGCCCCTCTGTTTCTTGCCCTCTGTTTCAGCCCCTCTGTTTCTCGCCCTCTTTTTCCGCCCCTCTGATTCAGCCCCTCTGTTTCAGCCCCTCTGATTCAGCCCCTCTGATTTAGCCCTCTGATTCAGGCCCTCTGTTTCTCGCCCTCTGTTTCAGCTCCTCTGTTTTTCGCCCTCTTTTTCAGCCCCTCTGTTTCGGCCCATCTGTTTCAGCCACTCTGTTTCTCGCCCTCTGTTTCAGCCCCTCTGTTTCTCACCCTCTGTTTCAGCCCCTCTGATTCAGCCCCTCTGTTTCTCACCCTCTGTTTCAGCCCCTCTGTTTCTCGCCCTCTGTTTCAGCCCCTCTGTTTCTCGGCCTCTGTTTCAGCCCCACTGTTTCAGCCCCTCTGTTTCAGCCCCTCTGATTCAGCCCCTCTGTTTCTCGCCCTCTGTTTCAGGCCCTCTGTTTCTCGCCCTCTGTTCCAGCCCCTCTGTTTCTCACCCTCTGTTACAGCCTCTCTGTTTTTCGCCCTCTTTTTCAGCCCCTCTGTTTCAGCCCGTCTGTTTCAGCCACTCTGTTTCAGTCCCTCTGTTTCTCGCCCTCTGTTTCAGCCCCTCTGTTTCTCGCCCTCTGTTTCAGCCCCTCTGTTTCTCGCCCTCTGTTTCAGCCCCTCTGTTTCAGCCGCTCTGTTTCTCGCCCTCTGTTTCTGCCACTCTGTTTCTCGCCCTCTGTTTCAGCCCCTCAGTTTCTCGCCCTCTGTTTCAGCCCCGCTGATTCAGCCCCTCTGATTCAGCCCGTCTGTTTCAGACCCTCTGTTTCAGCCCCTCTGTTTCATCCCCGCTGTTTCTCGCCCTCTGTTTCAGCCCCTATGTTTCTCGCCCTTTGTTTCAGCCCCTCTGTTTCTCGCCCTATGTTTCAGCCCCTATGTTTCTCGCCCTCTGTTTCAGCCCCTCTGTTTCTCGCGCTCTGTTTCAGCCCCTCTGATTCAGCCCCACTGATTTAGCCCCTCTGATTCAGCCCCTCTGTTTCAGCCCCTCTGTTTCAGCCCCTCTGTTTCAGCCCCTCTGTTTCTCGCCCTCTGTTTCAGCCCCTCTGTTTCTCGCCCTCTGTTTCAGCCCCTCTGTTTCAGCACCTCTGTTTCAGCCCCTCTGTTTCAGCCACTCTTTTTCAGCCCCTCTGTTTCAGCCCCTCTGTTTCACCCCCTGTGTTTCTCGCCCTCTGTTTCAGCCCCTCTGTTTCTCACCCTCTGTTTCAGCCCCTCTGATTCAGCCCCTCTGTTTCTCGCCCTCTGTTTCAGCCCCTCTGATTCAGACCCTCTGTTTCAGCCCCTCTGTTTCTCGCCCTCTGTTTCAGCCCCACTGTTTCAGCCCCTCTGTTTCAGCCCCTCTGTTTCAACCCCTCTGTTTCAGCCCCTCTGTTTCTAGCCCTCTGTTTCAGCCAATCTGTTTCTCGCCTTCTGTTTCAGACCCTCTGTTTCTCGCCCGCTGTTTCTGCCCCTCTGTTTCTCGCCCTCTGTTTCAGCCCCTCAGTTTCTCGCCCTGTTTCAGCCCCGCTGATTCAGCCCCTCTGTTTCAGCCCCTCTGAATCAGCCCCTCTGATTCAGCCCCTCTGTTTCAGACCCTCTGTTTCAGCCCCTCTGTTTCAGCCCCTCTGTTTCTCGACCTCTGTTTCAGCCCCTCTGATTCAGACCCTCTGTTTCACCCCCTCTGATTCAGCCGCTCTGATTTAGCCGCTCTGATTCAGCCCCTCTGTTTCTCGCCCTCTTTTTCAGCCCCTCTGATTCAACCCCTCTGTTTCAGCCCCTCTGATTCAGCCCCTCTGTTTCAGCCCCTCTATTTCAGCCCCTCTGTTTCAGCCCCTCTGTTTCAGGCTCTCTGTTTCAGCCCGTCTGTTTCAGCCCCTCTGTTTCAGTCCCTCTGATTTAGCCCTCTGATTCAGCACCTCTGTTTCTCGCCCTCTGTCTCAGCCCCTCTGTTTCAGTCCCTCTGTTTCAGCCCCTCTGTTTCTCACCCTCTGTTTCAGCCCCTCAGTTTCTCGCCCTCTGTTTCAGCCCCGCTGATTCAGCCCCTCTGTTTCAGCCCCTCTGAATCAGCCCCTCTGATTCAGCCCCTCTGTTTCAGACCCTCTGTTTCAGCCCCTCTGTTTCAGCCCCTCTAATTCTCGCCCTCTGTTTCAGCCCCTCTGATTCAGACCCTCTGTTTCAACCCCTCTGATTCAGCCCCTCTGATTTAGCCCCTCTGATTCAGCCCCTCTGTTTCTCGCCCTCTGTTTCAGCCCTTCTGTTTCAGCACCTCTGTTTCTTGCCCTCTGTTTCAGCCCCTCTGTTTCTCGCCATCTGTTTCAGCCCCTCTGATTCAGCCCCTCTGTTTCAGCCCCTCTGATTCAGCCCCTCTGATTTAGCCCTCTGATTCAGCCCCTCTGTTTCTCGCCCTCTGTTTCAGCCCCTCTGTTTTTCGCCCTCTTTTTCAGCCCCTCTGTTTCAGCCCATCTGGTTCAGCCACTCTGTTTCTCGCACTCTGTTTCAGCCCCTCTGTTTCTCACCCTCTGTTTCAGCCCCTCTGATTCAGCACCTCTGTTTCTCGCCCTCTGTTTCAGCCCCTCTGTTTCTTGCCCTCTGTTTCAGCCCCTCTGTTTCTCACCTTCTGTTTCAGCCCCTCTGTTTCTCGCCCTCTGTTTCAGCCCCTCTGTTTCTCGCCCTCTGTTTCAGCCCCTCTGTTTTTCGCCCTCTTTTTCGGCCCCTCTGTTTCAGCCCGTCTGTTTCAGCCACTCTGTTTCTCGCTCTCTGTTTCAGTCCCTCTGTTTCTCACGCTCTGTTTCAGCCCCTCTGATTCAGCCCCTCTGTTTCTCGCCCTCTGTTTCAGCCCCTCTGTTTCAGCCCCTCTGTTTCAGCCCCTCTGTTTCAGCCCCTCTGTTTCAGCACCTCTGTTTCAGCCCCTCTGTTTCAGCCCCTCTGTTTCACGCCCTCTGTTTCTCGCCCTCTGTTTCAGCCCCTCTGTTTTTCGCCCTCTTTTTCAGCCCCTCTGTTTCAGCCCTCTGTTTCAGCCCCTCTGTTTCTCACCCTCTGTTTCAGCCCCTCTGTTTCTCGCCCTCTGTTTCAGCCCCTCTGTTTCAGCACCTCTGTTTCAGCCCCTCTGTTTCAGCCCCTCTGTTTCACGCCCTCTGTTTCTCGCACGCTGTTTCAGCCCCTCTGTTTTTCGCCCTCTTTTTCAGCCCCTCTGTTTCAGCCCTCTGTTTCAGCCCCTCTGTTTCTCACCCTCTGTTTCAGCCCCTCTGATTCAGCCCCTCTGTTTCTCGCCCTCTGTTTCAGCCCCTCTGTTTCGCGCCCTCTGTTTCAGCCCCTCTGTTTCTCGCCCTCTGTTTCAGCCCCACTGTTTCAGCCCCTCTGTTTCAGCCCCTCTGTTTCAACCCCTCTGTTTCAGCCCCTCTGTTTCTAGCCCTCTGTTTCAGCCAATCTGTTTCTCGCCCTCTGTTTCAGCCCCTCTGTTTCAGACACTCTGTTTCTCGCCCGCTGTTTCTGCCCCTCTGTTTCTCGCACTCTGTTTCAGCCCCTCAGTTTCTCGCCCTCTGTTTCAGCCCCGCTGATTCAGCCCCTCTGTTTCAGCCCCTCTGAATCAGCCCCTCTGATTCAGCCCCTCTGTTTCAGACCCTCTGTTTCAGCCCCTCTGTTTCAGCCCCTCTGTTTCTCGCCCTCTGTTTCAGCCCCTCTGATTCAGACCCGCTGTTTCAACCCCTCTGATTCAGCCCCGTCTGATTTAGCCCCTCTGATTCAGCCCCTCTGTTTCTCGCCCTCTTTTTCAGCCCCTCTGATTCAGCCCCTCTGTTTCAGCCCCTCTGATTCAGCCCCTCTGTTTCAGCCCCTCTATTTCAGCCCCTCTGTTTCAGCCCCTCTGTTTCAGCCCCTCTGTTTCTCGCCCGCTGTTTCAGTCCCTTAGTTTCTCGCCCTCTGTTTCAGCCCCTCTGTTTCTCGCCCTCTGTTTCAGCCCCTCTGTTTCAGCCCCTCTGTTTCTCGCCCTCTGCTTCAGCCCCTCTGTTTCAGCCCCTCTGTTTCTCGCCCGCTGTTTCTGCCCCTCTGTTTCTCACCCTCTGTTTCAGCCCCTCAGTTTCTCGCCCTCTGTTTCCGCCCCGCTGATTCAGCCCCTCTGTTTCAGCCCCTCTGACTCAGCCCCTCTGATTCAGCCCCTCTGTTTCAGCCCCTCTGTTTCTCGCCCTCTGTTTCAGCCCCTCTGATTCAGACCCTCTGTTTCAGCCCCTCTGTTTCTCCCCCTCTGTTTCAGCCCTTCTGTTTCAGCCCCTCTGTTTCTTGCCCTTTGTTTCAGCCCCTCTGTTTCTCGCATTCTGTTTCAGCCCCTCTGATTCAGCCCCTCTGTTTCAGCCCCTCTGATTCAGTCCCTCTGATTTAGCCCTCTGATTCAGCACCTCTGTTTCTCGCCCTCTGTTTCAGCCCCTCTGTTTCAGCCACTCTGTTTCAGCCCCTCTGTTTCTCACCCTTTGTTTCAGCCCCGCTGATTCAGCCCCTCTGTTTCAGCCCCTCTGAATCAGCCCATCTGATTCAGCCCCTCCGTTTCAGACCCTCTGTTTCAGCCCCTCTGTTTCAGCCCCTCTGTTTTTCGCCCTCTGTTTCAGCCCCTCTGTTTCTCGCCCTCTGTTTCAGGCTCTCTGTTTCAGCCCGTCTGTTTCAGCCCCTCTGTTTCTGCCCCTCTGTTTCTGGCCCTCTGTTTCTCGCCCGCTGTTTCAACCCCTTTGTTTCTCGCCCTCTGTTTCAGTTCCTCTGTTTCAGGCCCTCTGATTCAGCCCCTCTGATTCAGCCCCTCTGTTTCAGCCCCTCTGTTTCAGCCCCTCTGTTTCAGCCCCTCTGTTTCAGCCCCTCTGTTTCTCGCCCTCTGTTTCAGCCCCTCTGTTTCAGCCCCTCTGTTTCAGCCCCTCTGTTTCAGCCCCTCTGTTTCTCACCCTCTGTTTCAGCCCCTCTGTTTCTCGCCCTCTGTTTCAGCCCCTCTGTTTCAGCACCTCTGTTTCAGCCCCTCTGTTTCAGCCACTCTGTTTCAGCCCCTCTGTATCAGCCCCTCTGTTTCAGCCCCTCTGTTTCACGCCCTCTGTTTCTCGCCCTCTGTTTCAGCCCCTCTGTTTTTCGCCCTCTTTTTCAGCCCCTCTGTTTCAGCCCTCTGTTTCTCCCCCTCTGTTTTAGCCCTTCTGTTTCAGCCCCTCTGTTTCTTGCCCTTTGTTTCAGCCCCTCTGTTTCTCGCATTCTGTTTCAGCCCCTCTGATTCAGCCCCTCTGTTTCAGCCCCTCTGATTCAGTCCCTCTGATTTAGCCCTCTGATTCAGCACCTCTGTTTCTCGCCCTCTGTTTCAGCCCCTCTGTTTCAGCCCCTCTGTTTCTCACCCTTTGTTTCAGCCCCGCTGATTCAGCCCCTCTGTTTCAGCCCCTCTGAATCAGCCCATCTGATTCAGCCCCTCTGTTTCAGACCCTCTGTTTCAGCCATTCTGTTTCATCCCCTCTGTTTTTCGCCCTCTGTTTCAGCCCCTCTGTTTCTCGCCCTCTGTTTCAGGCTCTCTGTTTCAGCCCGTCTGTTTCAGCCCCTCTGTTTCTGCCCCTCTGTTTCTGGCCCTCTGTTTCTCGCCCGCTGTTTCAACCCCTTTGTTTCTCGCCCTCTGTTTCAGTTCCTCTGTTTCAGGCCCTCTGATTCAGCCCCTCTGATTCAGCTCCTCTGTTTCAGCCCCTCTGTTTCAGCCCCTCTGTTTCAGCCCCTCTGTTTCAGCCCCTCTGTTTCTCGCCCTCTGTTTCAGCCCCTCTGTTTCTCGCCCTCTGTTTCAGCCCCTCTGTTTCAGCACCTCTGTTTCAGCCCCTCTGTTTCAGCCACTCTGTTTCAGCCCCTCTGTATCAGCCCCTCTGTTTCAGCCCCTCTGTTTCACGCCCTCTGTTTCTCGCCCTCTGTTTCAGCCCCTCTGTTTTTCGCCCTCTTTTTCAGCCCCTCTGTTTCAGCCCTCTGTTTCAGCCCCTCTGTTTCTCACCCTCTGTTTCAGCCCCTCTGATTCAGCCCCTCTGTTTCTCGCCCTCTGTTTCAGCCCCTCTGTTTCAGCCCCTCTGTTTCAGCCCCTCTGTTTCTCACCCTCTGTTTCAGCCCCTCAGTTTCTCGCCCTCTGTTTCAGCCCCGCTGATTCAGCCCCTCTGTTTCAGCCCCTCTGAATCAGCCCCTCTGATTCAGCCCCTCTGTTTCAGACCCTCTGTTTCAGCCCCTCTGTTTCAGCCCCTCTGTTTTTCGCCCTCTGTTTCAGCCCCTCTGTTTCTCTCCCTCTGTTTCAGGCTCTCTGTTTCAGCCCGTCTGTTTCAGCACCTCTGTTTCTGCCCCTGTGTTTCTGGCCCTCTGTTTCTCGCCCGCTGTTTCAGCCCCTTTGTTTCTCGCCCTCTGTTTCAGTTCCTCTGTTTCAGCCCCTCTGTTTCAGCCCCTCTGATTCAGCCCCTCTGTTTCTCGCGCTCTGTTTCAGCCCCTCTGTTTCAGCCCCTCTGTTTCAGCCCGTCTGTTTCAGGCCCTCTGTTTCAGCCCCTCTGTTTCTCGCCCTCTGTTTCAGCCCCTCTGTTTCTCGCCCTCTGTTTCAGTCCCTCTGTTTCAGCACCTCTGTTTCAGCCCCTCTGTTTCAGCCACTCTGTTTCAGCCCCTCTGTTTCAGCCCCTCTGTTTCAGCCCCTCTGTTTCACGCCCTCTGTTTCTCGCCCTCTGTTTCAGCCCCTCTGTTTTTCGCCCTCTTTTTCAGCCCCTCTGTTTCAGCCCTCTGTTTCAGCCCCTCTGTTTCTCACCCTCTGTTTCAGCCCCTCTGATTCAGCCCCTCTGTTTCTCGCCCTCTGTTTCAGCCCCTCTGTTTCGCGCCCTCTGTTTCAGCCCCTCTGTTTCTCGCCCTCTGTTTCAGCCCCACTGTTTCAGCCCCTCTGTTTCAGCCCCTCTGTTTCAACCCCTCTGTTTCAGCCCCTCTGTTTCTAGCCCTCTGTTTCAGCCAATCTGTTTCTCGCCCTCTGTTTCAGCCCCTCTGTTTCAGACACTCTGTTTCTCGCCCGCTGTTTCTGCCCCTCTGTGTCTCGCACTCTGTTTCAGCCCCTCAGTTTCTCGCCCTCTGTTTCAGCCCCGCTGATTCAGCCCCTCTGTTTCAGCCCCTCTGAATCAGCCCCTCTGATTCAGCCCCTCTGTTTCAGACCCTCTGTTTCAGACCCTCTGTTTCAGCCCCTCTGTTTCAGCACCTCTGTTTCAGCCCCTCTGTTTCAGCCCCTCTGTTTCAGCCCCTCTGTTTCACGCCCTCTGTTTCTCGCCCTCTGTTTCAGCCCCTCTGTTTTTCGCCCTCTTTTTCAGCCCCTCTGTTTCAGCCCTCTGTTTCAGCCCCTCTGTTTCTCACCCTCTGTTTCAGCCCCTCTGATTCAGCCCCTCTGTTTCTCGCCCTCTGTTTCAGCCCCTCTGTTTCGCGCCCTCTTTTTCAGCCCCTCTGTTTCTCGCCCTCTGTTTCAGCCCCACTGTTTCAGCCCCTCTGTTTCAGCCACTCTGTTTCGTGCCCTCTGTTTCAGCCCCTCTGTTTCTAGCCCTCTGTTTCAGCCAATCTGTTTCTCGCCCTCTGTTTCAGCCCCTCTGTTTCAGACACTCTGTTTCTCGCCCGCTGTTTCTGCCCCTCTGTTTCTCGCCCTCTGTTTCAGCCCCTCAGTTTCTCGCCCTCTGTTTCAGCCCCGCTGATTCAGCCCCTCTGTTTCAGCCCCTCTGAATCAGCCCCTCTGATTCAGCCCCTCTGTTTCAGACCCTCTGTTTCAGCCCCTCTGTTTCAGCCCCTCTGTTTCTCGCCCTCTGTTTCAGCCCCTCTGATTCAGACCCTCTGTTTCAAACCCTCTGATTCAGCCCCTCTGATTTAGCCCCTCTGATTCAGCCCCTCTGTTTCTCGCCCTCTTTTTCAGCCCCTCTGATTCAGCCCCTCTGTTTCAGCCCCTCTGATTCAGCCCCTCTGTTTCAGCCCCTCTATTTCAGCCCCTCTGTTTCAGCCCCTCTGTTTCAGCCCCTCTGTTTCTCGCCCGCTGTTTCAGTCCCTTAGTTTATCGCCCTCTGTTTCAGCCCCTCTGTTTCTCGCCCTCTGTTTCAGCCCCTCTGTTTCAGCACCTCTGTTTCTCGCCCTCTGTTTCAGCCCCTCTGTTTCAGCCCCTCTGTTTCTCGCCCGCTGTTTCTGCCCCTCTGTTTCTCGCCCTCTGTTTCAGCCCCTCAGTTTCTCGCACTCTGTTTCCGCCCCGCTGATTCAGCCCCTCTTTTTCAGCCCCTCTGACTCAGCCCCTCTGATTCAGCCCCTCTGTTTCAGCCCCTCTGTTTCTCGCCCTCTGTTTCAGCCCCTCTGATTCAGACCCTCTGTTTCAGCCCCTCTGTTTCTCCCGCTCTGTTTCAGCCCTTCTGTTTCAGCCCCTCTGTTTCTTGCCCTTAGTTTCAGCCCCTCTGTTTCTCGCATTCTGTTTCAGCCCCTCTGATTCAGCCCCTCTGTTTCAGCCCCTCTGATTCAGCCCCTCTGTTTCTCACCCTCTGTTTCTCACCCTCTGTTTCAGCCCCTCAGTTTCTCACCCTTTGTTTCAGCCCCGCTGATTCAGCCCCTCTGTTTCAGCCCCTCTGAATCAGCCCCTCTGATTCAGCCCCTCTGTTTCAGACCCTCTGTTTCAGCCCCTCTGTTTCAGCCCCTCTGTTTTTCGCCCTCTATTTCAGCCCCTCTGTTTCTCGCCCTCTGTTTCAGGCTCTCTGTTTCAGCCCGTCTGTTTCAGCCCCTCTGTTTCTGCCCCTCTGTTTCTGGCCCTCTGTTTCTCGCCCGCTGTTTCAGCCCCTTTGTTTCTCGCCCTCTGTTTCAGTTCCTCTGTTTCAGCCCCTCTGATTCAGCTCCTCTGATTCAGCCCCTCTGTTTCTCGCCCTCTGTTTCAGCCCCTCTGTTTCAGCCCCTCTGTTTCAGCCCCTCTGTTTCAGCCCCTCTGTTTCTCGCCCTCTGTTTCAGCCCCTCTGTTTCTCGCCCTCTGTTTCAGCCCCTCTGTTTCAGCACCTCTGTTTCAGCCCCTCTGTTTCAGCCACTCTGTTTCAGCCCCTCTGTTTCAGCCCCTCTGTTTCAGCCCCTCTGTTTCACGCCATCTGTTTCTCGCACGCTGTTTCAGCCCCTCTGTTTTTCGCCCTCTTTTTCAGCCCCTCTGTTTCAGCCCTCTGTTTCAGCCCCTCTGTTTCTCACCCTCTGTTTCAGCCCCTCTGATTCAGCCCCTCTGTTTCTCGCCCTCTGTTTCAGCCCATCTGTTTCGCGCCCTCTGTTTCAGCCCCTCTGTTTCTCGCCCTCTGTTTCAGCCTCACTGTTTCAGCCCCTCTGTTTCAGCCCCTCTGTTTCAACCCCTCTGTTTCAGCCCCTCTGTTTCTAGCCCTCTGTTTCAGCCAATCTGTTTCTCGCCCTCTGTTTCAGCCCCTCTGTTTCAGACCCTCTGTTTCTCGCCCGCTGTTTCTGCCCCTCTGTTTCTCGCCCTCTGTTTCAGCCCCTCAGTTTCTCGCCCTCTGTTTCAGCCCCGCTGATTCAGCCCCTCTGTTTCAGCCCCTCTGAATCAGCCCCTCTGATTCAGCCCCTCTGTTTCAGACCCTCTGTTTCAGCCCCTCTGTTTCAGCCCCTCTGTTTCTCGACCTCTGTTTCAGCCCCTCTGATTCAGACCCTCTGTTTCAACACCTCTGATTCAGCCCCTCTGATTTAGCCCCTCTGATACAGCCCCTCTGTTTCTCGCCCTCTTTTTCAGCCCCTCTGATTCAGCCCCTCTGTTTCAGCCCCTCTGATTCAGCCCCTCTGTTTCAGCCCCTCTATTTCAGCCCCTCTGTTTCAGCCCCTCTGTTTCTCGCCCTCTGTTTCAGCCCGTCTGTTTCAGCCCCTCTCTTTCAGCCCCTCTGTTTCTCGCCCGCTGTTTCAGTCCCTTAGTTTATCGCCCTCTGTTTCAGCCCCTCTGTTTCTCGCCCTCTGTTTCAGCCCCTCTGTTTCAGCCCCTCTGTTTCTCGCCCTCTGTTTCAGCCCCTCTGTTTCTCGCCCTCTGTTTCAGCCCCTCTGTTTCAGCCCCTCTGTTTCAGCCCCTCTGTTTCAGCCACCCTGTTTCAGCCCCTCTGTTTCACCCCACTGTTTCAGCCCCTCTGTTTCACCCCCTCTGTTTCTCGCCCTCTGTTTCAGCCCCTCTGTTTTTCGCCCTCTTTTTCAGCCCCTCTGTTTCAGCCCTCTGTTTCAGCCCCTCTGTTTCTCACCCTCTGTTTCAGCCCCTCTGATTCAGCCCCTCTGTTTCTCGCCCTCTGTTTCAGCCCCTCTGTTTCGCGCCCTCTGTTTCAGCCCCTCTGTTTCTCGCCCTCTGTTTCAGACCCACCGTTTCAGCCCCTCTGTTTCAGCCCCTCTGTTTCAACCCCTCTGTTTCAGCACCCTCTGTTTCTAGCCCTCTGTTTCAGCCACTCTGTTTCTCGCCTGCTGTTTCTGCCCCTCTGTTTCTCGCCCTCTGTTTCAGCCTCTCTGTTTCAGCCCCTCTGTTTCTCGCCTGCTGTTTCTGCCCCTCTGTTTCTCGCCCTCTGTTTCAGCCCCTCTGTTTCTCGCCCTCTGTTTCAGCCCCGCTGATTCAGCCCCTCTGTTTCAGCCCCTCTGAATCAGCCCCTCTGATTCAGCCCCTCTGTTTCAGACCCTCTGTTTCAGCCCCTCTGTTTCAGCCCCTCTGTTTCTCACCCTCTGTTTCAGCCCTTCTGTTTCAGCCCCTCTGTTTCTTGCCCTTTGTTTCAGCCCCTCTGTTTCAGCCCCTCTGTTTCTCACCCTCTGTTTCTGCCCCTCAGTTTCTCGCCCTCTGTTTCAGCCCCGCTGATTCAGCCCCTCTGTTTCAGCCCCTCTGAATCAGCCCCTCTGATTCAGGCCTTCTGTTTCAGACCCTCTGTTTCAGCCCCTCTGTTTCAGCCCCTCTATTTCTCGCCCTCTGTTTCAGCCCCTCTGATTCAGACCTTCTGTTTCAACCCCTCTGATTCAGCCCCTCTGATTTAGCCCCTCTGATTCAGCCCCTCTGTTTCTCGCCCTCTGTTTCAGCCCTTCTGTTTCAGCCCCTCTGTTTCTTGCCCTCTGTTTCAGCCCCTCTGTTTCTCGCCCTCTTTTTCCGCCCCTCTGATTCAGCCCCTCTGTTTCAGCCCCTCTGATTCAGCCCCTCTGATTTAGCCCTCTGATTCAGGCCCTCTGTTTCTCGCCCTCTGTTGCAGCTCCTCTGTTTTTCGCCCTCTTTTTCAGCCCCTCTGTTTCGGCCCATCTGTTTCAGCCACTCTGTTTCTCGCCCTCTGTTTCAGCCCCTCTGTTTCTCACCCTCTGTTTCAGCCCCTCTGATTCAGCCCCTCTGTTTCTCACCCTCTGTTTCAGCCCCTCTGTTTCTCGCCCTCTGTTTCAGCCCCTCGGTTTCTCGGCCTCTGTTTCAGCCCCACTGTTTCAGCCCCTCTGTTTCAGCCCCTCTGATTCAGCCCCTCTGTTTCTCGCCCTCTTTTTCAGCCCCTCTGTTTCAGCCCGTCTGTTTCAGCCACTCTGTTTCAGTCCCTCTGTTTCTCACCCTCTGTTTCAGCCCCTCTGATTCAGCCCCTCTGTTTCTCGCCCTCTGTTTCAGCCCCTCTGTTTCTCGCCCTCTGTTTCAGCCCCTCTGTTTCTCGCCCTCTGTTTCAGCCCCTCGGTTTCAGCCGCTCTGTTTCTCGCCCTCTGTTTCTGCCACTCTGTATCTCGCCCTCTGTTTCAGCCCCTCATTTTCTCGCCCTCTGTTTCAGCCCCGCTGATTCAGCCCCTCTGATTCAGCCCGTCTGTTTCAGACCCTCTGTTTCAGCCCCTCTGTTTCATCCCCTCTGTTTCTCGCCCTCTGTTTCAGCCCCTATGTTTCTCGCCCTTTGTTTCAGCCCCTCTGTTTCTCGCCCTATGTTTCAGCCCCTATGTTTCTCGCCCTCTGTTTCAGCCCCTCTGTTTCTCGCGCTCTGTTTCAGCCCCTCTGATTCAGCCCCACTGATTTAGCCCCTCTGATTCAGCCCCTCTGTTTCAGCCCCTCTGTTTCAGCCCCTCTGTTTCAGCCCCTCTCTTTCTCGCCCTCTGTTTCAGCCACTCTGTTTCTCGCCCTCTGTTTCAGCCCCTCTGTTTCAGCACCTCTGTTTCAGCCCCTCTGTTTCAGCCACTCTTTTTCAGCCCCTCTGTTTCAGCCCCTCTGTTTCACCCCCTCTGTTTCTCGCCCTCTGTTTCAGCCCCTCTGTTTTTCGCCCTCTTTTTCAGCCCTTCTGTTTCAGCCCTCTGTTTCAGCCCCTCTGTTTCTCACCCTCTGTTTCAGCCCCTCTGATTCAGCCCCTCTGTTTCTCGCCCTCTGTTTCAGCCCCTCTGATTCTCGCCCTCTGTTTCAGCCCCACTGTTTCAGCCCCTCTGTTTCAGCCCCTCTGTTTCTCGCCCTCTGTTTCAGACCCTCTGTTTCTCGCCCGCTGTTTCTGCCCCTCTGTTTCTCGCCCTCTGTTTCAGCCCCTCAGTTTCTCGCCCTGTTTCAGCCCCGCTGATTCAGCCCCTCTGTTTCAGCCCCTCTGAATCAGCCCCTCTGATTCAGCCCCTCTGTTTCAGACCCTCTGTTTCAGCCCCTCTGTTTCAGCCCCTCTGTTTCTCTCCCTCTGTTTCAGCCCCTCTGATTCAGACCCTCTGTTTCAACCCCTCTGATTCAGCCGCTCTGATTTAGCCCCTCTGATTCAGCCCCTCTGTTTCTCGCCCTCTTTTTCAGCCCCTCTGATTCAACCCCTCTGTTTCAGCCCCTCTGATTCAGCCCCTCTGTTTCAGCCGCTCTATTTCAGCCGCTCTGTTTCAGCCCCTCTGTTTCAGGCTCTCTGTTTCAGCCCGTCTGTTTCAGCCCCTCTGTTTCAGTCCCTCTGATTTAGCCCTCTGATTCAGCACCTCTGTTTCTCGCCCTCTGTCTCAGCCCCTCTGTTTCAGTCCCTCTGTTTCAGCCCCTCTGTTTCTCACCCTCTGTTTCAGCCCCTCAGTTTCTCGCCCTCTGTTTCAGCCCCGCTGATTCAGCCCCTCTGTTTCAGCCCCTCTGAATCAGCCCCTCTGATTCAGCCCCTCTGTTTCAGACCCTCTGTTTCAGCCCCTCTGTTTCTTCCCGTCTGTTTCTCGCCCTCTGTTTCAGCCCCGCTGATTCAGCCCCTCTGTTTCAGCCCCTCTGAATCAGCCCCTCTGATTCAGCCCCTCTGTTTCAGACCCTCTGTTTCAGACCCTCTGTTTCAGCCCCTCTGTTTCAGCCCCTCTAATTCTCGCCCTCTGTTTCAGCCCCTCTGATTCAGACCCTCTGTTTCAACCCCTCTGATTCAGCCCCTCTGATTTAGCCCCTCTGATTCAGCCCCTCTGTTTCTCGCCCTCTGTTTCAGCCCTTCTGTTTCAGCCCCTCTGTTTCTTGCCCTCTGTTTCAGCCCCTCTGTTTCTCGCCCTCTGTTTCAGCCCCTCTGATTCAGCCCCTCTGTTTCAGACCCTCTGATTCAGCCCCTCTGATTTAGCCCTCTGATTCAGCCCCTCTGTTTCTCGCCCTCTGTTTCAGCGTCTCTGTTTTTCGCCCTCTTTTTCAGCCCCTCTGTTTCAGCCCATCTGGTTCAGCCACTCTGTTTCTTGCCCTCTGTTTCAGCCCCTCTGTTTCTCGCCCTCTGTTTCAGCCCCTCTGTTTCTCACCCTCTGTTTCAGCCCCTCTGATTCAGCCCCTCTGTTTCTCGCCCTCTGTTTCAGCCCCTCTGTTTCTTGCCCTCTGTTTCAGCCCCTCTGTTTCTCGCCTTCTGTTTCAGCCCCTCTGTTTCTCGCCCTCTGTTTCAGCCCCTCTGTTTCTCGCCCTCTGTTTCAGCCCCTCTGTTTCTCGCCCTCTGTTTCAGCCCCTCAGTTTCTCGCCCTCTGTTTCAGCCCCGCTGATTCAGCCCCTCTGTTTCTGCCCCTCTGATCAGCCCCTCTGATTCAGCCCCTCTGATTCAGCCCCTCTGTTTCTCGCCCTCTGTTTCAGCCCCTCTGTTTCTCGCCCTCTGTTTCAGCCCCTCTGATTCAGACCCTCTGTTTCAGCCCCTCTGTTTCTCCCCCTCTGTTTCAGCACTTCTGTTTCAGCCCCTCTGTTTCTTGCCCTTTGTTTCAGCCCCTCTGTTTCTCGCCCTCTGTTTCAGCCCCTCTGATTCAGCCCCTCTGTTTCAGGCCCTCTGATTTAGCCCTCTGATTCAGCACCTCTGTTTCTCGCCCTCTGTTTCAGCCCCTCTGTTTCAGCCCCTCTGCTTCTCACCCTCTGTTTCAGCCCCTCAGTTTCTCGCCCTCTGTTTCAGCCCCGCTGATTCAGCCCCTCTGTTTCAGCCCCTCTGAATCAGCCCCTCTGATTCAGCCCCTCTGTTTCAGACCCTCTGTTTCAGCCCCTCTGTTTCAGCCCCTCTGTTTTTCGCCCTCTTTTTCAGCCCCTCTGTTTCTCGCCCTCTGTTTCAGGCTCTCTGTTTCAGCCCGTCTGTTTCAGCCCCTCTGTTTCTGCCCCTCTGTTTCTGGCCCTCTGTTTCTCGCCCGCTGTTTCAGCCCCTTTGCTTCTCGCCCTCTGTTTCAGTTCCTCTGTTTCAGCCCCTCTGATTCAGCCCCTCTGATTCAGCCCCTCTGTTTCTCGCCCTCTGTTTCAGCCCCTCTGTTTCAGCCCCTCTCTTTCAGCCCCTCTGTTTCAGCCCCTCTGTTTCAGCCCCTCTGTTTCTCGCCCTCTGTTTCAGCCCCTCTGTTTCTCGCCCTCTGTTTCAGCCCCTCTGTTTCAGCACCTCTGTTTCAGCCCCTCTGTTTCAGCCACTCTGTTTCAGCCCCTCTGTTTCAGCCCCTCTGTTTCAGCCCCTCTGTTTCACGCCCTCTGTTTATCGCCCTCTGTTCCAGCCCCTCTGTTTTTCGCCCTCTTTTTCAGCCCCTCTGTTTCAGCCCTCTGTTTCAGCCCCTCTGTTTCTCACCCTCTGTTTCAGCCCCTCTGATTCAGCCCCTCTGTTTCTCGCCCTCTGTTTCAGCCCCTCTGTTTCGCGCCCTCTGTTTCAGCCCCTCTGTTTCTCGCCCTCTGTTTCAGCCCCTCTGTTTCTAGCCCTCTGTTTCAGCCCCTCTGTTTCTAGCCCTCTGTTTCAGCCAATCTGTTTCTCGCCCTCTGTTTCAGCCCCTCTGTTTCAGACCCTCTGTTTCTCGCCCGCTGTTTCTGCCCCTCTGTTTCTCGCCCTCTGTTTCAGCCTCTCAGTTTCTCGCCCTCTGTTTCAGCCCCGCTGATTCAGCCCCTCTGTTTCAGCCCCTCTGAATCAGCCCCTCTGATTCAGCCCCTCTGTTTCAGACCCTCTGTTTCAGCCCCTCTGTTTCAGCCCCTCTGTTTCTCTCCCTCTGTTTCAGCCCCTCTGATTCAGACCCTCTGTTTCAACCCCTCTGATTCAGCCCCTCTGATTTAGCCCCTCTGATTCAGCCCCTCTGTTTCTCGCCCTCTTTTTCAGCCCCTCTGATTCAGCCCCTCTGTTTCAGCCCCTCTGATTCAGCCCCTCTGTTTCAGCCCCTCTGTTTCAGCCCCTCTGTTTCAGCCCCTCTGTTTCTCGCCCGCTGTTTCAGTCCCTTAGTTTATCGCCCTCTGTTTCAGCCCCTCTGTTTCTCGACCTCTGTTTCAGCCCCTCTCTTTCAGCCCCTCTGTTTCTCGCCCTCTGTTTCAGCCAATCTGTTTCTCGCCCTCTGTTTGAGCCCCTCTGTTTCAGACCCTCTGTTTCTCGCCCGCTGTTTCTGCCCCTCTGTTTCTCGCCCTCTGTTTCAGCCCCTCAGTTTCTCGCCCTCTGTTTCAGCCCCGCTGATTCAGCCCCTCTGTTTCAGCCCCTCTGAATCAGCCCCTCTGATTCAGCCCCTCTGTTTCAGACCCTCTGTTTCAGCCCCTCTGTTTCAGCCCCTCTGTTTCTCGACCTCTGTTTCAGCCGCTCTGATTCAGACCCTCTGTTTCAACCCCTCTGATTCAGCCCCTCTGATTTAGCCCCTCTGATTCAGCCCCTCTGTTTCTCGCCCTCTTTTTCAGCCCCTCTGATTCAGCCCCTCTGTTTCAGCCCCTCTGATTCAGCCCCTCTGTTTCTCGCCCTCTGTTTCAGCCCCTCTGTTTCTCGCCCTCTGTTTCAGCCCCTCTGTTTTTCGCCCTCTTTTTCGGCCCCTCTGTTTCAGCCCGTTTGTTTCAGCCACTCTGTTTCTCGCCCTCTGTTTCAGTTCCTCTGTTTCTCACGCTCTGTTTCAGCCCCTCTGATTCAGCCCCTCTGTTTCTCGCCCTCTGTTTCAGCCCCTCTGTTTCTCGCCCTCTGTTTCAGCCCCTCTGTTTCAACCCCTCTGTTTCAGCCCCTCTGTTTCTTGCCCTCTGTTTCAGCCCCTCTGTTTCTCGCCCTCTGTTTCAGCCCCTCTGTTTCAGCCGCTCTGTTTCTCGCCCTCTGTTTCTGCCCCTCTCTTCTTTCCCCCTCTCTTTCAGCGCCTCAGTTTCTCACCCTCTGTTTCAGCCCCGCTGATTCAGCCCCTCTGTTTCAGCCCCTCTGAATCAGCCCCTCTGATTCAGCCCGTCTGTTTCAGACCCTCTGTTTCAGCCCCTCAGTTTCTTCCCGTCTGTTTCTCGCCCTCTGTTTCAGCCCCTATGTTTCTCGCCCTCTGTTTCAGCCCCTCTGTTTCTCGCCCTCTGTTTCTGCCCCTCTGTTTCTCGCCCTCTGTTTCAGCCCCTCAGTTTCTCGCCCTCTGTTTCAGCCCCGCTGATTCAGCCCCTCTGTTTCAGCCCCTCTGAATCAGCCCCTCTGATTCAGCCCGTCTGTTTCAACCGCTCTGTTTCAGCCCCTCTGATTCAGCCCCTCTGTTTCTCGCCCTCTGTTTCAGCCCCTCTGTTTCGCGCCCTCTGTTTCAGCCCCTCTGTTTCTCGCCCTCTGTTTTAGCCCCACTGTTACAGCCCCTCTGTTTCAGCCCCTCTGTTTCAACCCCTCTGTTTCAGCCCCTCTGTTTCTAGCCCTCTGTTTCAGCCACTCTGTTTCTCGCCCTCTGTTTCAGCCCCTCTGTTTCAGCCCCTCTGTTTCTCGCCCGCTGTTTCTGCCCCTCTGTTTCTCGCCCTCTGTTTCAGCCCCTCAGTTTCTCGCCCTCTGTTTCAGCCCCGCTGATTCAGCCCCTCTGTTTCTGCCCCTCTGATCAGCCCCTCTGATTCAGCCCCTCTGTTTCAGACCCTCTGTTTCAGCCCCTCTGTTTCAGCCCCTCTGTTTCTCGCCCTCTGTTTCAGCCCCTCTGATTCAGACCCTCTGTTTCAGCCCCTCTGTTTCTCCCCCTCTGTTTCAGCACTTCTGTTTCAGCCCCTCTGTTTCTTGCCCTTTGTTTCAGCCCCTCTGTTTCTCGCCCTCTGTTTCAGCCCCTCTGATTCAGCCCCTCTGTTTCAGGCCCTCTGATTTAGCCCTCTGATTCAGCACCTCTGTTTCTCGCCCTCTGTTTCAGCCCCTCTGTTTCAGCCCCTCTGAATCAGCCCCTCTGATTCAGCCCGTCTGTTTCAGACCCTCTGTTTCAGCCCCTCAGTTTCTTCCCGTCTGTTTCTCGCCCTCTGTTTCAGCCCCTATGTTTCTCGCCCTCTGTTTCAGCCCCTCTGTTTCTCGCCCTCTGTTTCTGCCCCTCTGTTTCTCGCCCTCTGTTTCAGCCCCTCAGTTTCTCGCCCTCTGTTTCAGCCCCGCTGATTCAGCCCCTCTGTTTCAGCCCCTCTGAATCAGCCCCTCTGATTCAGCCCGTCTGTTTCAACCGCTCTGTTTCAGCCCCTCTGATTCAGCCCCTCTGTTTCTCGCCCTCTGTTTCAGCCCCTCTGTTTCGCGCCCTCTGTTTCAGCCCCTCTGTTTCTCGCCCTCTGTTTTAGCCCCACTGTTACAGCCCCTCTGTTTCAGCCCCTCTGTTTCAACCCCTCTGTTTCAGCCCCTCTGTTTCTAGCCCTCTGTTTCAGCCACTCTGTTTCTCGCCCTCTGTTTCAGCCCCTCTGTTTCAGCCCCTCTGTTTCTCGCCCGCTGTTTCTGCCCCTCTGTTTCTCGCCCTCTGTTTCAGCCCCTCAGTTTCTCGCCCTCTGTTTCAGCCCCGCTGATTCAGCCCCTCTGTTTCTGCCCCTCTGATCAGCCCCTCTGATTCAGCCCCTCTGTTTCAGACCCTCTGTTTCAGCCCCTCTGTTTCAGCCCCTCTGTTTCTCGCCCTCTGTTTCAGCCCCTCTGATTCAGACCCTCTGTTTCAGCCCCTCTGTTTCTCCCCCTCTGTTTCAGCACTTCTGTTTCAGCCCCTCTGTTTCTTGCCCTTTGTTTCAGCCCCTCTGTTTCTCGCCCTCTGTTTCAGCCCCTCTGATTCAGCCCCTCTGTTTCAGGCCCTCTGATTTAGCCCTCTGATTCAGCACCTCTGTTTCTCGCCCTCTGTTTCAGCCCCTCTGTTTCAGCCCCTCTGCTTCTCACCCTCTGTTTCAGCCCCTCAGTTTCTCGCCCTCTGTTTCAGCCCCGCTGATTCAGCCCCTCTGTTTCAGCCCCTCTGAATCAGCCCCTCTGATTCAGCCCCTCTGTTTCAGACCCTCTGTTTCAGCCCCTCTGTTTCAGCCCCTCTGTTTTTCGCCCTCTTTTTCAGCCCCTCTGTTTCTCGCCCTCTGTTTCAGGCTCTCTGTTTCAGCCCGTCTGTTTCAGCCCCTCTGTTTCTGCCCCTCTGTTTCTGGCCCTCTGTTTCTCGCCCGCTGTTTCAGCCCCTTTGCTTCTCGCCCTCTGTTTCAGTTCCTCTGTTTCAGCCCCTCTGATTCAGCCCCTCTGATTCAGCCCCTCTGTTTCTCGCCCTCTGTTTCAGCCCCTCTGTTTCAGCCCCTCTCTTTCAGCCCCTCTGTTTCAGCCCCTCTGTTTCAGCCCCTCTGTTTCTCGCCCTCTGTTTCAGCCCCTCTGTTTCTCGCCCTCTGTTTCAGCCCCTCTGTTTCAGCACCTCTGTTTCAGCCCCTCTGTTTCAGCCACTCTGTTTCAGCCCCTCTGTTTCAGCCCCTCTGTTTCAGCCCCTCTGTTTCACGCCCTCTGTTTATCGCCCTCTGTTCCAGCCCCTCTGTTTTTCGCCCTCTTTTTCAGCCCCTCTGTTTCAGCCCTCTGTTTCAGCCCCTCTGTTTCTCACCCTCTGTTTCAGCCCCTCTGATTCAGCCCCTCTGTTTCTCGCCCTCTGTTTCAGCCCCTCTGTTTCGCGCCCTCTGTTTCAGCCCCTCTGTTTCTCGCCCTCTGTTTCAGCCCCTCTGTTTCTAGCCCTCTGTTTCAGCCCCTCTGTTTCTAGCCCTCTGTTTCAGCCAATCTGTTTCTCGCCCTCTGTTTCAGCCCCTCTGTTTCAGACCCTCTGTTTCTCGCCCGCTGTTTCTGCCCCTCTGTTTCTCGCCCTCTGTTTCAGCCTCTCAGTTTCTCGCCCTCTGTTTCAGCCCCGCTGATTCAGCCCCTCTGTTTCAGCCCCTCTGAATCAGCCCCTCTGATTCAGCCCCTCTGTTTCAGACCCTCTGTTTCAGCCCCTCTGTTTCAGCCCCTCTGTTTCTCTCCCTCTGTTTCAGCCCCTCTGATTCAGACCCTCTGTTTCAACCCCTCTGATTCAGCCCCTCTGATTTAGCCCCTCTGATTCAGCCCCTCTGTTTCTCGCCCTCTTTTTCAGCCCCTCTGATTCAGCCCCTCTGTTTCAGCCCCTCTGATTCAGCCCCTCTGTTTCAGCCCCTCTGTTTCAGCCCCTCTGTTTCAGCCCCTCTGTTTCTCGCCCGCTGTTTCAGTCCCTTAGTTTATCGCCCTCTGTTTCAGCCCCTCTGTTTCTCGACCTCTGTTTCAGCCCCTCTCTTTCAGCCCCTCTGTTTCTCGCCCTCTGTTTCAGCCAATCTGTTTCTCGCCCTCTGTTTGAGCCCCTCTGTTTCAGACCCTCTGTTTCTCGCCCGCTGTTTCTGCCCCTCTGTTTCTCGCCCTCTGTTTCAGACCCTCAGTTTCTCGCCCTCTGTTTCAGCCCCGCTGATTCAGCCCCTCTGTTTCAGCCCCTCTGAATCAGCCCCTCTGATTCAGCCCCTCTGTTTCAGACCCTCTGTTTCAGCCCCTCTGTTTCAGCCCCTCTGTTTCTCGACCTCTGTTTCAGCCGCTCTGATTCAGACCCTCTGTTTCAACCCCTCTGATTCAGCCCCTCTGATTTAGCCCCTCTGATTCAGCCCCTCTGTTTCTCGCCCTCTTTTTCAGCCCCTCTGATTCAGCCCCTCTGTTTCAGCCCCTCTGATTCAGCCCCTCTGTTTCAGCACCTCTATTTCAGCCCCTCTGTTTCAGCCCCTCTGTTTCAGGCTCTCTGTTTCAGCCCGTCTGTTTCAGCCCCTCTGTTTCAGCCCCTCTGTTTCTTGACCGCTGTTTCAGTCCCTTAGTTTCTCGCCCTCTGTTTCAGCCCCTCTGTTTCTCGCCCTCTGTTTCAGCCCGTCTGTTTCAGCCCCTCTGTTTCTGCCCCTCTGTTTCTGGCCCTCTGTTTCTCGCCCTCTGTTTCAGCCCCTCTGTTTCAGCACCTCTGTTTCAGCCCCTCTGTTTCAGCCACCCTGTTTCAGCCCCTCTGTTTCAGCCCCTCTGTTTCAGCCCCTCTGTTTCACCCCCTCTGTTTCTCGACCTCTGTTTCAGCCCCTCTGTTTTTCGCCGTCTTTTTCAGCCCCTCTGTTTCAGCCCTCTGTTTCAGCCCCTCTGTTTCTCACCCTCTGTTTCAGCCCCTCTGATTCAGCCCCTCTGTTTCGTGCCCTCTGTTTCAGCCCCTCTGTTTCTCGCCCTCTGTTTCAGCCCCACTGTTTCAGCCCCTCTGTTTCAGCCCCTCTGTTTCAACCCCTCTGTTTCAGCCCCTCTGTTTCTAGCCCTCTGTTTCAGCCAATCTGTTTCTCGCCTTGTGTTTCAGCCCCTCTGTTTCAGTCCCTTAGTTTATCGCCCTCTGTTTCAGCCCCTCTGTTTCTCGCCCTCTGTTTCAGCCCCTCTGTTTCAGCCCCTCTGTTTCTCGCCCTCTGTTTCAGCCCCTCTGTTTCTCGCCCTCTGTTTCAGCCCCTCTGTTTCAGCACCTCTGTTTCAGCCCCTCTGTTTCAGCCCCTCTGTTTCACCCCCTCTGTTTCTCGACCTCTGTTTCAGCCCCTCTGTTTTTCGCCGTCTTTTTCAGCCCCTCTGTTTCAGCCCTCTGTTTCAGCCCCTCTGTTTCTCACCCTCTGTTTCAGCCCCTCTGATTCAGCCCCTCTGTTTCTCGCCCTCTGTTTCAGCCCCTCTGTTTCGTGCCCTCTGTTTCAGCCCCTCTGTTTCTCGCCCTCTGTTTCAACCCCCCTGTTTCAGCCCCTCTGTTTCTAGCCCTCTGTTTCAGCCAATCTGTTTCTCGCCTTGTGTTTCAGCCCCTCTGTTTCAGTCCCTTAGCTTATCGCCCTCTGTTTCAGCACCTCTGTTTCTCGCCCTCTGTTTCAGCCCCTCTGTTTCAGCCCCTCTGTTTCTCGCTCTCTGTTTCAGCCCCTCTGTTTCTCGCCCTCTGTTTCAGCCCCTCTGTTTCAGCACCTCTGTTTCAGCCCCTCTGTTTCAGCCACCCTGTTTCAGCCCCTTTGTTTCAGCCCCTCTGTTTCAGCCCCTCTGTTTCACCCCCTCTGTTTCTCGACCTCTGTTTCAGCCCCTCTGTTTTTCGCCCTCTTTTTCAGCCCCTCTGTTTCAGCCCTCAATTTCAGCCCCTCTGTTTCTCACCCTCTGTTTCAGCCCCTCTGATTCAGCCCCTCTGTTTCTCGCCCTCTGTTTCAGCCCCTCTGTTTCGTGCCCTCTGTTTCAGCCCCTCTGTTTCTCGCCCTCTGTTTCAGCCCCACTGTTTCAGCCCCTCTGTTTCAGCCCCTCTGTTTCAGCCCCTCTGTTTCAGCCCCTCTGTTTCTCACCCTCTGTTTCAGCCCCTCAGTTTCTCGCCCTCTGTTTCAGCCCCGCTGATTCAGCCCCTCTGTTTCAGCCCCTCTGAATCAGCCCCTCTGATTCAGCCCCTCTGTTTCAGACCCTCTGTTTCAGCCCCTCTGTTTCAGCCCCTCTGTTTTTCGCCCTCTTTTTCAGCCCCTCTGTTTCTCGCCCTCTGTTTCAGGCTCTCTGTTTCAGCCCGTCTGTTTCAGCCCCTCTGTTTCTCGCCCTCTGTTTCTCGCCCTCTGTTTCTCGCCCGCTGTTTCAGCCCCTTTGTTTCTCGCCCTCTGTTTCAGTTCCTCTGTTTCAGCCCCTCTGAGTCAGCCCCTCTGATTCAGCCCCTCTGTTTCTCACCCTCTGTTTCAGCCCCTCTGTTTCAGCCCCTCTGTTTCAGCCCCTCTGTTTCAGCCCCTCTGTTTCAGCCCCTCTGTTTCTCGCCCTCTGTTTCAGCCCCTCTGTTTCTCGCCCTCTGTTTCAGCCCCTCTGTTTCAGCACCTCTGTTTCAGCCCCTCTGTTTCAGCCACTCTATTTCAACCCCTCTGTTTCAGCCCCTCTGTTTCAGCCCCTCTGTTTCACGCCCTCTGTTTCTCGCCCTCTGTTTCAGCCCCTCTGTTTTTCGCCCTCTGTTTCAGCCCCTCTGTTTCGCGCCCTCTGTTTCAGCCCCTCTGTTTCTCGCCCTCTGTTTCAGCCCCACTGTTTCAGCCCCTCTGTTTCAGCCCCTCTCTTTCAACCCCTCTGTTTCAGCCCCTCTGTTTCTAGCCCTTTGTTTCAGCCAATCTGTTTCTCGCCCTCTGTTTGAGCCCCTCTGTTTCAGACCCTCTGTTTCTCGCCCGCTGTTTCTGCCCCTCTGTTTCTCGCCCTCTGTTTCAGCCCCTCAGTTTCTCGCCCTCTGTTTCAGCCCCGCTGATTCAGCCCCTCTGTTTCAGCCCCTCTGAATCAGCCCCTCTGATTCAGCCCCTCTGTTTCAGACCCTCTGTTTCAGCCCCTCTGCTTCAGCCCCTCTGTTTCTCTCCCTCTGTTTCAGCCGCTCTGATTCAGACCCTCTGTTTCAACCCCTCTGATTCAGCCCCTCTGATTTAGCCCCTCTGATTCAGCCCCTCTGTTTCTCGCCCTCTTTTTCAGCCCCTCTGATTCAGCCCCTCTGTTTCAGCCCCTCTGATTCAGCCCCTCTGTTTCAGCACCTCTATTTCAGCCCCTCTGTTTCAGCCCCTCTGTTTCAGGCTCTCTGTTTCAGCCCGTCTGTTTCAGCCCCTCTGTTTCAGCCCCTCTGTTTCTCGCCCGCTGTTTCAGTCCCTTAGTTTCTCGCCCTCTGTTTCAGCCCCTCTGTTTCTCGCCCTCTGTTTCAGCCCCTCTGTTTCAGCCCCTCTGTTTCTCGCCCTCTGTTTCAGCCCCTCTGTTTCTCGCCCTCTGTTTCAGCCCCTCTGTTTCAGCACCTCTGTTTCAGCCCCTCTGTTTCAGCCACCCTGTTTCAGCCCCTCTGTTTCAGCCCCTCTGTTTCAGCCCCTCTGTTTCACCCCCTCTGTTTCTCGACCTCTGTTTCAGCCCCTCTGTTTTTCGCCGTCTTTTTCAGCCCCTCTGTTTCAGCCCTCTGTTTCAGCCCCTCTGTTTCTCACCCTCTGTTTCAGCCCCTCTGATTCAGCCCCTCTGTTTCTCGCCCTCTGTTTCAGCCCCTCTGTTTCGTGCCCTCTGTTTCAGCCCCTCTGTTTCTCGCCCTCTGTTTCAGCCCCACTGTTTCAGCCCCTCTGTTTCAGCCCCTCTGTTTCAACCCCTCTGTTTCAGCCCCTCTGTTTCTAGCCCTCTGTTTCAGCCAATCTGTTTCTCGCCTTGTGTTTCAGCCCCTCTGTTTCAGTCCCTTAGTTTATCGCCCTCTGTTTCAGCCCCTCTGTTTCTCGCCCTCTGTTTCAGCCCCTCTGTTTCAGCCCCTCTGTTTCTCGCCCTCTGTTTCAGCCCCTCTTTTTCTCGCCCTCTGTTTCAGCCCCTCTGTTTCAGCACCTCTGTTTCAGCCCCTCTGTTTCAGCCCCTCTGTTTCACCCCCTCTGTTTCTCGACCTCTGTTTCAGCCCCTCTGTTTTTCGCCGTCTTTTTCAGCCCCTCTGTTTCAGCCCTCTGTTTCAGCCCCTCTGTTTCTCACCCTCTGTTTCAGCCCCTCTGATTCAGCCCCTCTGTTTCTCGCCCTCTGTTTCAGCCCCTCTGTTTCGTGCCCTCTGTTTCAGCCCCTCTGTTTCTCGCCCTCTGTTTCAACCCCCCTGTTTCAGCCCCTCTGTTTCTAGCCCTCTGTTTCAGCCAATCTGTTTCTCGCCTTGTGTTTCAGCCCCTCTGTTTCAGTCCCTTAGTTTATCGCCCTCTGTTTCAGCACCTCTGTTTCTCGCCCTCTGTTTCAGCCCCTCTGTTTCAGCCCCTCTGTTTCTCGCTCTCTGTTTCAGCCCCTCTGTTTCTCGCCCTCTGTTTCAGCCCCTCTGTTTCAGCACCTCTGTTTCAGCCCCTCTGTTTCAGCCACCCTGTTTCAGCCCCTTTGTTTCAGCCCCTCTGTTTCAGCCCCTCTGTTTCACCCCCTCTGTTTCTCGACCTCTGTTTCAGCCCCTCTGTTTTTCGCCCTCTTTTTCAGCCCCTCTGTTTCAGCCCTCAGTTTCAGCCCCTCTGTTTCTCACCCTCTGTTTCAGCCCCTCTGATTCAGCCCCTCTGTTTCTCGCCCTCTGTTTCAGCCCCTCTGTTTCGTGCCCTCTGTTTCAGCCCCTCTGTTTCTCGCCCTCTGTTTCAGCCCCACTGTTTCAGCCCCTCTGTTTCAGCCCCTCTGTTTCAGCCCCTCTGTTTCAGCCCCTCTGTTTCTCACCCTCTGTTTCAGCCCCTCAGTTTCTCGCCCTCTGTTTCAGCCCCGCTGATTCAGCCCCTCTGTTTCAGCCCCTCTGAATCAGCCCCTCTGATTCAGCCCCTCTGTTTCAGACCCTCTGTTTCAGCCCCTCTGTTTCAGCCCCTCTGTTTTTCGCCCTCTTTTTCAGCCCCTCTGTTTCTCGCCCTCTGTTTCAGGCTCTCTGTTTCAGCCCGTCTGTTTCAGCCCCTCTGTTTCTCGCCCTCTGTTTCTCGCCCTCTGTTTCTCGCCCGCTGTTTCAGCCCCTTTGTTTCTCGCCCTCTGTTTCAGTTCCTCTGTTTCAGCCCCTCTGAGTCAGCCCCTCTGATTCAGCCCCTCTGTTTCTCACCCTCTGTTTCAGCCCCTCTGTTTCAGCCCCTCTGTTTCAGCCCCTCTGTTTCAGCCCCTCTGTTTCAGCCCCTCTGTTTCAGGCTCTCTGTTTCAGCCCGTCTGTTTCAGCCCCTCTGTTTCAGTCCCTCTGATTTAGCCCTCTGATTCAGCACCTCTGTTTCTCGCCCTCTGTCTCAGCCCCTCTGTTTCAGTCCCTCTGTTTCAGCCCCTCTGTTTCTCACCCTCTGTTTCAGCCCCTCAGTTTCTCGCCCTCTGTTTCAGCCCCGCTGATTCAGCCCCTCTGTTTCAGCCCCTCTGAATCAGCCCCTCTGATTCAGCCCCTCTGTTTCAGACCCTCTGTTTCAGCCCCTCTGTTTCTTCCCGTCTGTTTCTCGCCCTCTGTTTCAGCCCCGCTGATTCAGCCCCTCTGTTTCAGCCCCTCTGAATCAGCCCCTCTGATTCAGCCCCTCTGTTTCAGACCCTCTGTTTCAGACCCTCTGTTTCAGCCCCTCTGTTTCAGCCCCTCTAATTCTCGCCCTCTGTTTCAGCCCCTCTGATTCAGACCCTCTGTTTCAACCCCTCTGATTCAGCCCCTCTGATTTAGCCCCTCTGATTCAGCCCCTCTGTTTCTCGCCCTCTGTTTCAGCCCTTCTGTTTCAGCCCCTCTGTTTCTTGCCCTCTGTTTCAGCCCCTCTGTTTCTCGCCCTCTGTTTCAGCCCCTCTGATTCAGCCCCTCTGTTTCAGACCCTCTGATTCAGCCCCTCTGATTTAGCCCTCTGATTCAGCCCCTCTGTTTCTCGCCCTCTGTTTCAGCCCCTCTGTTTTTCGCCCTCTTTTTCAGCCCCTCTGTTTCAGCCCATCTGGTTCAGCCACTCTGTTTCTTGCCCTCTGTTTCAGCCCCTCTGTTTCTCGCCCTCTGTTTCAGCCCCTCTGTTTCTCACCCTCTGTTTCAGCCCCTCTGATTCAGCCCCTCTGTTTCTCGCCCTCTGTTTCAGCCCCTCTGTTTCTTGCCCTCTGTTTCAGCCCCTCTGTTTCTCGCCTTCTGTTTCAGCCCCTCTGTTTCTCGCCCTCTGTTTCAGCCCCTCTGTTTCTCGCCCTCTGTTTCAGCCCCTCTGTTTCTCGCCCTCTGTTTCAGCCCCTCTGTTTTTCGCCCTCTTTTTCGGCCCCTCTGTTTCAGCCCGTCTGTTTCAGCCACTCTGTTTCTCGCCCTCTGTTTCAGTTCCTCTGTTTCTCACGCTCTGTTTCAGCCCCTCTGATTCAGCCCCTCTGTTTCTCGCCCTCTGTTTCAGCCCCTCTGTTTCTCGCCCTCTGTTTCAGCCCCTCTGTTTCAACCCCTCTGTTTCAGCCCCTCTGTTTCTTGCCCTCTGTTTCAGCCCCTCTGTTTCTCGCCCTCTGTTTCAGCCCCTCTGTTTCAGCCGCTCTGTTTCTCGCCCTCTGTTTCTGCCCCTCTCTTCTTTCCCCCTCTCTTTCAGCGCCTCAGTTTCTCGGCCTCTGTTTCAGCCCCGCTGATTCAGCCCCTCTGTTTCAGCCCCTCTGAATCAGCCCCTCTGATTCAGCCCGTCTGTTTCAGACCCTCTGTTTCAGCCCCTCAGTTTCTTCCCGTCTGTTTCTCGCCCTCTGTTTCAGCCCCTATGTTTCTCGCCCTCTGTTTCAGCCCCTCTGTTTCTCGCCCTCTGTTTCTGCCCCTCTGTTTCTCGCCCTCTGTTTCAGCCCCTCAGTTTCTCGCCCTCTGTTTCAGCCCCGCTGATTCAGCCCCTCTGTTTCAGCCCCTCTGAATCAGCCCCTCTGATTCAGCCCGTCTGTTTCAACCGCTCTGTTTCAGCCCCTCTGATTCAGCCCCTCTGTTTCTCGCCCTCTGTTTCAGCCCCTCTGTTTCGCGCCCTCTGTTTCAGCCCCTCTGTTTCTCGCCCTCTGTTTTAGCCCCACTGTTACAGCCCCTCTGTTTCAGCCCCTCTGTTTCAACCCCTCTGTTTCAGCCCCTCTGTTTCTAGCCCTCTGTTTCAGCCACTCTGTTTCTCGCCCTCTGTTTCAGCCCCTCTGTTTCAGCCCCTCTGTTTCTCGCCCGCTGTTTCTGCCCCTCTGTTTCTCGCCCTCTGTTTCAGCCCCTCAGTTTCTCGCCCTCTGTTTCAGCCCCGCTGATTCAGCCCCTCTGTTTCTGCCCCTCTGATCAGCCCCTCTGATTCAGCCCCTCTGTTTCAGACCCTCTGTTTCAGCCCCTCTGTTTCAGCCCCTCTGTTTCTCGCCCTCTGTTTCAGCCCCTCTGATTCAGACCCTCTGTTTCAGCCCCTCTGTTTCTCCCCCTCTGTTTCAGCACTTCTGTTTCAGCCCCTCTGTTTCTTGCCCTTTGTTTCAGCCCCTCTGTTTCTCGCCCTCTGTTTCAGCCCCTCTGATTCAGCCCCTCTGTTTCAGGCCCTCTGATTTAGCCCTCTGATTCAGCACCTCTGTTTCTCGCCCTCTGTTTCAGCCCCTCTGTTTCAGCCCCTCTGTTTCAGCCCCTCTGCTTCTCACCCTCTGTTTCAGCCCCTCAGTTTCTCGCCCTCTGTTTCAGCCCCGCTGATTCAGCCCCTCTGTTTCAGCCCCTCTGAATCAGCCCCTCTGATTCAGCCCCTCTGTTTCAGACCCTCTGTTTCAGCCCCTCTGTTTCAGCCCCTCTGTTTTTCGCCCTCTTTTTCAGCCCCTCTGTTTCTCGCCCTCTGTTTCAGGCTCTCTGTTTCAGCCCGTCTGTTTCAGCCCCTCTGTTTCTGCCCCTCTGTTTCTGGCCCTCTGTTTCTCGCCCGCTGTTTCAGCCCCTTTGCTTCTCGCCCTCTGTTTCAGTTCCTCTGTTTCAGCCCCTCTGATTCAGCCCCTCTGATTCAGCCCCTCTGTTTCTCGCCCTCTGTTTCAGCCCCTCTGTTTCAGCCCCTCTCTTTCAGCCCCTCTGTTTCAGCCCCTCTGTTTCAGCCCCTCTGTTTCTCGCCCTCTGTTTCAGCCCCTCTGTTTCTCGCCCTCTGTTTCAGCCCCTCTGTTTCAGCACCTCTGTTTCAGCCCCTCTGTTTCAGCCCCTCTGTTTCAGCCCCTCTGTTTCAGCCCCTCTGTTTCAGCCCCTCTGTTTCACGCCCTCTGTTTATCGCCCTCTGTTCCAGCCCCTCTGTTTTTCGCCCTCTTTTTCAGCCCCTCTGTTTCAGCCCTCTGTTTCAGCCCCTCTGTTTCTCACCCTCTGTTTCAGCCCCTCTGATTCAGCCCCTCTGTTTCTCGCCCTCTGTTTCAGCCCCTCTGTTTCGCGCCCTCTGTTTCAGCCCCTCTGTTTCTCGCCCTCTGTTTCAGCCCCTCTGTTTCTAGCCCTCTGTTTCAGCCCCTCTGTTTCTAGCCCTCTGTTTCAGCCAATCTGTTTCTCGCCCTCTGTTTCAGCCCCTCTGTTTCAGACCCTCTGTTTCTCGCCCGCTGTTTCTGCCCCTCTGTTTCTCGCCCTCTGTTTCAGCCTCTCAGTTTCTCGCCCTCTGTTTCAGCCCCGCTGATTCAGCCCCTCTGTTTCAGCCCCTCTGAATCAGCCCCTCTGATTCAGCCCCTCTGTTTCAGACCCTCTGTTTCAGCCCCTCTGTTTCAGCCCCTCTGTTTCTCTCCCTCTGTTTCAGCCCCTCTGATTCAGACCCTCTGTTTCAACCCCTCTGATTCAGCCCCTCTGATTTAGCCCCTCTGATTCAGCCCCTCTGTTTCTCGCCCTCTTTTTCAGCCCCTCTGTTTCAGCCCCTCTGTTTCAGCCCCTCTGTTTCAGCCCCTCTGTTTCTCGCCCGCTGTTTCAGTCCCTTAGTTTATCGCCCTCTGTTTCAGCCCCTCTGTTTCTCGACCTCTGTTTCAGCCCCTCTCTTTCAGCCCCTCTGTTTCTCGCCCTCTGTTTCAGCCAATCTGTTTCTCGCCCTCTGTTTGAGCCCCTCTGTTTCAGACCCTCTGTTTCTCGCCCGCTGTTTCTGCCCCTCTGTTTCTCGCCCTCTGTTTCAGCCCCTCAGTTTCTCGCCCTCTGTTTCAGCCCCGCTGATTCAGCCCCTCTGTTTCAGCCCCTCTGAATCAGCCCCTCTGATTCAGCCCCTCTGTTTCAGACCCTCTGTTTCAGCCCCTCTGTTTCAGCCCCTCTGTTTCTCGACCTCTGTTTCAGCCGCTCTGATTCAGACCCTCTGTTTCAACCCCTCTGATTCAGCCCCTCTGATTTAGCCCCTCTGATTCAGCCCCTCTGTTTCTCGCCCTCTTTTTCAGCCCCTCTGATTCAGCCCCTCTGTTTCAGCCCCTCTGATTCAGCCCCTCTGTTTCAGCACCTCTATTTCAGCCCCTCTGTTTCAGCCCCTCTGTTTCAGGCTCTCTGTTTCAGCCCGTCTGTTTCAGCCCCTCTGTTTCAGCCCCTCTGTTTCTTGACCGCTGTTTCAGACCCTCTGTTTCTCGCCCGCTGTTTCTGCCCCTCTGTTTCTCGCCCTCTGTTTCAGCCTCTCAGTTTCTCGCCCTCTGTTTCAGCCCCGCTGATTCAGCCCCTCTGTTTCAGCCCCTCTGAATCAGCCCCTCTGATTCAGCCCCTCTGTTTCAGACCCTCTGTTTCAGCCCCTCTGTTTCAGCCCCTCTGTTTCTCTCCCTCTGTTTCAGCCCCTCTGATTCAGACCCTCTGTTTCAACCCCTCTGATTCAGCCCCTCTGATTTAGCCCCTCTGATTCAGCCCCTCTGTTTCTCGCCCTCTTTTTCAGCCCCTCTGTTTCAGCCCCTCTGTTTCAGCCCCTCTGTTTCAGCCCCTCTGTTTCTCGCCCGCTGTTTCAGTCCCTTAGTTTATCGCCCTCTGTTTCAGCCCCTCTGTTTCTCGACCTCTGTTTCAGCCCCTCTCTTTCAGCCCCTCTGTTTCTCGCCCTCTGTTTCAGCCAATCTGTTTCTCGCCCTCTGTTTGAGCCCCTCTGTTTCAGACCCTCTGTTTCTCGCCCGCTGTTTCTGCCCCTCTGTTTCTCGCCCTCTGTTTCAGCCCCTCAGTTTCTCGCCCTCTGTTTCAGCCCCGCTGATTCAGCCCCTCTGTTTCAGCCCCTCTGAATCAGCCCCTCTGATTCAGCCCCTCTGTTTCAGACCCTCTGTTTCAGCCCCTCTGTTTCAGCCCCTCTGTTTCTCGACCTCTGTTTCAGCCGCTCTGATTCAGACCCTCTGTTTCAACCCCTCTGATTCAGCCCCTCTGATTTAGCCCCTCTGATTCAGCCCCTCTGTTTCTCGCCCTCTTTTTCAGCCCCTCTGATTCAGCCCCTCTGTTTCAGCCCCTCTGATTCAGCCCCTCTGTTTCAGCACCTCTATTTCAGCCCCTCTGTTTCAGCCCCTCTGTTTCAGGCTCTCTGTTTCAGCCCGTCTGTTTCAGCCCCTCTGTTTCAGCCCCTCTGTTTCTTGACCGCTGTTTCAGTCCCTTAGTTTCTCGCCCTCTGTTTCAGCCCCTCTGTTTCTCGCCCTCTGTTTCAGCCCGTCTGTTTCAGCCCCTCTGTTTCTGCCCCTCTGTTTCTGGCCCTCTGTTTCTCGCCCTCTGTTTCAGCCCCTCTGTTTCAGCACCTCTGTTTCAGCCCCTCTGTTTCAGCCACCCTGTTTCAGCCCCTCTGTTTCAGCCCCTCTGTTTCAGCCCCTCTGTTTCACCCCCTCTGTTTCTCGACCTCTGTTTCAGCCCCTCTGTTTTTCGCCGTCTTTTTCAGCCCCTCTGTTTCAGCCCTCTGTTTCAGCCCCTCTGTTTCTCACCCTCTGTTTCAGCCCCTCTGATTCAGCCCCTCTGTTTCGTGCCCTCTGTTTCAGCCCCTCTGTTTCTCGCCCTCTGTTTCAGCCCCACTGTTTCAGCCCCTCTGTTTCAGCCCCTCTGTTTCAACCCCTCTGTTTCAGCCCCTCTGTTTCTAGCCCTCTGTTTCAGCCAATCTGTTTCTCGCCTTGTGTTTCAGCCCCTCTGTTTCAGTCCCTTAGTTTATCGCCCTCTGTTTCAGCCCCTCTGTTTCTCGCCCTCTGTTTCAGCCCCTCTGTTTCAGCCCCTCTGTTTCTCGCCCTCTGTTTCAGCCCCTCTGTTTCTCGCCCTCTGTTTCAGCCCCTCTGTTTCAGCACCTCTGTTTCAGCCCCTCTGTTTCAGCCCCTCTGTTTCACCCCCTCTGTTTCTCGACCTCTGTTTCAGCCCCTCTGTTTTTCGCCGTCTTTTTCAGCCCCTCTGTTTCAGCCCTCTGTTTCAGCCCCTCTGTTTCTCACCCTCTGTTTCAGCCCCTCTGATTCAGCCCCTCTGTTTCTCGCCCTCTGTTTCAGCCCCTCTGTTTCGTGCCCTCTGTTTCAGCCCCTCTGTTTCTCGCCCTCTGTTTCAACCCCCCTGTTTCAGCCCCTCTGTTTCTAGCCCTCTGTTTCAGCCAATCTGTTTCTCGCCTTGTGTTTCAGCCCCTCTGTTTCAGTCCCTTAGCTTATCGCCCTCTGTTTCAGCACCTCTGTTTCTCGCCCTCTGTTTCAGCCCCTCTGTTTCAGCCCCTCTGTTTCTCGCTCTCTGTTTCAGCCCCTCTGTTTCTCGCCCTCTGTTTCAGCCCCTCTGTTTCAGCACCTCTGTTTCAGCCCCTCTGTTTCAGCCACCCTGTTTCAGCCCCTTTGTTTCAGCCCCTCTGTTTCAGCCCCTCTGTTTCACCCCCTCTGTTTCTCGACCTCTGTTTCAGCCCCTCTGTTTTTCGCCCTCTTTTTCAGCCCCTCTGTTTCAGCCCTCAGTTTCAGCCCCTCTGTTTCTCACCCTCTGTTTCAGCCCCTCTGATTCAGCCCCTCTGTTTCTCGCCCTCTGTTTCAGCCCCTCTGTTTCGTGCCCTCTGTTTCAGCCCCTCTGTTTCTCGCCCTCTGTTTCAGCCCCACTGTTTCAGCCCCTCTGTTTCAGCCCCTCTGTTTCAGCCCCTCTGTTTCAGCCCCTCTGTTTCTCACCCTCTGTTTCAGCCCCTCAGTTTCTCGCCCTCTGTTTCAGCCCCGCTGATTCAGCCCCTCTGTTTCAGCCCCTCTGAATCAGCCCCTCTGATTCAGCCCCTCTGTTTCAGACCCTCTGTTTCAGCCCCTCTGTTTCAGCCCCTCTGTTTTTCGCCCTCTTTTTCAGCCCCTCTGTTTCTCGCCCTCTGTTTCAGGCTCTCTGTTTCAGCCCGTCTGTTTCAGCCCCTCTGTTTCTCGCCCTCTGTTTCTCGCCCTCTGTTTCTCGCCCGCTGTTTCAGCCCCTTTGTTTCTCGCCCTCTGTTTCAGTTCCTCTGTTTCAGCCCCTCTGAGTCAGCCCCTCTGATTCAGCCCCTCTGTTTCTCACCCTCTGTTTCAGCCCCTCTGTTTCAGCCCCTCTGTTTCAGCCCCTCTGTTTCAGCCCCTCTGTTTCAGCCCCTCTGTTTCTCGCCCTCTGTTTCAGCCCCTCTGTTTCTCGCCCTCTGTTTCAGCCCCTCTGTTTCAGCACCTCTGTTTCAGCCCCTCTGTTTCAGCCACTCTATTTCAACCCCTCTGTTTCAGCCCCTCTGTTTCAGCCCCTCTGTTTCACGCCCTCTGTTTCTCGCCCTCTGTTTCAGCCCCTCTGTTTTTCGCCCTCTGTTTCAGCCCCTCTGTTTCGCGCCCTCTGTTTCAGCCCCTCTGTTTCTCGCCCTCTGTTTCAGCCCCACTGTTTCAGCCCCTCTGTTTCAGCCCCTCTCTTTCAACCCCTCTGTTTCAGCCCCTCTGTTTCTAGCCCTTTGTTTCAGCCAATCTGTTTCTCGCCCTCTGTTTGAGCCCCTCTGTTTCAGACCCTCTGTTTCTCGCCCGCTGTTTCTGCCCCTCTGTTTCTCGCCCTCTGTTTCAGGCCCTCAGTTTCTCGCCCTCTGTTTCAGCCCCGCTGATTCAGCCCCTCTGTTTCAGCCCCTCTGAATCAGCCCCTCTGATTCAGCCCCTCTGTTTCAGACCCTCTGTTTCAGCCCCTCTGCTTCAGCCCCTCTGTTTCTCTCCCTCTGTTTCAGCCGCTCTGATTCAGACCCTCTGTTTCAACCCCTCTGATTCAGCCCCTCTGATTTAGCCCCTCTGATTCAGCCCCTCTGTTTCTCGCCCTCTTTTTCAGCCCCTCTGATTCAGCCCCTCTGTTTCAGCCCCTCTGATTCAGCCCCTCTGTTTCAGCACCTCTATTTCAGCCCCTCTGTTTCAGCCCCTCTGTTTCAGGCTCTCTGTTTCAGCCCGTCTGTTTCAGCCCCTCTGTTTCAGCCCCTCTGTTTCTCGCCCGCTGTTTCAGTCCCTTAGTTTCTCGCCCTCTGTTTCAGCCCCTCTGTTTCTCGCCCTCTGTTTCAGCCCCTCTGTTTCAGCCCCTCTGTTTCTCGCCCTCTGTTTCAGCCCCTCTGTTTCTCGCCCTCTGTTTCAGCCCCTCTGTTTCAGCACCTCTGTTTCAGCCCCTCTGTTTCAGCCACCCTGTTTCAGCCCCTCTGTTTCAGCCCCTCTGTTTCAGCCCCTCTGTTTCACCCCCTCTGTTTCTCGACCTCTGTTTCAGCCCCTCTGTTTTTCGCCGTCTTTTTCAGCCCCTCTGTTTCAGCCCTCTGTTTCAGCCCCTCTGTTTCTCACCCTCTGTTTCAGCCCCTCTGATTCAGCCCCTCTGTTTCTCGCCCTCTGTTTCAGCCCCTCTGTTTCGTGCCCTCTGTTTCAGCCCCTCTGTTTCTCGCCCTCTGTTTCAGCCCCACTGTTTCAGCCCCTCTGTTTCAGCCCCTCTGTTTCAACCCCTCTGTTTCAGCCCCTCTGTTTCTAGCCCTCTGTTTCAGCCAATCTGTTTCTCGCCTTGTGTTTCAGCCCCTCTGTTTCAGTCCCTTAGTTTATCGCCCTCTGTTTCAGCCCCTCTGTTTCTCGCCCTCTGTTTCAGCCCCTCTGTTTCAGCCCCTCTGTTTCTCGCCCTCTGTTTCAGCCCCTCTTTTTCTCGCCCTCTGTTTCAGCCCCTCTGTTTCAGCACCTCTGTTTCAGCCCCTCTGTTTCAGCCCCTCTGTTTCACCCCCTCTGTTTCTCGACCTCTGTTTCAGCCCCTCTGTTTTTCGCCGTCTTTTTCAGCCCCTCTGTTTCAGCCCTCTGTTTCAGCCCCTCTGTTTCTCACCCTCTGTTTCAGCCCCTCTGATTCAGCCCCTCTGTTTCTCGCCCTCTGTTTCAGCCCCTCTGTTTCGTGCCCTCTGTTTCAGCCCCTCTGTTTCTCGCCCTCTGTTTCAACCCCCCTGTTTCAGCCCCTCTGTTTCTAGCCCTCTGTTTCAGCCAATCTGTTTCTCGCCTTGTGTTTCAGCCCCTCTGTTTCAGTCCCTTAGTTTATCGCCCTCTGTTTCAGCACCTCTGTTTCTCGCCCTCTGTTTCAGCCCCTCTGTTTCAGCCCCTCTGTTTCTCGCTCTCTGTTTCAGCCCCTCTGTTTCTCGCCCTCTGTTTCAGCCCCTCTGTTTCAGCACCTCTGTTTCAGCCCCTCTGTTTCAGCCACCCTGTTTCAGCCCCTTTGTTTCAGCCCCTCTGTTTCAGCCCCTCTGTTTCACCCCCTCTGTTTCTCGACCTCTGTTTCAGCCCCTCTGTTTTTCGCCCTCTTTTTCAGCCCCTCTGTTTCAGCCCTCAGTTTCAGCCCCTCTGTTTCTCACCCTCTGTTTCAGCCCCTCTGATTCAGCCCCTCTGTTTCTCGCCCTCTGTTTCAGCCCCTCTGTTTCGTGCCCTCTGTTTCAGCCCCTCTGTTTCTCGCCCTCTGTTTCAGCCCCACTGTTTCAGCCCCTCTGTTTCAGCCCCTCTGTTTCAGCCCCTCTGTTTCAGCCCCTCTGTTTCTCACCCTCTGTTTCAGCCCCTCAGTTTCTCGCCCTCTGTTTCAGCCCCGCTGATTCAGCCCCTCTGTTTCAGCCCCTCTGAATCAGCCCCTCTGATTCAGCCCCTCTGTTTCAGACCCTCTGTTTCAGCCCCTCTGTTTCAGCCCCTCTGTTTTTCGCCCTCTTTTTCAGCCCCTCTGTTTCTCGCCCTCTGTTTCAGGCTCTCTGTTTCAGCCCGTCTGTTTCAGCCCCTCTGTTTCTCGCCCTCTGTTTCTCGCCCTCTGTTTCTCGCCCGCTGTTTCAGCCCCTTTGTTTCTCGCCCTCTGTTTCAGTTCCTCTGTTTCAGCCCCTCTGAGTCAGCCCCTCTGATTCAGCCCCTCTGTTTCTCACCCTCTGTTTCAGCCCCTCTGTTTCAGCCCCTCTGTTTCAGCCCCTCTGTTTCAGCCCCTCTGTTTCAGCCCCTCTGTTTCTCGCCCTCTGTTTCAGCCCCTCTGTTTCTCGCCCTCTGTTTCAGCCCCTCTGTTTCAGCACCTCTGTTTCAGCCCCTCTGTTTCAGCCACTCTATTTCAACCCCTCTGTTTCAGCCCCTCTGTTTCAGCCCCTCTGTTTCACGCCCTCTGTTTCTCGCCCTCTGTTTCAGCCCCTCTGTTTTTCGCCCTCTGTTTCAGCCCCTCTGTTTCGCGCCCTCTGTTTCAGCCCCTCTGTTTCTCGCCCTCTGTTTCAGCCCCACTGTTTCAGCCCCTCTGTTTCAGCCCCTCTCTTTCAACCCCTCTGTTTCAGCCCCTCTGTTTCTAGCCCTTTGTTTCAGCCAATCTGTTTCTCGCCCTCTGTTTGAGCCCCTCTGTTTCAGACCCTCTGTTTCTCGCCCGCTGTTTCTGCCCCTCTGTTTCTCGCCCTCTGTTTCAGCCCCTCAGTTTCTCGCCCTCTGTTTCAGCCCCGCTGATTCAGCCCCTCTGTTTCAGCCCCTCTGAATCAGCCCCTCTGATTCAGCCCCTCTGTTTCAGACCCTCTGTTTCAGCCCCTCTGCTTCAGCCCCTCTGTTTCTCTCCCTCTGTTTCAGCCGCTCTGATTCAGACCCTCTGTTTCAACCCCTCTGATTCAGCCCCTCTGATTTAGCCCCTCTGATTCAGCCCCTCTGTTTCTCGCCCTCTTTTTCAGCCCCTCTGATTCAGCCCCTCTGTTTCAGCCCCTCTGATTCAGCCCCTCTGTTTCAGCACCTCTATTTCAGCCCCTCTGTTTCAGCCCCTCTGTTTCAGGCTCTCTGTTTCAGCCCGTCTGTTTCAGCCCCTCTGTTTCAGCCCCTCTGTTTCTCGCCCGCTGTTTCAGTCCCTTAGTTTCTCGCCCTCTGTTTCAGCCCCTCTGTTTCTCGCCCTCTGTTTCAGCCCCTCTGTTTCAGCCCCTCTGTTTCTCGCCCTCTGTTTCAGCCCCTCTGTTTCTCGCCCTCTGTTTCAGCCCCTCTGTTTCAGCACCTCTGTTTCAGCCCCTCTGTTTCAGCCACCCTGTTTCAGCCCCTCTGTTTCAGCCCCTCTGTTTCAGCCCCTCTGTTTCACCCCCTCTGTTTCTCGACCTCTGTTTCAGCCCCTCTGTTTTTCGCCGTCTTTTTCAGCCCCTCTGTTTCAGCCCTCTGTTTCAGCCCCTCTGTTTCTCACCCTCTGTTTCAGCCCCTCTGATTCAGCCCCTCTGTTTCTCGCCCTCTGTTTCAGCCCCTCTGTTTCGTGCCCTCTGTTTCAGCCCCTCTGTTTCTCGCCCTCTGTTTCAGCCCCACTGTTTCAGCCCCTCTGTTTCAGCCCCTCTGTTTCAACCCCTCTGTTTCAGCCCCTCTGTTTCTAGCCCTCTATTTCAGCCACTCTGTTTCTCGCCCTCTGTTTCAGCCCCTCTGTTTCAGCCCCTCTGTTTCTCGCCCGCTGTTTCTGCCCCTCTGTTTCTCGCCCTCTGTTTCAGCCCCTCAGTTTCTCGCCCTCTGTTTCAGCCCCGCTGATTCAGCCCCTCTGTTTCTGCCCCTCTGAATCAGCCCCTCTGATTCAGCCCCTCTGTTTCAGACCCTCTGTTTCAGCCCCTCTGTTTCAGCCCCTCTGTTTCTCGCCCTCTGTTTCAGCCCCTCTGATTCAGACCCTCTGTTTCAGCCCCTCTGTTTCTCCCCCTCTGTTTCAGCACTTCTGTTTCAGCCCCTCTGTTTCTCACCCTCTGTTTCAGCCCCTCAGTTTCTCGCCCTCTGTTTCAGCCCCGCTGATTCAGCCCCTCTGTTTCAGCCCCTCTGAATCAGCCCCTCTGATTCAGCCCCTCTGTTTCAGACCCTCTGTTTCAGCCCCTCTGTTTCAGCCCCTCTGTTTTTCGCCCTCTTTTTCAGCCCCTCTGTTTCTCGCCCTCTGTTTCAGGCTCTCTGTTTCAGCCCGTCTGTTTCAGCCCCTCTGTTTCTCGCCCTCTGTTTCTCGCCCTCTGTTTCTCGCCCGCTGTTTCAGCCCCTTTGTTTCTCGCCCTCTGTTTCAGTTCCTCTGTTTCAGCCCCTCTGAGTCAGCCCGTCTGATTCAGCCCCTCTGTTTCTCACCCTCTGTTTCAGCCCCTCTGTTTCAGCCCCTCTGTTTCAGCCCCTCTGTTTCAGCCCCTCTGTTTCAGCCCCTCTGTTTCTCGCCCTCTGTTTCAGCCCCTCTGTTTCTCGCCCTCTGTTTCAGCCCCTCTGTTTCAGCACCTCTGTTTCAGCCCCTCTGTTTCAGCCACTCTATTTCAACCCCTCTGTTTCAGCCCCTCTGTTTCTGCCCCTCTGTTTCACGCCCTCTGTTTCTCGCCCTCTGTTTCAGCCCCTCTGTTTTCCGCCCTCTGTTTCAGCCCCTCTGTTTCGCGCCCTCTGTTTCAGCCCCTCTGTTTCTCGCCCTCTGTTTCAGCCCCACTGTTTCAGCCCCTCTGTTTCAGCCCCTCTCTTTCAACCCCTCTGTTTCAGCCCCTCTGTTTCTAGCCCTTTGTTTCAGCCAATCTGTTTCTCGCCCTCTGTTTGAGCCCCTCTGTTTCAGACCCTCTGTTTCTCGCCCGCTGTTTCTGCCCCTCTGTTTCTCGCCCTCTGTTTCAGCCCCTCAGTTTCTCGCCCTCTGTTTCAGCCCCGCTGATTCAGCCCCTCTGTTTCAGCCCCTCTGAATCAGCCCCTCTGATTCAGCCCCTCTGTTTCAGACCCTCTGTTTCAGCCCCTCTGTTTCAGCCCCTCTGTTTCAGCACCTCTATTTCAGCCCCTCTGTTTCAGCCCCTCTGTTTCAGGCTCTCTGTTTCAGCCCGTCTGTTTCAGCCCCTCTGTTTCAGCCCCTCTGTTTCTCGCCCGCTGTTTCAGTCCCTTAGTTTCTTGCCCTCTGTTTCAGCCCCTCTGTTTCTCGCCCTCTGTTTCAGCCCCTCTGTTTCAGCCCCTCTGTTTCTCGCCCTCTGTTTCAGCCCCTCTGTTTCTCGCCCTCTGTTTCAGCCCCTCTGTTTCAGCACCTCTGTTTCAGCCCCTCTGTTTCAGCCACCCTGTTTCAGCCCCTCTGTTTCAGCCCCTCTGTTTCAGCCCCTCTGTTTCACCCCCTCTGTTTCTCGACCTCTGTTTCAGCCCCTCTGTTTTTCGCCGTCTTTTTCAACCCCTCTGTTTCAGCCCTCTGTTTCAGCCCCTCTGTTTCTCACCCTCTGTTTCAGCCCCTCTGATTCAGCCCCTCTGTTTCTCGCCCTCTGTTTCAGCCCCTCTGTTTCGTGCCCTCTGTTTCAGCCCCTCTGTTTCTCGCCCTCTGTTTCAGCCCCACTGTTTCAGCCCCTCTGTTTCAGCCCCTCTGTTTCAACCCCTCTGTTTCAGCCCCTCTGTTTCTAGCCCTCTATTTCAGCCACTCTGTTTCTCGCCCTCTGTTTCAGCCCCTCTGTTTCAGCCCCTCTGTTTCTCGCCCGCTGTTTCTGCCCCTCTGTTTCTCGCCCTCTGTTTCAGCCCCTCAGTTTCTCGCCCTCTGTTTCAGCCCCGCTGATTCAGCCCCTCTGTTTCTGCCCCTCTGAATCAGCCCCTCTGATTCAGCCCCTCTGTTTCAGACCCTCTGTTTCAGCCCCTCTGTTTCAGCCCCTCTGTTTCTCGCCCTCTGTTTCAGCCCCTCTGATTCAGACCCTCTGTTTCAGCCCCTCTGTTTCTCCCCCTCTGTTTCAGCACTTCTGTTTCAGCCCCTCTGTTTCTTGCCCTTTGTTTCAGCCCCTCTGTTTCTGGCCCTCTGTTTCAGCCCCTCTGATTCAGCCCCTCTGTTTCAGCCCCTCTGATTCAGGCCCTCTGATTTAGCCCTCTGATTCAGCACCTCTGTTTCTCGCCCTCTGTTTCAGCCCCTCTGTTTCAGCCCCTCTGTTTCAGCCCCTCTGTTTCTTACCCTCTGTTTCTGCCCCTCAGATTCACACCCTCTGTTTCAGCCCCGCTGATTCAGCTCCTCTGTTTCAGCCCCTCTGAATCAGCCCCTCTGATTCAGCCCCTCTGTTTCAGACCCTCTGTTTCAGCCCCTCTGTTTCAGCCCCTCTATTTCTCGCCCTCTGTTTCAGGCCCTCTGATTCAGACCTTCTGTTTCAACCCCTCTGATTCAGCCCCTCTGATTTAGCCCCTCTGATTCAGCCCCTCTGTTTCTCGCCCTCTGTTTCAGCCCTTCTGATTCAGCCCCTCTGTTTCTTGCCCTCTGTTTCAGCCCCTCTGTTTCTCGCCCTCTGTTTCAGCCCCTCTGATTCAGCCCCTCTGTTTCAGCCCCTCTGATTCAGCCCCTCTGATTTAGCCCTCTGATTCAGGCCCTCTGTTTCTCGCCCTCTGTTTCAGCCCCTCTGTTTTTCACCCTCTTTTTCAGCTCCTCTGTTTCAGCCCATCTGTTTCAGCCACTCTGTTTCTCGCCCTCTGTTTCAGCCCCTCTGTTTCTCAACCTCTGTTTCAGCCCTTCTGATTCAGCCCCTCTGTTTCTCACCCTCTGTTTCAGCCCCTCTGTTTCTCGCCCTCTGTGTCAGCCCCTCTGTTTCTCGACCTCTGTTTCAGCCCCTCTGTTTTTCGCCCTCTTTTTCAGCCCCTCTGTTTCAGCCCGTCTGTTTGAGCCACTCTGTTTTTCGCCCTCTGTTTCAGCCCCTCTGATTCAGCCCCTCTGTTTCTCGCCATCTGTTTCAGCCCCTCTGTTTCTCGCCCTCTGTTTCAGCCCCTCTGTTTCTTGCCCTCTGTTTCAGCCCCTCTGTTTCAGCCGCTCTGTTTCTCGCCCTCTGTTTCTGCCCCTCTGTTTCTCGCCCTCTGTTTCAGCCCCTCAGTTTCTCGCCCTCTGTTTCAGCCCCGCTGATTCAGCCCCTCTGTTTCAGCCCCTCTGAATCAGCCCCTCTGATTCAGCCCATCTGTTTCAGACCCTCTGTTTCAGCCCCTCTGTTTCTTCCCGTCTGTTTCTCGCCCTCTGTTTCAGCCCCTATGTTTCTCGCCCTCTGTTTCAGCCCTTCTGTTTCTCGCCCTCTGTTTCAGCCCCTCAGTTTCTCGCCCTCTGTTTCAGCCCCGCTGATTCAGCCCCTCTGTTTCAGCCCCTCTGAATCAGCCCCTCTGATTCAGCCCGTCTGTTTCAGACCCTTTGTTTCAGCCCCTCTGTTTCTTCCCCTCTGTTTCTCGCCCTCTGTTTCAGCCCCTATGTTACTCGCCCTCTGTTTCAGCCCCTCTGTTTCTCGCCCTCTGTTTCAGCCCCTATGTTTCTCGCCCTCTGTTTCAGCCCCTCTGTTTCTCGCCCTCTGTTTCAGCCCCTCTGATTCAGACCCTCTGTTTCAACCCCTCTGATTCAGCCCCTCTGATTTATCCCCTCTGATTCAGCCCCTCTGTTTCTCGCCCTCTGTTTCAGCCCTTCTGTTTCAGCCCCTGTGTTTCTTGCCCTCTGTTTCAGCCCCTCTGTTTCTCGCCCTCTGTTTCAGCCCCTCTGATTCAGCCCCTCTGTTTCAGCCCCTCTGATTCAACCCCTCTGATTTAGCCCTCTGTTTCAGCCCCTCTGTTTCTCGCCCTCTGTTTCAGCCCCTCTGATTCAGCCCCTCTGTTTCAGCCCCTCTGATTCAGCCCCTCTGATTTAGCCCTCTGATTCAGCCCCTCTGTTTCTCGCTCTCTGTTTCAGCCCCTCTGTTTCAGCCCCTCTGTTTCTCACCCTTTGTTCAGCCCCTCTGATTCAGCCCCTCTGATTCAGCCCCTCTGTTTCTCGCCCTCTGTTTCAGACCCTCTGTTTCTCGCCCTCTGTTTCAGCCCCTCTGTTTCTCACCCTCTGTTTCAGACCCTCTGCTTCTCGCCCTCTGTATCAGCCACTCTGTTTCTCGCCCTCAGTTTCAGCCTCTCTGTTTCTCGCCCTCTGTTTCAGCACCTCTGTTTCAGCCCCTCTGTTTCAGCCCCTCTGTTTCTCGCCCTCTGTTTCAGCCCCTCTGTTTCTCGCCCTCTGTTTCAGCCCCTCTGTTTCTCGCCCTCTGTTTCAGCCCCTCTGTTTCTCGCCCTCTGTTTCAGCCCCTCTGTTTCAGCCCCTCTGTTTCAGCCCCTCTATTTCAGCCCCTCTGTTTCAGCCCCTCTGTTTCAGCCCCTCTGTTTCTCGCCATGTTTCAGCCACTCTGTTTCTCGCCCTCTGTTTCAGCCCATCTGTTTCTCGCCCTCTGTAACAGCCGCTTTGTTTCAGACCCTCTGTTTCAGCCCCTCTGTTTCAGCCCCTCTGTTTCTCGCCCTCTGTTTCTCGCCCTCTGTTTCAGCCCCTCTGATTCAGACCCTCTGTTTCAACCCCTCTGATTCAGCCCCTCTGTTTCTCGCCCTCTGTTTCAGCCCCTCTGTTTCTCGCCCTCTGTTTCAGCCCCTCAGTTTCTCGCCCTCTGTTTCAGCCCCGCTGATTCAGCCCCTCTGTTTCAGCCCCTCTGATTCAGCCCCTCTGATTCAGCCCCTCTGTTTCTCGCCCTCTGTTTCAGCCCCTCTGTTTCAGCCCCTCTGTTTCTCGCCCTCTGTTTCAGCCCCTCTGTTTCTCGCCCTCTGTTTCAGCCCCTCTGATTCAGCCCCTCTGTTTCAGCCCCTCTGTTTCAGCCCCTCTGTTTCACGCTCTCTGTTTCTCGCCCTCTGTTTCAGCCCCTCTGTTTTTCGCCCTCTTTTTCAGCCCCTCTGTTTCAGCCCTCTGTTTCAGCCCCTCTGTTTCTCACCCTCTGTTTCAGCCCCTCTGATTCAGCCCCTCTGTTTCTCGCCCTCTGTTTCAGCCCCTCTGTTTCGCGCCCTCTGTTTCAGCCCCTCTGTTTCTCGCCCTCTGTTTCAGCCCCACTGTTTCAGCCCCTCTGTTTCAGCCCCTCTTTTTCAGCCCCTCTGATTCAGCCCCTCTGTTTCAGCCCCTCTGATTCAGCCCCTCTGTTTCAGCACCTCTATTTCAGCCCCTCTGTTTCAGCCCCTCTGTTTCAGGCTCTCTGTTTCAGCCCGTCTGTTTCAGCCCCTCTGTTTCAGCCCCTCTGTTTCTCGCCCGCTGTTTCAGTCCCTTAGTTTCTCGCCCTCTGTTTCAGCCCCTCTGTTTCTCGCCCTCTGTTTCAGCCCCTCTGTTTCAGCCCCTCTGTTTCTCGCCCTCTGTTTCAGCCCCTCTGTTTCTCGCCCTCTGTTTCAGCCCCTCTGTTTCAGCACCTCTGTTTCAGCCCCTCTGTTTCAGCCACCCTGTTTCAGCCCCTCTGTTTCAGCCCCTCTGTTTCAGCCCCTCTGTTTCACCCCCTCTGTTTCTCGACCTCTGTTTCAGCACCTCTGTTTTTCGCCGTCTTTTTCAGCCCCTCTGTTTCAGCCCTCTGTTTCAGCCCCTCTGTTTCTCACCCTCTGTTTCAGCCCCTCTGATTCAGCCCCTCTGTTTCTCGCCCTCTGTTTCAGCCCCTCTGTTTCGTGCCCTCTGTTTCAGCCCCTCTGTTTCTCGCCCTCTGTTTCAGCCCCACTGTTTCAGCCCCTCTGTTTCAGCCCCTCTGTTTCAACCCCTCTGTTTCAGCCCCTCTGTTTCTAGCCCTCTATTTCAGCCACTCTGTTTCTCGCCCTCTGTTTCAGCCCCTCTGTTTCAGCCCCTCTGTTTCTCGCCCGCTGTTACTGCCCCTCTGTTTCTCGCCCTCTGTTTCAGCCCCTCAGTTTCTCGCCCTCTGTTTCAGCCCCGCTGATTCAGCCCCTCTGTTTCTGCCCCTCTGAATCAGCCCCTCTGATTCAGCCCCTCTGTTTCAGACCCTCTGTTTCAGCCCCTCTGTTTCAGCCCCTCTGTTTCTCGCCCTCTGTTTCAGCCCCTCTGATTCAGACCCTCTGTTTCAGCCCCTCTGTTTCTCCCCCTCTGTTTCAGCACTTCTGTTTCAGCCCCTCTGTTTCTTGCCCTTTGTTTCAGCCCCTCTGTTTCTGGCCCTCTGTTTCAGCCCCTCTGATTCAGCCCCTCTGTTTCAGCCCCTCTGATTCAGGCCCTCTGATTTAGCCCTCTGATTCAGCACCTCTGTTTCTCGCCCTCTGTTTCAGCCCCTCTGTTTCACCCCCTCTGTTTCAGCCCCTCTGTTTCTTACCCTCTGTTTCTGCCCCTCAGATTCTCACCCTCTGTTTCAGCCCCGCTGATTCAGCCCCTCTGTTTCAGCCCCTCTGAATCAGCCCCTCTGATTCAGCCCCTCTGTTTCAGACCCTCTGTTTCAGCCCCTCTGTTTCAGCCCCTCTATTTCTCGCCCTCTGTTTCAGGCCCTCTGATTCAGACCTTCTGTTTCAACCCCTCTGATTCAGCCCCTCTGATTTAGCCCCTCTGATTCAGCCCCTCTGTTTCTCGCCCTCTGTTTCAGCCCTTCTGTTTCAGCCCCTCTGTTTCTTGCCCTCAGTTTCAGCCCCTCTGTTTCTCGCCCTCTGTTTCAGCCCCTCTGATTCAGCCCCTCTGTTTCAGCCCCTCTGATTCAGCCCCTCTGATTTAGCCCTCTGATTCAGGCCCTCTGTTTCTCGCCCTCTGTTTCAGCCCCTCTGTTTTTCGCCCTCTTTTTCAGCTCCTCTGTTTCAGCCCATCTGTTTCAGCCACTCTGTTTCTCGCCCTCTGTTTCAGCCCCTCTGTTTCTCACCCTCTGTTTCAGCCCCTCTGATTCAGCCCCTCTGTTTCTCACCCTCTGTTTCAGCCCCTCTGTTTCTCGCCCTCTGTTTCAGCCCCTCTGTTTCTCGACCTCTGTTTCATCCCCTCTGTTTTTCGCCCTCTTTTTCAGCCCCTCTGTTTCAGCCCGTCTGTTTGAGCCACTCTGTTTTTCGCCCTCTGTTTCAGCCCCTCTGATTCAGCCCCTCTGTTTCTCGCCATCTGTTTCAGCCCCTCTGTTTCTCGCCCTCTGTTTCAGCCCCTCTGTTTCTCGCCCTCTGTTTCAGCCCCTCTGTTTCAGCCGCTCTGTTTCTCGCCCTCTGTTTCTGCCCCTCTGTTTCTCGCCCTCTGTTTCAGCCCCTCAGTTTCTCGCCCTCTGTTTCAGCCCCGCTGATTCAGCCCCTCTGTTTCAGCCCCTCTGAATCAGCCTCTCTGATTCAGCCCGTCTGTTTCAGACCCTCTGTTTCAGCCCCTCTGTTTCTTCCCGTCTGTTTCTCGCCCTCTGTTTCAGCCCCTATGTTTCTCGCCCTCTGTTTCAGCCCCTCTGTTTCTCGCCCTCTGTTTCAGCCGCTCGGTTTCTCGCCCTCTGTTTCTGATTCTCTGTTTCTCGCCCTCTGTTTCAGCCCCTCAGTTTCTCGCCCTCTGTTTCAGCCCCGCTGATTCAGCCCCTCTGTTTCAGCCCCTCTGAATCAGCCCCTCTGATTCAGCCCGTCTGTTTCAGACCCTTTGTTTCAGCCCCTCTGTTTCTTCCCCTCTGTTTCTCGCCCTCTGTTTCAGCCCCTATGTTTCTCGCCCTCTGTTTCAGCCCCTCTGTTTCTCGCCCTCTGTTTCAGCCCCTATGTTTCTCGCCCTCTGTTTCAGCCCCTCTGTTTCTCGCCCTCTGTTTCAGCCCCTCTGATTCAGACCCTCTGTTTCAACCCCTCTGATTCAGCCCCTCTGATTTATCCCCTCTGATACAGCCCCTCTGTTTCTCGCCCTCTGTTTCAGCCCTTCTGTTTCAGCCCCTGTGTTTCTCGCCCTCTGTTTCAGCCCCTCTGATTCAGCCCCTCTGTTTCAGCCCCTCTGATTCAGCCCCTCTGATTTAGCCCTCTGTTTCAGCCCCTCTGTTTCTCGCCCTCTGTTTCAGCCCCTCTGATTCAGCCCCTCTGTTTCAGCCCCTCTGATTCAGCCCCTCTGATTTAGCCCTCTGATTCAGCCCCTCTGTTTCTCGCTCTCTGTTTCAGCCCCTCTGTTTCAGCCCCTCTGTTTCTCACCCTTTGTTCAGCCCCTCTGATTCAGCCCCTCTGATTCAGCCCCTCTGTTTCTCGCCCTCTGTTTCAGACCCTCTGTTTCTCGCCCTCTGTTTCAGCCCCTCTGTTTCTCACCCTCTGTTTCAGACCCTCTGCTTCTCGCCCTCTGTATCAGCCACTCTGTTTCTCGCCCTCTGTTTCAGCCTCTCTGTTTCTCGCCCTCTGTTTCAGCACCTCTGTTTCAGCCCCTCTGTTTCAGCCCCTCTGTTTCTCGCCCTCTGTTTCAGCCCCTCTGTTTCTCGCCCTCTGTTTCAGCCCCTCTGTTTCTCGCCCTCTGTTTCAGCCACTCTGTTTCTTGCCCTCTGTTTCAGCCCCTCTGTTTCAGCCCCTCTGTTTCAGCCCCATTATTTCAGCCCCTCTGTTTCAGCCCCTCTGTTTCAGCCCCTCTGTTTCTCGCCATGTTTCAGCCACTCTGTTTCTCGCCCTCTGTTTCAGCCCATCTGTTTCTCGCCGTCTGTAACAGCCGCTTTGTTTCAGACCCTCTGTTTCAGCCCCTCTGTTTCAGCCCCTCTGTTTCTCGCCCTCTGTTTCTCGCCCTCTGTTTCAGCCCCTCTGATTCAGACCCTCTGTTTCAACCCCTCTGATTCAGCCCCTCTGATTCAGCCCCACTCATTCAGCCCCTATGTTTCAGCCCATCTGTTTCTCGCCCTCTGTTTCAGCCCCGCTGATTCAGCCCCTCTGTTTCAGCCCCTCTGAATCAGCCCTTCTGATTCAGCCCCTCTGTTTCTCGCCCTCTGTTTCAGCCCCTCTGTTTCAGCCCCTCTGTTTCTCGCCCTCTGTTTCAGCCCCTCTGTTTCTCGCCCTCTGTTTCTCGCCCTCTGTTTCAGCCCCTCAGTTTCTCGCCCTCTGTTTCAGCCCCGCTGATTCAGCCCCTCTGTTTCAGCCCCTCTGATTCAGCCCCTCTGATTCAGCCCCTCTGTTTCTCGCCCTCTGTTTCAGCCCCTCTGTTTCAGCCCCTCTGTTTCTCGCCCTCTGTTTCAGCCCCTCTGTTTCTCGCCCTCTGTTTCAGCCCCTCTGATTCAGCCCCTCTGTTTCAGCCCCTCTGTTTCAGCCCCTCTGTTTCACGCCCTCTGTTTCTCGCCCTCTGTTTCAGCCCCTCTGTTTTTCGCCCTCTTTTTCAGCCCCTCTGTTTCAGCCCTCTGTTTCAGCCCCTCTGTTTCTCACCCTCTGTTTCAGCCCCTCTGATTCAGCCCCTCTGTTTCTCGCCCTCTGTTTCAGCCCCTCTGTTTCGCGCCCTCTGTTTCAGCCCCTCTGTTTCTCGCCCTCTGTTTCAGCCCCACTGTTTCAGCCCCTCTGTTTCAGCCCCTCTGTTTCAACCCCTCTGTTTCAGCCCCTCTGTTTCTAGCCCTCTGTTTCAGCCAATCTGTTTCTCGCCCTCTGTTTCAGCCCCTCTGTTTCAGACCCTCTGTTTCTCGCCCGCTGTTTCTGACCCTCTGTTTCTCGCCCTCTGTTTCAGCCCCTCAGTTTCTCGCCCTCTGTTTCAGCCCCGCTGATTCAGCCCCTCTGTTTCAGCCCCTCTGAATCAGCCCCTCTGATTCAGCCCCTCTGTTTCAGACCCTCTGTTTCAGCCCCTCTGTTTCAGCCCCTCTGTTTCTCTCCCTCTGTTTCAGCCGCTCTGATTCAGACCCTCTGTTTCAACCCCTCTGATTCAGCCCCTCTGATTTAGCCCCTCTGATTCAGCCCCTCTGTTTCTCGCCCTCTTTTTCAGCCCGTCTGATTCAGCCCCTCTGTTTCAGCCCCTCTGATTCAGCCCCTCTGTTTCAGCCCCTCTATTTCAGCCCCTCTGTTTCAGCCCCTCTGTTTCAGGCTCTCTGTTTCAGCCCGTCTGTTTCAGCCCCTCTGTTTCAGCCCCTCTGTTTCTCGCCCGCTGTTTCAGTCCCTTAGTTTCTCGCCCTCTGTTTCAGCCCCTCTGTTTCTCGCCCTCTGTTTCAGCCCCTCTGTTTCAGCCCCTCTGTTTCTCGCCCTCTGTTTCAGCCCCACTGTTTCTCGCCCTCTGTTTCAGCCCCTCTGTTTCAGCACCTCTGTTTCAGCCCCTCTGTTTCAGCCACCCTGTTTCAGCCCCTCTGTTTCAGCCCCTCTGTTTCAGCCCCTCTGTTTCACCCCCTCTGTTTCTCGACCTCCGTTTCAGCCCCTCTGTTTTTCGCCCTCTTTTTCAGCCCCTCTGTTTCAGCCTTCTGTTTCAGCCCCTCTGTTTCTCACCCTCTGTTTCAGCCCCTCTGATTCAGCCCCTCTGTTTCTCGCCCTCTGTTTCAGCCCCTCTGTTTCGTGCCCTCTGTTTCAGCCCCTCTGTTTCTCGCCCTCTGTTTCAGCCCCACTGTTTCAGCCCCTCTGTTTCAGCCCCTCTGTTTCAACCCCTCTGTTTCAGCCCCTCTGTTTCAGCCCCTCTGTTTCAGCCCCTCTGTTTCTCACCCTCTGTTTCAGCCCCTCAGTTTCTCGCCCTCTGTTTCAGGCTCTCTGTTTCAGCCCGTCTGTTTCAGCCCCTCTGTTTCTGCCCCTCTGTTTCTGGCCCTCTTTTTCCCGCCCGCTGTTTCAGCCCCTTTGTTTCTCGCCCTCTGTTTCAGTTCCTCTGTTTCAGCCCCTCTGATTCAGCCCCTCTGTTTCTCGCCCTCTGTTTCAGCCCCTCAGTTTCAGCCCCTCTGTTTCAGCCTCTCTGTTTCAGCCCCTCTGTTTCTCGCCCTCTGTTTCAGCCCCTCTGTTTCTCGCCCTCTGTTTCAGCCCCTCTGTTTCAGCACCTCTGTATCAGCCCCTCTGTTTCAGCCACTCTGTTTCAGCCCCTCTGTTTCAGCCCCTCTGTTTCAGCCCCTCTGTTTCACGCCCTCTGTTTCTCGCCCTCTGTTTCAGCCCCTCTGTTTTTCGCCCTCTTTTTCAGCCCCTCTGTTTCAGCCCTCTGTTTCAGCCCCTCTGTTTCTCACCCTCTGTTTCAGCCCCTCTGATTCAGCCCCCCTGTTTCTCGCCCTCTGTTTCAGCCCCTCTGTTTCGCGCCCTCTGTTTCAGCCCCTCTGTTTCTCGCCCTCTGTTTCAGCCCCTCTGCTTCAGCCCCTCTGTTTCAGCCCCACTGATTCAGCCCCTCTGATTTAGCCCTCTGATTCAGGCCCTCTGTTTCTCGCCCTCTGTTTCAGCCCCTCTGTTTTTCGCCCTCTTTTTCAGCTCCTCTGTTTCAGCCCATCTGTTGCAGCCACTCTGTTTCTCGCCCTCTGTTTCAGCCCCTCTGTTTCTCGCCCTCTGTTTCAGCCCCACTGTTTCAGCCCCTCTGTTTCAGCCCCTCTGATTCAGCCCCTCTGTTTCTCGCCCTCTGTTTCTCGCCCTCTGTTTCAGCCCCTCTGTTTCTCGACCTCTGTTTCAGCCCCTCTGTTTTTCGCCCTCTTTTTCAGCCCCTCTGTTTCAGCCCGTCTGTTTCAGCCACTCTGTTTTTCGCCCTCTGTTTCAGCCCCTCTGATTCAGCCCCTCTGTTTCTCGCCATCTGTTTCAGCCCCTCTGTTTCTCGCCCTCTGTTTCAGCCCCTCTGTTTCTCGCCCTCTGTTTCAGCCCCTCTGTTTCAGCCGCTCTGTTTCTCGCCCTCTGTTTCTGCCCCTCTGTTTCTCGCCCTCTGTTTCAGCCCCTCAGTTTCTCGCCCTCTGTTTCAGCCCCGCTGATTCAGCCCCTCTGTTTCAGCCCCTCTGAATCAGCCCCTCTGATTCAGCCCGTCTGTTTCAGACCCTCTGTTTCAGCCCCTCTGTTTCTTCCCGTCTGTTTCTCGCCCTCTGTTTCAGCCCCTATGTTTCTCGCCCTCTGTTTCAGCCCCTCTGTTTCTCGCCCTCTGTTTCAGCCCCTCTGTTTCAGCCGCTCTGTTTCTCGCCCTCTGTTTCTGATCCTCTGTTTCTCGCCCTCTGTTTCAGCCCCTCAGTTTCTCGCCCTCTGTTTCAGCCCCGCTGATTCAGCCCCTCTGTTTCAGCCCCTCTGAATCAGCCCCTCTGATTCAGCCCGTCTGTTTCAGACCCTCTGTTTCAGCCCCTCTGTTTCTTCCCCCCTGTTTCTCGCCCTCTGTTTCAGCCCCTCTGTTTCGCGCCCTCTGTTTCAGCCCCTCTGTTTCTCGCCCTCTGTTTCAGACCCACTGTTTCAGCCCCTCTGTTTCAGCCCCTCTGTTTCAACCCATCTGTTTCAGCCCCTCTGTTTCTAGCCCTCTGTTTCAGACCCTCTGTTTCTCGCCCGCTGTTTCTGCCCCTCTGTTTCTCGCCCTCTGTTTCATCCCCACAGTTTCTCGCCCTCTGTTTCAGCCCCGCTGATTCAGCCCCTCTGTTTCAGCCCCTCTGAATCAGCCCCTCTGATTCAGCCCCTCCGTTACAGACCCTCTGTTTCAGCCCCTCTGTTTCAGCCCCTCTGTTTCTCTCCCTCTGTTTCAGCCGCTCTGATTCAGACCCTCTGTTTCAACCCCTCTGATTCAGCCCCTCTGATTTAGCCCCTCTGATTCAGCCCCTCTGTTTCTCGCCCTCTTTTTCAGCCCCTCTGATTCAGCCCCTCTGTTTCAGCCCCTCTGATTCAGCCCCTCTGTTTCAGCCCCTCTCTTTCAGCCCCTCTGTTTCAGCCCCTCTGTTTCAGGCTCTCTGTTTCAGCCCGTCTGTTTCAGCCCCTCTGTTTCAGCCCCTCTGTTTCTCGCCCGCTGTTTCAGTCCCTTAGTTTATCGCCCTCTGTTTCAGCCCCTCTGTTTCTCGCCCTCTGTTTCAGCCCCTCTGTTTCTCGCCCTCTGTTTCAGCCCCTCTGTTTCTCGCCCTCTGTTTCAGCCCCTCTGTTTCAGCACCTCTGTTTCAGCCCCTCTGTTTCAGCCACCCTGTTTCAGCCCCTCTGTTTCAGCCCCTCTGTTTCAGCCCCTCTGTTTCACCCCCTCTGTTTCTCGACCTCTGTTTCAGCCCCTTGGTTTTTCGCCCTCTTTTTCAGCCCCTCTGTTTCAGCCCTCTGTTTCAGCCCCTCTGTTTCTCACCCTCTGTTTCAGCCCCTCTGATTCAGCCCCTCTGTTTCTCGCCCTCTGTTTCAGCCCCTCAGTTTCTCGCCCTCTGTTTCAGCCCCGCTGATTCAGCCCCTCTGTTTCAGCCCCTCTGAATCAGCCATTCTGATTCAGCCCCTCTGTTTCAGACCCTCTGTTTCAGCCCCTCTGATTCAGCCCCTCTGTTTCTCGCCCTCTGTTTCAGCCCTTCTGTTTCAGCCCCTCTGTTTCTTGCCCTCTGTTTCAGCCCCTCTGTTTCTCGCCCTCTGTTTCAGCCCCTGTGTTAAAGCCCATCTGTTTCAGCCCCACTGATTCAGCCCCTCTGATTTAGCCCTCTGATTCAGGCCCTCTGTTTCTCGCCCTCTGTTTCAGCCCCTCTGTTTTTCGCCCTCTTTTTCAGCTCCTCTGTTTCAGCCCATCTGTTTCAGCCACTCTGTTTCTCGCCCTCTGTTTCAGCCCCTCTGTTTCTCACCCTCTGTTTCAGCCCCTCTGATTCAGCCCCTCTCTTTCTCGCCCTCTGTTTCAGCCCCTCTGTTTCTCGCCCTCTGTTTCAGCCCCTCTGTTTCTCGCCCTCTGTTTCAGCCCCACTGTTTCAGCCCCTCTGTTTCAGCCCCTCTGATTCAGCCCCTCTGTTTCTCGCCCTCTGTTTCAGCCCCTCTGTTTCTCGCCCTCTGTTTCAGCCCCTCTGTTTCTCGACCTCTGTTTCAGCCCCTCTGTTTTTCGCCCTCTTTTTCAGCCCCTCTGTTTCAGCCGTCTGTTTCAGCCACTCTGTTTTTCGCCCTCTGTTTCAGCCCCTCTGATTGAGCCCCTCTGTTTCTCGCCATCTGTTTCAGCCCCTCTGTTTCTAGCCCTCTGTTTCAGCCCCTCTGTTTCTCGCCCTCTGTTTCAGCCCCTGTGTTTCAGCCGCTCTGTTTCTCGCCCTCTGTTTCTGCCCCTCTGTTTCTCGCCCTCTGTTTCAGCCCCTCAGTTTCTCGCCCTCTGTTTCAGCCCCGCTGATTCAGCCCCTCTGTTTCAGCCCCTCTGAATCAGCCCCTCTGATTCAGCCCGTCTGTTTCAGACCCTCTGTTTCAGCCCCTCTGTTTCTTCCCGTCTGTTTCTCGCCCTCTGTTTCAGCCCCTATGTTTCTCGCCCTCTGTTTCAGCCCCTCTGTTTCTCGCCCTCTGTTTCAGCCCCTCTGTTTCAGCCGCTCTGTTTCTCGCCCTCTGTTTCTGATCCTCTGTTTCTCGCCCTCTGTTTCAGCCCCTCAGTTTCTCGCCCTCTGTTTCAGCCCCGCTGATTCAGCCCCTCTGTTTCAGCCCCTCTGAATCAGCCCCTCTGATTCAGCCCGTCTGTTTCAGACCCTCTGTTTCAGCCCCTCTGTTTCTTCCCCCCTGTTTCTCGCCCTCTGTTTCAGCCCCTCTGTTTCGCGCCCTCTGTTTCAGCCCCTCTGTTTCTCGCCCTCTGTTTCAGACCCACTGTTTCAGCCCCTCTGTTTCAGCCCCTCTGTTTCAACCCATCTGTTTCAGCCCCTCTGTTTCTAGCCCTCTGTTTCAGACCCTCTGTTTCTCGCCCGCTGTTTCTGCCCCTCTGTTTCTCGCCCTCTGTTTCATCCCCACAGTTTCTCGCCCTCTGTTTCAGCCCCGCTGATTCAGCCCCTCTGTTTCAGCCCCTCTGAATCAGCCCCTCTGATTCAGCCCCTCCGTTTCAGACCCTCTGTTTCAGCCCCTCTGTTTCAGCCCCTCTGTTTCTCTCCCTCTGTTTCAGCCGCTCTGATTCAGACCCTCTGTTTCAACCCCTCTGATTCAGCCCCTCTGATTTAGCCCCTCTGATTCAGCCCCTCTGTTTCTCGCCCTCTTTTTCAGCCCCTCTGATTCAGCCCCTCTGTTTCAGCCCCTCTGATTCAGCCCCTCTGTTTCAGCCCCTCTATTTCAGCCCCTCTGTTTCAGCCCCTCTGTTTCAGGCTCTCTGTTTCAGCCCGTCTGTTTCAGCCCCTCTGTTTCAGCCCCTCTGTTTCTCGCCCGCTGTTTCAGTCCCTTAGTTTATCGCCCTCTGTTTCAGCCCCTCTTTTTCTCGCCCTCTGTTTCAGCCCCTCTGTTTCTCGCCCTCTGTTTCAGCCCCTCTGTTTCTCGCCCTCTGTTTCAGCCCCTCTGTTTCAGCACCTCTGTTTCAGCCCCTCTGTTTCAGCCACCCTGTTTCAGCCCCTCTGTTTCAGCCCCTCTGTTTCAGCCCCTCTGTTTCACCCCCTCTGTTTCTCGACCTCTGTTTCAGCCCCTTGGTTTTTCGCCCTCTTTTTCAGCCCCTCTGTTTCAGCCCTCTGTTTCAGCCCCTCTGTTTCTCACCCTCTGTTTCAGCCCCTCTGATTCAGCCCCTCTGTTTCTCGCCCTCTGTTTCAGCCCCTCAGTTTCTCGCCCTCTGTTTCAGCCCCGCTGATTCAGCCCCTCTGTTTCAGCCCCTCTGAATCAGCCATTCTGATTCAGCCCCTCTGTTTCAGACCCTCTGTTTCAGCCCCTCTGATTCAGCCCCTCTGTTTCTCGCCCTCTGTTTCAGCCCTTCTGTTTCAGCCCCTCTGTTTCTTGCCCTCTGTTTCAGCCCCTCTGTTTCTCGCCCTCTGTTTCAGCCCCTGTGTTAAAGCCCATCTGTTTCAGCCCCACTGATTCAGCCCCTCTGATTTAGCCCTCTGATTCAGGCCCTCTGTTTCTCGCCCTCTGTTTCAGCCCCTCTGTTTTTCGCCCTCTTTTTCAGCTCCTCTGTTTCAGCCCATCTGTTTCAGCCACTCTGTTTCTCGCCCTCTGTTTCAGCCCCTCTGTTTCTCACCCTCTGTTTCAGCCCCTCTGATTCAGCCCCTCTCTTTCTCGCCCTCTGTTTCAGCCCCTCTGTTTCTCGCCCTCTGTTTCAGCCCCTCTGTTTCTCGCCCTCTGTTTCAGCCCCACTGTTTCAGCACCTCTGTTTCAGCCCCTCTGATTCAGCCCCTCTGTTTCTCGCCCTCTGTTTCAGCCCCTCTGTTTCTCGCCCTCTGTTTCAGCCCCTCTGTTTCTCGACCTCTGTTTCAGCCCCTCTGTTTTTCGCCCTCTTTTTCAGCCCCTCTGTTTCAGCCGTCTGTTTCAGCCACTCTGTTTTTCGCCCTCTGTTTCAGCCCCTCTGATTGAGCCCCTCTGTTTCTCGCCATCTGTTTCAGCCCCTCTGTTTCTAGCCCTCTGTTTCAGCCCCTCTGTTTCTCGCCCTCTGTTTCAGCCCCTGTGTTTCAGCCGCTCTGTTTCTCGCCCTCTGTTTCTGCCCCTCTGTTTCTCGCCCTCTGTTTCAGCCCCTCAGTTTCTCGCCCTCTGTTTCAGCCCCGCTGATTCAGCCCCTCTGTTTCAGCCCCTCTGAATCAGCCCCTCTGATTCAGCCCGTCTGTTTCAGACCCTCTGTTTCAGCCCCTCTGTTTCTTCCCGTCTGTTTCTCGCCCTCTGTTTCAGCCCCTATGTTTCTCGCCCTCTGTTTCAGCCCCTCTGTTTCTCGCCCTCTGTTTCAGCCCCTCTGTTTCAGCCGCTCTGTTTCTCGCCCTCTGTTTCTGATCCTCTGTTTCTCGCCCTCTGTTTCAGCCCCTCAGTTTCTCGCCCTCTGTTTCAGCCCCGCTGATTCAGCCCCTCTGTTTCAGCCCCTCTGAATCAGCCCCTCTGATTCAGCCCGTCTGTTTCAGACCCTCTGTTTCAGCCCCTCTGTTTCTTCCCCTCTGTTTCTCGCCCTCTGTTTCAGCCCCTATGTTTCTCGCCCTCTGTTTCAGCCCCTCTGTTTCTCGCCCTCTGTTTCAGCCCCTATGTTTTTCGCCCTCTGTTTCAGCCCCTCTGTTTCTCGCCCTCTGTTTCAGCCCCTCTGATTCAGCCCCTCTGTTTCTCGCCCTCTGTTTCAGCCCCTCTGTTTCTCGCCCTCTGTTTCAGCCCCTCTGTTTCTCGACCTCTGTTTCAGCCCCTCTGTTTTTCGCCCTCTTTTTCAGCCCCTCTGTTTCAGCCGTCTGTTTCAGCCACTCTGTTTTTCGCCCTCTGTTTCAGCCCCTCTGATTGAGCCCCTCTGTTTCTCGCCATCTGTTTCAGCCCCTCTGTTTCTAGCCCTCTGTTTCAGCCCCTCTGTTTCTCGCCCTCTGTTTCAGCCCCTCTGTTTCAGCCGCTCTGTTTCTCGCCCTCTGTTTCTGCCCCTCTGTTTCTCGCCCTCTGTTTCAGCCCCTCAGTTTCTCGCCCTCTGTTTCAGCCCCGCTGATTCAGCCCCTCTGTTTCAGCCCCTCTGAATCAGCCCCTCTGATTCAGCCCGTCTGTTTCAGACCCTCTGTTTCAGCCCCTCTGTTTCTTCCCGTCTGTTTCTCGCCCTCTGTTTCAGCCCCTATGTTTCTCGCCCTCTGTTTCAGCCCCTCTGTTTCTCGCCCTCTGTTTCAGCCCCTCTGTTTCAGCCGCTCTGTTTCTCGCCCTCTGTTTCTGATCCTCTGTTTCTCGCCCTCTGTTTCAGCCCCTCAGTTTCTCGCCCTCTGTTTCAGCCCCGCTGATTCAGCCCCTCTGTTTCAGCCCCTCTGAATCAGCCCCTCTGATTCAGCCCGTCTGTTTCAGACCCTCTGTTTCAGCCCCTCTGTTTCTTCCCCCCTGTTTCTCGCCCTCTGTTTCAGCCCCTCTGTTTCGCGCCCTCTGTTTCAGCCCCTCTGTTTCTCGCCCTCTGTTTCAGACCCACTGTTTCAGCCCCTCTGTTTCAGCCCCTCTGTTTCAACCCATCTGTTTCAGCCCCTCTGTTTCTAGCCCTCTGTTTCAGACCCTCTGTTTCTCGCCCGCTGTTTCTGCCCCTCTGTTTCTCGCCCTCTGTTTCATCCCCACAGTTTCTCGCCCTCTGTTTCAGCCCCGCTGATTCAGCCCCTCTGTTTCAGCCCCTCTGAATCAGCCCCTCTGATTCAGCCCCTCCGTTTCAGACCCTCTGTTTCAGCCCCTCTGTTTCAGCCCCTCTGTTTCTCTCCCTCTGTTTCAGCCGCTCTGATTCAGACCCTCTGTTTCAACCCCTCTGATTCAGCCCCTCTGATTTAGCCCCTCTGATTCAGCCCCTCTGTTTCTCGCCCTCTTTTTCAGCCCCTCTGATTCAGCCCCTCTGTTTCAGCCCCTCTGATTCAGCCCCTCTGTTTCAGCCCCTCTATTTCAGCCCCTCTGTTTCAGCCCCTCTGTTTCAGGCTCTCTGTTTCAGCCCGTCTGTTTCAGCCCCTCTGTTTCAGCCCCTCTGTTTCTCGCCCGCTGTTTCAGTCCCTTAGTTTATCGCCCTCTGTTTCAGCCCCTCTTTTTCTCGCCCTCTGTTTCAGCCCCTCTGTTTCTCGCCCTCTGTTTCAGCCCCTCTGTTTCTCGCCCTCTGTTTCAGCCCCTCTGTTTCAGCACCTCTGTTTCAGCCCCTCTGTTTCAGCCACCCTGTTTCAGCCCCTCTGTTTCAGCCCCTCTGTTTCAGCCCCTCTGTTTCACCCCCTCTGTTTCTCGACCTCTGTTTCAGCCCCTTGGTTTTTCGCCCTCTTTTTCAGCCCCTCTGTTTCAGCCCTCTGTTTCAGCCCCTCTGTTTCTCACCCTCTGTTTCAGCCCCTCTGATTCAGCCCCTCTGTTTCTCGCCCTCTGTTTCAGCCCCTCAGTTTCTCGCCCTCTGTTTCAGCCCCGCTGATTCAGCCCCTCTGTTTCAGCCCCTCTGAATCAGCCATTCTGATTCAGCCCCTCTGTTTCAGACCCTCTGTTTCAGCCCCTCTGATTCAGCCCCTCTGTTTCTCGCCCTCTGTTTCAGCCCTTCTGTTTCAGCCCCTCTGTTTCTTGCCCTCTGTTTCAGCCCCTCTGTTTCTCGCCCTCTGTTTCAGCCCCTGTGTTAAAGCCCATCTGTTTCAGCCCCACTGATTCAGCCCCTCTGATTTAGCACTCTGATTCAGGCCCTCTGTTTCTCGCCCTCTGTTTCAGCCCCTCTGTTTTTCGCCCTCTTTTTCAGCTCCTCTGTTTCAGCCCATCTGTTTCAGCCACTCTGTTTCTCGCCCTCTGTTTCAGCCCCTCTGTTTCTCACCCTCTGTTTCAGCCCCTCTGATTCAGCCCCTCTCTTTCTCGCCCTCTGTTTCAGCCCCTCTGTTTCTCGCCCTCTGTTTCAGCCCCTCTGTTTCTCGCCCTCTGTTTCAGCCCCACTGTTTCAGCACCTCTGTTTCAGCCCCTCTGATTCAGCCCCTCTGTTTCTCGCCCTCTGTTTCAGCCCCTCTGTTTCTCGCCCTCTGTTTCAGCCCCTCTGTTTCTCGACCTCTGTTTCAGCCCCTCTGTTTTTCGCCCTCTTTTTCAGCCCCTCTGTTTCAGCCGTCTGTTTCAGCCACTCTGTTTTTCGCCCTCTGTTTCAGCCCCTCTGATTGAGCCCCTCTGTTTCTCGCCATCTGTTTCAGCCCCTCTGTTTCTAGCCCTCTGTTTCAGCCCCTCTGTTTCTCGCCCTCTGTTTCAGCCCCTGTGTTTCAGCCGCTCTGTTTCTCGCCCTCTGTTTCTGCCCCTCTGTTTCTCGCCCTCTGTTTCAGCCCCTCAGTTTCTCGCCCTCTGTTTCAGCCCCGCTGATTCAGCCCCTCTGTTTCAGCCCCTCTGAATCAGCCCCTCTGATTCAGCCCGTCTGTTTCAGACCCTCTGTTTCAGCCCCTCTGTTTCTTCCCGTCTGTTTCTCGCCCTCTGTTTCAGCCCCTATGTTTCTCGCCCTCTGTTTCAGCCCCTCTGTTTCTCGCCCTCTGTTTCAGCCCCTCTGTTTCAGCCGCTCTGTTTCTCGCCCTCTGTTTCTGATCCTCTGTTTCTCGCCCTCTGTTTCAGCCCCTCAGTTTCTCGCCCTCTGTTTCAGCCCCGCTGATTCAGCCCCTCTGTTTCAGCCCCTCTGAATCAGCCCCTCTGATTCAGCCCGTCTGTTTCAGACCCTCTGTTTCAGCCCCTCTGTTTCTTCCCCTCTGTTTCTCGCCCTCTGTTTCAGCCCCTATGTTTCTCGCCCTCTGTTTCAGCCCCTCTGTTTCTCGCCCTCTGTTTCAGCCCCTATGTTTTTCGCCCTCTGTTTCAGCCCCTCTGTTTCTCGCCCTCTGTTTCAGCCCCTCTGATTCAGCCCCTCTGTTTCTCGCCCTCTGTTTCAGCCCCTCTGTTTCTCGCCCTCTGTTTCAGCCCCTCTGTTTCTCGACCTCTGTTTCAGCCCCTCTGTTTTTCGCCCTCTTTTTCAGCCCCTCTGTTTCAGCCGTCTGTTTCAGCCACTCTGTTTTTCGCCCTCTGTTTCAGCCCCTCTGATTGAGCCCCTCTGTTTCTCGCCATCTGTTTCAGCCCCTCTGTTTCTAGCCCTCTGTTTCAGCCCCTCTGTTTCTCGCCCTCTGTTTCAGCCCCTCTGTTTCAGCCGCTCTGTTTCTCGCCCTCTGTTTCTGCCCCTCTGTTTCTCGCCCTCTGTTTCAGCCCCTCAGTTTCTCGCCCTCTGTTTCAGCCCCGCTGATTCAGCCCCTCTGTTTCAGCCCCTCTGAATCAGCCCCTCTGATTCAGCCCGTCTGTTTCAGACCCTCTGTTTCAGCCCCTCTGTTTCTTCCCGTCTGTTTCTCGCCCTCTGTTTCAGCCCCTATGTTTCTCGCCCTCTGTTTCAGCCCCTCTGTTTCTCGCCCTCTGTTTCAGCCCCTCTGTTTCAGCCGCTCTGTTTCTCGCCCTCTGTTTCTGATCCTCTGTTTCTCGCCCTCTGTTTCAGCCCCTCAGTTTCTCGCCCTCTGTTTCAGCCCCGCTGATTCAGCCCCTCTGTTTCAGCCCCTCTGAATCAGCCCCTCTGATTCAGCCCGTCTGTTTCAGACCCTCTGTTTCAGCCCCTCTGTTTCTTCCCCCCTGTTTCTCGCACTCTGTTTCAGCCCCACTGTTTCGCGCCCTCTGTTTCAGCCCCTCTGTTTCTCGCCCTCTGTTTCAGACCCACTGTTTCAGCCCCTCTGTTTCAGCCCCTCTGTTTCAACCCATCTGTTTCAGCCCCTCTGTTTCTAGCCCTCTGTTTCAGACCCTCTGTTTCTCGCCCGCTGTTTCTGCCCCTCTGTTTCTCGCCCTCTGTTTCATCCCCACAGTTTCTCGCCCTCTGTTTCAGCCCCGCTGATTCAGCCCCTCTGTTTCAGCCCCTCTGAATCAGCCCCTCTGATTCAGCCCCTCCGTTTCAGACCCTCTGTTTCAGCCCCTCTGTTTCAGCCCCTCTGTTTCTCTCCCTCTGTTTCAGCCGCTCTGATTCAGACCCTCTGTTTCAACCCCTCTGATTCAGCCCCTCTGATTTAGCCCCTCTGATTCAGCCCCTCTGTTTCTCGCCCTCTTTTTCAGCCCCTCTGATTCAGCCCCTCTGTTTCAGCCCCTCTGATTCAGCCCCTCTGTTTCAGCCCCTCTATTTCAGCCCCTCTGTTTCAGCCCCTCTGTTTCAGGCTCTCTGTTTCAGCCCGTCTGTTTCAGCCCCTCTGTTTCAGCCCCTCTGTTTCTCGCCCGCTGTTTCAGTCCCTTAGTTTATCGCCCTCTGTTTCAGCCCCTCTTTTTCTCGCCCTCTGTTTCAGCCCCTCTGTTTCTCGCCCTCTGTTTCAGCCCCTCTGTTTCTCGCCCTCTGTTTCAGCCCCTCTGTTTCAGCACCTCTGTTTCAGCCCCTCTGTTTCAGCCACCCTGTTTCAGCCCCTCTGTTTCAGCCCCTCTGTTTCAGCCCCTCTGTTTCACCCCCTCTGTTTCTCGACCTCTGTTTCAGCCCCTTGGTTTTTCGCCCTCTTTTTCAGCCCCTCTGTTTCAGCCCTCTGTTTCAGCCCCTCTGTTTCTCACCCTCTGTTTCAGCCCCTCTGATTCAGCCCCTCTGTTTCTCGCCCTCTGTTTCAGCCCCTCAGTTTCTCGCCCTCTGTTTCAGCCCCGCTGATTCAGCCCCTCTGTTTCAGACCCTCTGTTTCAGCCCCTCTGATTCAGCCCCTCTGTTTCTCGCCCTCTGTTTCAGCCCTTCTGTTTCAGCCCCTCTGTTTCTTGCCCTCTGTTTCAGCCCCTCTGTTTCTCGCCCTCTGTTTCAGCCCCTGTGTTAAAGCCCATCTGTTTCAGCCCCACTGATTCAGCCCCTCTGATTTAGCCCTCTGATTCAGGCCCTCTGTTTCTCGCCCTCTGTTTCAGCCCCTCTGTTTTTCGCCCTCTTTTTCAGCTCCTCTGTTTCAGCCCATCTGTTTCAGCCACTCTGTTTCTCGCCCTCTGTTTCAGCCCCTCTGTTTCTCACCCTCTGTTTCAGCCCCTCTGATTCAGCCCCTCTCTTTCTCGCCCTCTGTTTCAGCCCCTCTGTTTCTCGCCCTCTGTTTCAGCCCCTCTGTTTCTCGCCCTCTGTTTCAGCCCCACTGTTTCAGCACCTCTGTTTCAGCCCCTCTGATTCAGCCCCTCTGTTTCTCGCCCTCTGTTTCAGCCCCTCTGTTTCTCGCCCTCTGTTTCAGCCCCTCTGTTTCTCGACCTCTGTTTCAGCCCCTCTGTTTTTCGCCCTCTTTTTCAGCCCCTCTGTTTCAGCCGTCTGTTTCAGCCACTCTGTTTTTCGCCCTCTGTTTCAGCCCCTCTGATTGAGCCCCTCTGTTTCTCGCCATCTGTTTCAGCCCCTCTGTTTCTAGCCCTCTGTTTCAGCCCCTCTGTTTCTCGCCCTCTGTTTCAGCCCCTGTGTTTCAGCCGCTCTGTTTCTCGCCCTCTGTTTCTGCCCCTCTGTTTCTCGCCCTCTGTTTCAGCCCCTCAGTTTCTCGCCCTCTGTTTCAGCCCCGCTGATTCAGCCCCTCTGTTTCAGCCCCTCTGAATCAGCCCCTCTGATTCAGCCCGTCTGTTTCAGACCCTCTGTTTCAGCCCCTCTGTTTCTTCCCGTCTGTTTCTCGCCCTCTGTTTCAGCCCCTATGTTTCTCGCCCTCTGTTTCAGCCCCTCTGTTTCTCGCCCTCTGTTTCAGCCCCTCTGTTTCAGCCGCTCTGTTTCTCGCCCTCTGTTTCTGATCCTCTGTTTCTCGCCCTCTGTTTCAGCCCCTCAGTTTCTCGCCCTCTGTTTCAGCCCCGCTGATTCAGCCCCTCTGTTTCAGCCCCTCTGAATCAGCCCCTCTGATTCAGCCCGTCTGTTTCAGACCCTCTGTTTCAGCCCCTCTGTTTCTTCCCCTCTGTTTCTCGCCCTCTGTTTCAGCCCCTATGTTTCTCGCCCTCTGTTTCAGCCCCTCTGTTTCTCGCCCTCTGTTTCAGCCCCTATGTTTTTCGCCCTCTGTTTCAGCCCCTCTGTTTCTCGCCCTCTGTTTCAGCCCCTCTGATTCAGACCCTCTGTTTCAACCCCTCTGATTCAGCCCCTCTGATTTATCCCCTCTGATTCAGCCCCTCTGTTTCTCGCCCTCTGTTTCAGCCCTTCTGTTTCAGCCCCTGTGTTTCTTGCCCTCTGTTTCAGCCCCACTGTTTCTCGCCCTCTGTTTCAGCCCCTCTGATTCAGCCCCTCTGTTTCAGCCCCTCTGATTCAGCCCCTCTGATTTAGCCCTCTGTTTCAGCCCCTCTGTTTCTCGCCCTCTGTTTCAGCCCCTCTGATTCAGCCCCTCTGTTTCAGCCCCTCTGATTCAGCCCCTCTGAATTAGCCCTCTGATTCAGCCCCTCTGTTTCTCGCTCTCTGTTTCAGCCCCTCTGTTTCAGCCCCTCTGTTTCTCACCCTTTGTTCAGCCCCTCTGATTCAGCCCCTCTGTTTCTCGCCCTCTGTTTCAGACCCTCTGTTTCTCGCCCTCTGTTTCAGCCCCTCTGTTTCTCACCCTCTGTTTCAGACCCTCTGCTTCTCGCCCTCTATATCAGCCACTCTGTTTCTCGCCCTCAGTTTCAGCCTCTCTGTTTCTCGCCCTCTGTTTCAGCACCTCTGTTTCAGCCCCTCTGTTTCAGCCCCTCTGTTTCTCGCCCTCTGTTTCAGCCCCTCTGTTTCTCGCCCTCTGTTTCAGCCCCTCTGTTTCTCGCCCTCTGTTTCAGCCACTCTGTTTCTTGCCCTCTGTTTCAGCCCCTCTGTTTCAGCCCCTCTGTTTCAGCCCCTCTGTTTCAGCCCCTGTGTTTCAACCCCTCTGTTTCAGCCCCTCTGTTTCTCGCCATGTTTCAGCCACTCTGTTTCTCGCCCTCTGTTTCAGCCCCTCTGTTTCTCGCCGCCTGTAACAGCCGCTTTGTTTCAGACCCTCTGTTTCAGCCCCTCTGTTTCAGCCCCTCTGTTTCTCGCCCTCTGTTTCTCGCCCTCTGTTTCAGCCCCTCTGATTCAGACCCTCTGTTTCAACCCCTCTGATTCAGCCCCTCTGATTCAGCCCCACTCATTCAGCCCCTATGTTTCAGCCCATCTGTTTCTCGCCCTCTGTTTCAGCCCCTCTGTTTCTCGCCCTCTGTTTCAGCCCCTCTGTTTCTCGCCCTGTGTTTCAGCCCCTCAGTTTCTCGCCCTCTGTTTCAGCCCCGCTGATTCAGCCCCTCTGTTTCAGCCCCTCTGATTCAGCCCCTCTGATTCAGCCCCTCTGTTTCTCGCCCTCTGTTTCAGCCCCTCTGTTTCAGCCCCTCTGTTTCTCGACCTCTGTTTCAGCCCCTCTGTTTCTCGCCCTCTGTTTCAGCCCCTCTGATTCAGCCCCTCTGTTTCAGCCCCTCTGTTTCAGCCCCTCTGTTTCGCGCCCTCTGTTTCTCGCCCTCTGTTTCAGCCCCTCTGTTTTTCGCCCTCTTTTTCAGCCCCTCTGTTTCAGCCCTCTGTTTCAGCCCCTCTGTTTCTCACCCTCTGTTTCAGCCCCTCTGATTCAGCCCCTCTGTTTCTCGCCCTCTGTTTCAGCCCCTCTGTTTCGCGCCCTCTGTTTCAGCCCCTCTGTTTCTCACCCTCTGTTTCAGCCCCACTGTTTCAGCCCCTCTGTTTCAGCCCCTCTGTTTCAACCCCTCTGTTTCAGCCCCTCTGTTTCTAGCCCTCTGTTTCAGCCAATCTGTTTCTCGCCTTCTGTTTCAGCCCCTCTGTTTCAGCCCCTCTGTTTCTCGCCCGCTGTTTCTGCCCCTCTGTTTCTCGCCCTCTGTTTCAGCCCCTCAGTTTCTCGCCCTCTGTTTCAGCCCCGCTGATTCAGCCCCTCTGTTTCAGCCCCTCTGAAATCAGCCCCTCTGATTCAGCCCCTCTGTTTCAGACCCTCTGTTTCAGCCCCTCTGTTTCAGCCCCTCTGTTTCTCTCCCTCTGTTTCAGCCGCTCTGATTCAGACCCTCTGTTTCAACCCCTCTGATTCAGCCCCTCTGATTTAGCCCCTCTGATTCAGCCCCTCTGTTTCTCGCCCTCTTTTTCAGCCCGTCTGATTCAGCCCCTCTGTTTCAGCCCCTCTGATTCAGCCCCTCTGTTTCAGCCCCTCTATTTCAGCCCCTCTGTTTCAGCCCCTCTGTTTCAGGCTCTCTGTTTCAGCCCGTCTGTTTCAGCCCCTCTGTTTCAGCCCCTCTGTTTCTCGCCCGCTGTTTCAGTCCCTTAGTTTCTCGCCCTCTGTTTCAGCCCCTCTGTTTCTCGCCCTCTGTTTCAGCCCCTCTGTTTCAGCCCCTCTGTTTCTCGCCCTCTGTTTCAGCCCCACTGTTTCTCGCCCTCTGTTTCAGCCCCTCTGTTTCAGCACCTCTGTTTCAGCCCCTCTGTTTCAGCCACCCTGTTTCAGCCCCTCTGTTTCAGCCCCTCTGTTTCAGCCCCTCTGTTTCACTCCCTCTGTTTCTCGACCTCTGTTTCAGCCCCTCTGTTTTTCACCCTCTTTTTCAGCCCCTCTGTTTCAGCCTTCTGTTTCAGCCCCTCTGTTTCTCACCCTCTGTTTCAGCCCCTCTGATTCAGCCCCTCTGTTTCTCGCCCTCTGTTTCAGCCCCTCTGTTTCGTGCCCTCTGTTTCAGTCCCTCTGTTTCTCGCCCTCTGTTTCAGCCCCACAGTTTCAGCCCCTCTGTTTCAGCCCCTCTCTTTCAACCCCTCTGTTTCAGCCCCTCTGTTTCAGCCCCTCTGTTTCAGCCCCTCTGTTTCTCGCCCTCTGTTTCAGCCCCTCTGTTTCTCGCCCTCTGTTTCAGCCCCGCTGATTCAGCCCCTCTGTTTCAGCCCCTCTGAATCAGCCCCTCTGATTCAGACCCTCTGTTTCAGACCCTCTGTATCAGCCCCTCTGTTTCAGCCCCTCTGTTTTTCGCCCTCTTTTTCAGCCCCTCTGTTTCTCGCCCTCTGTTTCAGGCTCTCTGTTTCAGCCCGTCTGTTTCAGCCCCTCTGTTTCTGCCCCTCTGTTTCTGGCCCTCTGTTTCTCGCCCGCTGTTTCAGCCCCTTTGTTTCTCGCCCTCTGTTTCAGTTCCTCTGTTTCAGCCCCTCTGATTCAGCCCCTCTGATTCAGCCCCTCTGTTTATCGCCCTCTGTTTCAGCCCCTCTGTTTCAGCCCCTCTGTTTCTGCCCCTCTGTTTCAGCCCCTCTGTTTCTCGCCCTCTGTTTCAGCCCCTCTGTTTCTCGCCCTCTGTTTCAGCCCCTCTGTTTCTCGCCCTCTGTTTCAGCCCCTCTGTTTCAGCACCTCTGTATCAGCCCCTCTGTTTCAGCCACTCTGTTTCAGCCCCTCTGTTTCAGCCCCTCTGTTTCAGCCCCTCTGTTTCAGCCCCTCTGTTTTTCGCCCTCTTTATCAGCCCCTCTGTTTCAGCCCTCTGTTTCAGCCCCTCTGTTTCTCACCCTCTGTTTCAGCCCCTCTGATTCAGCCCCCCTGTTTCTCGCCCTCTGTTTCGCGCTCTCTGTTTCAGCCCCTCTGTTTCAGCCCCTCTGTTTCTCGCCCGCTGTTTCTGCCCCTCTGTTTCTCGCCCTCTGTTTCAGCCCCTCAGTTTCTCGCCCTCTGTTTCAGCCCCACTGATTCAGCCCCTCTGTTTCAGCCCCTCTGAAATCCGCCCCTCTGATTCAGCCCCTCTGTTTCAGACCCTCTGTTTCAGCCCCTCTGTTTCAGCCCCTCTGTTTCTCTCCCTCTGTTTCAGCCGCTCTGATTCAGACCCTCTGTTTCAACCCCTCTGATTCAGCCCCTCTGATTTAGCCCCTCTGATTCAGCCCCTCTGTTTCTCGCCCTCTTTTTCAGCCCGTCTGATTCAGCCCCTCTGTTTCAGCCCCTCTGATTCAGCCCCTCTGTTTCAGCCCCTCTATTTCAGCCCCTCTGTTTCAGCCCCTCTGTTTCAGGCTCTCTGTTTCAGCCCGTCTGTTTCAGCCCCTCTGTTTCAGCCCCTCTGTTTCTCGCCCGCTGTTTCAGTCCCTTAGTTTCTCGCCCTCTGTTTCAGCCCCTCTGTTTCTCGCCCTCTGTTTCAGCCCCTCTGTTTCAGCCCCTCTGTTTCTCGCCCTCTGTTTCAGCCCCACTGTTTCTCGCCCTCTGTTTCAGCCCCTCTGTTTCAGCACCTCTGTTTCAGCCCCTCTGTTTCAGCCACCCTGTTTCAGCCCCTCTGTTTCAGCCCCTCTGTTTCAGCCCCTCTGTTTCACTCCCTCTGTTTCTCGACCTCTGTTTCAGCCCCTCTGTTTTTCACCCTCTTTTTCAGCCCCTCTGTTTCAGCCTTCTGTTTCAGCCCCTCTGTTTCTCACCCTCTGTTTCAGCCCCTCTGATTCAGCCCCTCTGTTTCTCGCCCTCTGTTTCAGCCCCTCTGTTTCGTGCCCTCTGTTTCAGTCCCTCTGTTTCTCGCCCTCTGTTTCAGCCCCACAGTTTCAGCCCCTCTTTTTCAGCCCCTCTCTTTCAACCCCTCTGTTTCAGCCCCTCTGTTTCAGCCCCTCTGTTTCAGCCCCTCTGTTTCTCGCCCTCTGTTTCAGCCCCTCTGTTTCTCGCCCTCTGTTTCAGCCCCGCTGATTCAGCCCCTCTGTTTCAGCCCCTCTGAATCAGCCCCTCTGATTCAGCCCCTCTGTTTCAGACCCTCTGTATCAGCCCCTCTGTTTCAGCCCCTCTGTTTTTCGCCCTCTTTTTCAGCCCCTCTGTTTCTCGCCCTCTGTTTCAGGCTCTCTGTTTCAGCCCGTCTGTTTCAGCCCCTCTGTTTCTGCCCCTCTGTTTCTGGCCCTCTGTTTCTCGCCCGCTGTATCAGCCCCTTTGTTTCTCGCCCTCTGTTTCAGTTCCTCTGTTTCAGCCCCTCTGATTCAGCCCCTCTGATTCAGCCCCTCTGTTTCTCGCCCTCTGTTTCAGCCCCTCTGTTTCAGCCCCTCTGTTTCTGCCCCTCTGTTTCAGCCCCTCTGTTTCTCGCCCTCTGTTTCAGCCCCTCTGTTTCTCGCCCTCTGTTTCAGCCCCTCTGTTTCAGCACCTCTGTATCAGCCCCTCTGTTTCAGCCACTCTGTTTCAGCCCCTCTGTTTCAGCCCCTCTGTTTCAGCCCCTCTGTTTCACGCCCTCTGTTTCTCGCCCTCTGTTTCAGCCCCTCTGTTTTTCGCCCTCTTTATCAGCCCCTCTGTTTCAGCCCTCTGTTTCAGCCCCTCTGTTTCTCACCCTCTGTTTCAGCCCCTCTGATTCAGCCCCCCTGTTTCTCGCCCTCTGTTTCAGCCCCTCTGTTTCGCGCCCTCTGTTTCAGCCCCTCTGTTTCTCGCCCTCTGTTTCAGCCCCACTGTTTCAGACCCTCTGTTTCAGCCCCTCTGTTTCAACCCATCTGTTTCAGCCCCTCTGTTTCTAGCCCTCTGTTTCAGACCCTCTGTTTCTCGCCCGCTGTTTCTGCCCCTCTGTTTCTCGCCCACTGTTTCAGCCCCTCAGTTTCTCGCCCTCTGTTTCAGCCCCGCTGATTCAGCCCCTCTGTTTCAGCCCCTCTGAATCAGGCCCTCTGATTCAGCCCCTCCGTTTCAGACCCTCTGTTTCAGCCCCTCTGTTTCAGCCCCTCTGTTTCTCTCCCTCTGTTTCAGCCGCTCTGATTCAGACCCTCTGTTTCAACCCCTCTGATTCAGCCCCTCTGTTTCAGCCCCTCTATTTCAGCCCCTCTGATTTAGCCCCTCTGATTCAGCCCCTCTGTTTCTCGCCCTCTTTTTCAGCCCCTCTGATTCAGCCCCTCTGTTTCAGCCCCTCTGATTCAGCCCCTCTGTTTCAGCCCCTCTATTTCAGCCCCTCTGTTTCAGCCCCTCTGTTTCAGGTTCTCTGTTTCAGCCCGTCTGTTTCAGCCCCTCTGTTTCAGCCCCTCTGTTTCTCGCCCGCTGTTTCAGTCCCTTAGTTTCTCGCCCTCTGTTTCAGCCCCTCTGTTTCTCGCCCTCTGTTTCAGCCCCTCTGTTTCTCGCCCTCTGTTTCAGCCCCTCTGTTTCTCGCCCTCTGTTTCAGCCCCTCTGTTTCAGCACCTCTGTTTCAGCCCCTCTGTTTCAGCCACCCTATTTCAGCCCCTCTGTTTCAGCCCCTCTGTTTCAGCCCCTCTGTTTTACCCCCTCTGTTTCTCGACCTCTGTTTCAGCCCCTCTGTTTTTCGCCCTCTTTTTCAGCCCCTCTGATTCAGCCCTCTGTTTCAGCCCCTCTGTTTCTCACCCTCTGTTTCAGCCCCTCTGATTCAGCCCTTCTGTTTCTCGCCCTCTGTTTCAGCCCCTCTGTTTCGTGCCCTCTGTTTCAGCCCCTCTGTTTCTCGCCCTCTGTTTCAGCCCCACTGTTTCAGCCCCTCTGTTTCAGCCCCTCTGTTTCAACCCCTCTGTTTCAGCCCCTCTGTTTCTAGCCCTCTGTTTCAGCCCCTCTGTTTCAGCCCCTCTGTTTCTCGCCCGCTGTTTCTGCCCCTCTGTTTCTCGCCCTCTGTTTCAGCCCCTCAGTTTCTCGCCCTCTGTTTCAGCCCCGCTGATTCAGCCCCTCTGTTTCAGCCCCTCTGAATCAGCCACTCTGATTCAGCCCCTCTGTTTCAGACCCTCTGTTTCAGCCCCTCTGTTTCAGCCCCTCTGTTTCTCGCCCTCTGTTTCAGCCCCTCTGATTCAGACCCTCTGTTTCAGCCCCTCTGTTTCAGCCCCTCTGTTTCTCGCCCTCTGTTTCAGCCCCTCTGATTCAGACCCTCTGTTTAGCCCTTCTGTTTCAGCCCCTCTGTTTCTTGCCCTTTGTTTCAGCCCCTCTGTTTCTGGCCCTCTGTTTCAGCCCCTCTGATTCAGCCCCTCTGTTTCAGCCCCTCTGATTCTGGCCCTCTGATTTAGCCCTCTGTTTCAGCCCCTCTGTTTCTCGCCCTCTGTTTCTCGCCCTCTGTTTCAGCCCCTCTGATTCAGACCCTCTGTTTCAACCCCTCTGATTCAGCCCCTCTGATTCAGCCCCACTCATTCAGCCCCTATGTTTCAGCCCATCTGTTTCTCGCCCTCTGTTTCAGCCCCTCTGTTTCTCGCCCTCTGTTTCAGCCCCTCTGTTTCTCGCCCTCTGTTTCAGCCCCTCAGTTTCTCGCCCTCTGTTTCAGCCCCGCTGATTCAGCCCCTCTGTTTCAGCCCCTCTGATTCAGCCCCTCTGATTCAGCCCCTCTGTTTCTCGCCCTCTGTTTCAGCCCCTCTGTTTCAGCCCCTCTGTTTCTCGCCCTCTGTTTCAGCCCCTCTGTTTCTCGCCCTCTGTTTCAGCCCCTCTGATTCAGCCCCTCTGTTTCAGCCCCTCTGTTTCAGCCCCTCTGTTTCACGCCCTCTGTTTCTCGCCCTCTGTTTCAGCCCCTCTGTTTTTCGCCCTCTTTTTCAGCCTCTCTGTTTCAGCCCTCTGTTTCAGCCCCTCTGTTTCTCACCCTCTGTTTCAGCCCCTCTGATTCAGCCCCTCTGTTTCTCGCCCTCTGTTTCAGCCCCTCTGTTTCGCGCCCTCTGTTTCAGCCCCTCTGTTTCGCGCCCTCTGTTTCAGCCCCTCTGTTTCTCGCCCTCTGTTTCAGCCCCACTGTTTCAGCCCCTCTGTTTCAGCCCCTCTGTTTCAACCCCTCTGTTTCAGCCCCTCTGTTTCTAGCCCTCTGTTTCAGCCAATCTGTTTCTCGCCTTCTGTTTCAGCCCCTCTGTTTCAGCCCCTCTGTTTCTCGCCCGCTGTTTCTGCCCCTCTGTTTCTCGCCCTCTATTTCAGCCCCTCAGTTTCTCGCCCTCTGTTTCAGCCCCGCTGATTCAGCCCCTCTGTTTCAGCCCCTCTGAAATCAGCCCCTCTGATTCAGCCCCTCTGTTTCAGACCCTCTGTTTCAGCCCCTCTGTTTCAGCCCCTCTGTTTCTCTCCCTCTGTTTCAGCCGCTCTGATTCAGACCCTCTGTTTCAACCCCTCTGATTCAGCCCCTCTGATTTAGCCCCTCTGATTCAGCCCCTCTGTTTCTCGCCCTCTTTTTCAGCCCGTCTGATTCAGCCCCTCTGTTTCAGCCCCTCTGATTCAGCCCCTCAGTTTCAGCCCCTCTATTTCAGCCCCTCTGTTTCAGCCCCTCTGTTTCAGGCTCTCTGTTTCAGCCCGTCTGTTTCAGCCCCTCTGTTTCAGCCCCTCTGTTTCTCGCCCGCTGTTTCAGTCCCTTAGTTTCTCGCCCTCTGTTTCAGCCCCTCTGTTTCTCGCCCTCTGTTTCAGCCCCTCTGTTTCTCGCCCTCTGTTTCAGCCCCACTGTTTCTCGCCCTCTGTTTCAGCCCCTCTGTTTCAGCACCTCTGTTTCAGCCCCTCTGTTTCAGCCACCCTGTTTCAGCCCCTCTGTTTCAGCCCCTTTGTTTCAGCCCCTCTGTTTCACTCCCTCTGTTTCTCGACCTCTGTTTCAGCCCCTCTGTTTTTCACCCTCTTTTTCAGCCCCTCTGTTTCAGCCTTCTGTTTCAGCCCCTCTGTTTCTCACCCTCTGTTTCAGCCCCTCTGATTCAGCCCCTCTGTTTCTCGCCCTCTGTTTCAGCCCCTCTGTTTCGTGCCCTCTGTTTCAGCCCCTCTGTTTCTCGCCCTCTGTTTCAGCCCCACAGTTTCAGCCCCTCTGTTTCAGCCCCTCTCTTTCAACCCCTCTGTTTCAGCCCCTCTGTTTCAGCCCCTCTGTTTCAGCCCCTCTGTTTCTCGCCCTCTGTTTCAGCCCCGCTGATTCAGCCCCTCTGTTTCAGCCCCTCTGAATCAGCCCCTCTGATTCAGCCCCTCTGTTTCAGACCCTCTGTATCAGTCCCTCTGTTTCAGCCCCTCTGTTTTTCGCCCTCTTTTTCAGCCCCTCTGTTTCTCGCCCTCTGTTTCAGGCTCTCTGTTTCAGCCCGTCTGTTTCAGCCCCTCTGTTTCTGCCCCTCTGTTTCTGGCCCTCTGTTTCTCGCCCGCTGTTTCAGCCCCTTTGTTTCTCGCCCTCTGTTTCAGTTCCTCTGTTTCAGCCCCTCTGATTCAGCCCCTCTGATTCAGCCCCTCTGTTTCTCGCCCTCTGTTTCAGCCCCTCTGTTTCAGCCCCTCTGTTTCTGCCCCTCTGTTTCAGCCCCTCTGTTTCTCGCCCTCTGTTTCAGCCCCTCTGTTTCTCGCCCTCTGTTTCAGCCCCTCTGTTTCAGCACCTCTGTATCAGCCCCTCTGTTTCAGCCACTCTGTTTCAGCCCCTCTGTTTCAGCCCCTCTGTTTCAGCCCCTCTGTTTCACGCCCTCTGTTTCTCGCCCTCTGTTTCAGCCCCTCTGTTTTTCGCCCTCTTTATCAGCCCCTCTGTTTCAGCCCTCTGTTTCAGCCCCTCTGTTTCTCACCCTCTGTTTCAGCCCCTCTGATTCAGCCCCCCTGTTTCTCGCCCTCTGTTTCAGCCCCTCTGTTTCGCGCCCTCTGTTTCAGCCCCTCTGTTTCTCGCCCTCTGTTTCAGCCCCACTGTTTCAGACCCTCTGTTTCAGCCCCTCTGTTTCAACCCATCTGTTTCAGCCCCTCTGTTTCTAGCCCTCTGTTTCAGACCCTCTGTTTCTCGCCCGCTGTTTCTGCCCCTCTGTTTCTCGCCCTCTGTTTCAGCCCCTCAGTTTCTCGCCCTCTGTTTCAGCCCCGCCGATTCAGCCCCTCTGTTTCAGCCCCTCTGAATCAGGCCCTCTGATTCAGCCCCTCCGTTTCAGACCCTCTGTTTCAGCCCCTCTGTTTCAGCCCCTCTGTTTCTCTCCCTCTGTTTCAGCCGCTCTGATTCAGACCCTCTGTTTCAACCCCTCTGATTCAGCCTTTCTGATTTAGCCCCTCTGATTCAGCCCCTCTGTTTCTCGCCCTCTTTTTCAGCCCCTCTGATTCAGCCCCTCTGTTTCAGCCCCTCTGATTCAGCCCCTCTGTTTCAGCCCCTCTATTTCAGCCCCTCTGTTTCAGCCCCTCTGTTTCAGGCTCTCTGTTTCAGCCCGTCTGTTTCAGCCCCTCTGTTTCAGCCCCTCTGTTTCTCGCCCGCTGTTTCAGTCCCTTAGTTTCTCGCCCTCTGTTTCAGCCCCTCTGTTTCTCGCCCTCTGTTTCAGCCCCTCTGTTTCTCGCCCTCTGTTTCAGCCCCTCTGTTTCTCGCCCTCTGTTTCAGCCCCTGTGTTTCAGCACCTCTGTTTCAGCCCCTCTTTTTCAGCCACCCTGTTTCAGCCCCTCTGTTTCAGCCCCTCTGTTTCAGCCCCTCTGTTTCACCCCCTCTGTTTCTCGACCTCTGTTTCAGCCCCTCTGTTTTTCGCCCTCTTTTTCAGCCCCTCTGTTTCAGCCCTCTGTTTCAGCCCCTCTGTTTCTCACCCTCTGTTTCAGCCCCTCTGATTCAGCCCTTCTGTTTCTCGCCCTCTGTTTCAGCCCCTCTGTTTCGTGCCCTCTGTTTCAGCCCCTCTGTTTCTCGCCCTCTGTTTCAGCCCCACTGTTTCAGCCCCTCTGTTTCAGCCCCTCTGTTTCAACCCCTCTGTTTCAGCCCCTCTGTTTCTAGCCCTCTGTTTCAGCCCCTCTGTTTCAGCCCCTCTGTTTCTCGCCCGCTGTTTCTGCCCCTCTGTTTCTCGCCCTCTGTTTCAGCCTCTCAGTTTCTCGCCCTCTGTTTCAGCCCCGCTGATTCAGCCCCTCTGTTTCAGCCCCTCTGAATCAGCCACTCTGATTCAGCCCCTCTGTTTCAGACCCTCTGTTTCAGCCCCTCTGTTTCAGCCCCTCTGTTTCTCGCCCTCTGTTTCAGCCCCTCTGATTCAGACCCTCTGTTTCAGCCCCTCTGTTTCTCCCCCTCTGTTTAGCCCTTCTGTTTCAGCCCCTCTGATTCAGCCCCTCTGTTTCAGCCCCTCTGATTCTGGCCCTCTGATTTAGCCCTCTGTTTCAGCCCCTCTGTTTCTCGCCCTCTGTTTCTCGCCCTCTGTTTCAGCCCCTCTGATTCAGACCCTCTGTTTCAACCCCTCTGATTCAGCCCCTCTGATTCAGCCCCACTCATTCAGCCCCTATGTTTCAGCCCATCTGTTTCTCGCCCTCTGTTTCAGCCCCTCTGTTTCTCGCCCTCTGTTTCAGCCCCTCTGTTTCTCGCCCTCTGTTTCAGCCCCTCAGTTTCTCGCCCTCTGTTTCAGCCCCGCTGATTCAGCCCCTCTGTTTCAGCCCCTCTGATTCAGCCCCTCTGATTCAGCCCCTCTGTTTCTCGCCCTCTGTTTCAGCCCCTCTGTTTCAGCCCCTCTGTTTCTCGCCCTCTGTTTCAGCCCCTCTGTTTCTCGCCCTCTGTTTCAGCCCCTCTGATTCAGCCCCTCTGTTTCAGCCCCTCTGTTTCAGCCCCTCTGTTTCAGCCCCTCTGTTTTTCGCCCTCTTTTTCAGCCTCTCTGTTTCAGCCCTCTGTTTCAGCCCCTCTGTTTCTCACCCTCTGTTTCAGCCCCTCTGATTCAGCCCCTCTGTTTCTCGCCCTCTGTTTCAGCCCCTCTGTTTCGCGCCCTCTGTTTCAGCCCCTCTGTTTCTCGCCCTCTGTTTCAGCCCCTCTGTTTCAGACCCTCTGTTTCTCGCCCGCTGTTTCTGCCCCTCTGTTTCTCGCCCTCTGTTTCAGCCCCTCAGTTTCTCGCCCTCTGTTTCAGCCCCGCTGATTCAGCCCCTCTGTTTCAGCCCCTCTGAATCAGCCCCTCTGATTCAGCCCCTCTGTTTCAGACCCTCTGTTTCAGCCCCTCTGTTTCAGCCCCTCTGTTTCTCTCCCTCTGTTTCAGCCGCTCTGATTCAGACCCTCTGTTTCAACCCCTCTGATTCAGCCCCTCTGATTTAGCCCCTCTGATTCAGCCCCTCTGTTTCTCGCCCTCTTTTTCAGCCCGTCTGATTCAGCACCTCTGTTTCAGCCCCTCTGATTCAGCCCCTCTGTTTCAGCCCCTCAATTTCAGCCCCTCTGTTTCAGCCCCTCTGTTTCAGGCTCTCTGTTTCAGCCCGTCTGTTTCAGCCCCTCTGTTTCAGCCCCTCTGTTTCTCGCCCGCTGTTTCAGTCCCTTAGTTTCTCGCCCTCTGTTTCAGCCCCTCTGTTTCTCGCCCTCTGTTTCAGCCCCTCTGTTTCAGCCCCTCTGTTTCTCGCCCTCTGTTTCAGCCCCACTGTTTCTCGCCCTCTGTTTTAGCCCCTCTGTTTCAGCACCTCTGTTTCAGCCCCTCTGTTTCAGCCACCCTGTTTCAGCCCCTCTGTTTCAGCCCCTCTGTTTCAGCCCCTCTGTTTCACCCCCTCTGTTTCTCGACCTCTGTTTCAGCCCCTCTGTTTTTCGCCCTCTTTTTCAGCCCCTCTGTTTCAGCCTTCTGTTTCAGCCCCTCTGTTTCTCACCCTCTGTTTCAGCCCCTCTGATTCAGCCCCTCTGTTTCTCGCCCTCTGTTTCAGCCCCTCTGTTTCTAGCCCTCTGTTTCAGCCCCTCTGTTTCTCGCCCTCTGTTTCAGCCCCACTGTTTCAGCCCCTCTGTTTCAGCCCCTCTGTTTCAACCCCTCTGTTTCAGCCCCTCTGTTTCAGCCCCTCTGTTTCAGCCCCTCTGTTTCTCACCCTCTGTTTCAGCCCCTCAGTTTCTCGCCCTCTGTTTCAGCCCCGCTGATTCAGCCCCTCTGTTTCAGCCCCTCTGAATCAGCCCCTCTGATTCAGCCCCTCTGTTTCAGACCCTCTGTTTCAGCCCCTCTGTTTCAGCCCCTCTGTTTTTCGCCCTCTTTTTCAGCCCCTCTGTTTCTCGCCCTCTGTTTCAGGCTCTCGGTTTCAGCCCGTCTGTTTCAGCCCCTCTGTTTCTGCCCCTCTGTTTCTGGCCCTCTGTTTCTCACCCGCTGTTTCAGCCCCTTTGTTTCTCGCCCTCTGTTTCAGTTCCTCTGTTTCAGCCCCTCTGATTCAGCCCCTCTGATTCAGCCCCTCTGTTTCTCGCCCTCTGTTTCAGCCCCTCTGTTTCAGCCCCTCTGTTTCAGCCCCTCTGTATCAGCCCCTCTGTTTCTCGCCCTCTGTTTCAGCCCCTCTGTTTCTCGCCCTCTGTTTCAGCCCCTCTGTTTCAGCACCTCTGTATCAGCCCCTCTGTTTCAGCCACTCTGTTTCAGCCCCTCTGATTCAGCCCCTCAGTTTCTCACCCTCTGTTTCAGCCCCTCTGTTTCTCGCCCTCTGTTTCAGCCCTCTCTGTTTCTCGCCATCTGTTTCAGCCCATCTGTTTCAGCCCCTCTGTTTCAGCCCCTCTGATTCAGCCCCTCTGTTTCTCGCCCTCTGTTTCAGTCCCTCTGTTTCTCGCCCTCTGTTTCAGCCCCTCTGTTTCAGCCCCTCTGTTTCAGCCCCTCTGTTTTTCGCCCTCTTTTTCAGCCCCTCTGTTTCAGCCCCTCTGTTTCAGCCACTCTGTTTCTCGCCCTCTGTTTCAGTCCCTCTGTTTCTCACCCTCTGTTTCAGCCCCTCTGATTCAGCCCTTCTGTTTCTCGCCATCTGTTTCAGCCCCTCTGTTTCTCGCCCTCTGTTTCAGCCCCTCTGTTTCTCGCCCTCTGTTTCAGCCCCTCTGTTTCAGCCGCTCTGTTTCTCGCCCTCTGTTTCTGCCCCTCTGTTTCTCGCCCTCTGTTTCAGCCCCTCAGTTTCTCGCCCTCTGTTTCAGCCCCGCTGATTCAGCCCCTCTGTTTCAGCCCCTCTGAATCAGCCCCTCTGATTCAGCCCGTCTGTTTCAGACCCTCTGTTTCAGCCCCTCTGTTTCTTCCCGTCTGTTTCTCGCCCTCTGTTTCAGCCCCTATGTTTCTCGCCCTCTGTTTCAGCCGCTCTGTTTCTCGCCCTCTGTTTCTCGCCCTCTGTTTCTCCCCCTCTGTTTCAGCCCCTCAGTTTCTCGCCCTCTGTTTCAGCCCCGCTGATTCAGCCCCTCTGTTTCAGCCCCTCTGAATCAGCCCCTCTGATTCAGCCCCTCTGTTTCAGACCCTCTGTTTCAGCCCCTCTGTTTCAGCCCCTCTGTTTCTCGCCCTCTGTTTCAGCCCCTCTGATTCAGACCCTCTGTTTCAGCCCCTCTGTTTCTCCCCCTCTGTTTCAGCCCTTCTGTTTCAGCCCCTCTGTTTCTTGCCCTTTGTTTCAGCCCCTCTGTTTCTGGCCCTCTGTTTCAGCCCCTCTGTTTCAGCCCCTCTGTTTCAGTCCCTCTGATTCAGGCCCTCTGATTCAGCCCCTCTGTTTCTCGCCCTCTGTTTCAGCCGATCTGTTTCAGCCCCTCTGTTTCTGCCGCTCTGTTTCAGCCCCTCTGTTTCTCGCCCTCTGTTTCAGCCCCTCTGTTTTTCGCCCTCTGTTTCAGCCCCTCTGTTTCAGGCTCTCTGTTTCAGCCCGTCTGTTTCAGCCCCTCTGTTTCAGCCCCTCTGTTTCTTGCCCTCTGTTTCTCGCCCGCTGTTTCAGCCCCTTTGTTTCTCGCCCTCTGTTTCAGCCCCTCTGTTTCAGCCCCTCTGATTCAGCCCCTCTGTTTCAGCCCCTCTGTTTCAGCCCCTCTGTTTCTCGCCCTCAGTTTCTGCCCCTCTGTTTCTCGCCCTCTGTTTCAGCCCCTCTGTTTCTCGCCCTCTGTTTCAGCCCCTCTGTTTCTCGCCTTCTGTTTCAGCCCCACTGATACAGCCCCTCTGTTTCAGCCCTTCTGATTCAGCCTCTCTGATTCAGCCCCTCTGTTTCTCGCCCTCTGTTTCAGCCCCTCTGTTTCAGCCCTTCTGTTTCAGCCACTCTGTTTCAGCCCCTCTGTTTCTTGCCCTCTGTTTCAGCCCCTCTGTTTCTCGACCTCTGTTTCAGTCCTTCTGTTTCTCGCCATCTGTTTCAGCCCCTCTGTTTCGCGCTCCCTGTTTCAGCCCCTCTGTTTCAGCTCCGCTGTTTCTCGCCCTCTGTTTCTGCCCCTCTGTTTCTCGCCCTCTGTTTCAGCCCCTCTGTTTCTCGCCCTCTGTTTCAGCCCCTCTGATTAAGCCCCTCTGTTTCAGCCCCTCTGAATCAGCCCCTCTGATTCAGCCCCTCTGTTTCAGCCCCTCTGTTTCAGCCCCTCTGTTTCTCGCCCTCTGTTTCAGCCCCTCTGTTTCTCACCCTCTGTTTCAGCCCCTCTGTTTCAGCCCCTCTGTTTCTCGCTCTCTGTTTCTGCCCCTCTGTTTCTCGCCCTCTGTTTCAGCCCCTCTGATTCAGCCCCTCTGTTTCTCGCCCTCTGTTTCAGCCCCTCTGTTTCTCGCCCTCTGTTTCAGCCCCTCTGTTTCTCGCCCTCTGTTTCAGCCCCTCTGTTTCAGCCCCTCTGTTTCAGCCCCTCTGTTTCTCGCCTTCTGTTTCAGCCCCTCTGTTTCTCGCCCTCTGTTTCAGCCCCTCTGTTTCTCGCCCTCTGTTTCAGCCCCTCTGTTTCTCGCCCTCTGTTTCAGCCCCTCTGTTTTAGCCCCACTGTTTCAGCCCCTCTGTTTCTCGCCATCTGTTTCAGCCCATCTGTTTCAGCCCCTCTGTTTCAGCCCCTCTGATTCAGCCCCTCTGTTTCTCGCCCTCTGTTTCAGTCCCTCTGTTTCTCGCCCTCTGTTTCAGCCCCTCTGTTTCAGCCCCTCTGTTTCAGCCCCTCTGTTTTTCGCCCTCTTTTTCAGCCCCTCTGTTTCAGCCCCTCTGTTTCAGCCACTCTGTTTCTCGCCCTCTGTTTCAGTCCCTCTGTTTCTCACCCTCTGTTTCAGCCCCTCTGATTCAGCCCCTCTGTTTCTCGCCATCTGTTTCAGCCCCTCTGTTTCTCGCCCTCTGTTTCAGCCCCTCTGTTTCTCGCCCTCTGTTTCAGCCCCTCTGTTTCAGCCGCTCTGTTTCTCGCCCTCTGTTTCTGCCCCTCTGTTTCTCGCCCTCTGTTTCAGCCCCTCAGTTTCTCGCCCACTGTTTCAGCCCCGCTGATTCAGCCCCTCTGTTTCAGCCCCTCTGAATCAGCCCCTCTGATTCAGCCCGTCTGTTTCAGACCCTCTGTTTCAGCCCCTCTGTTTCTTCCCGTCTGTTTCTCGCCCTCTGTTTCAGCCCCTATGTTTCTCGCCCTCTGTTTCAGCCGCTCTGTTTCTCGCCCTCTGTTTCTACCCCTCTGTTTCTCCCCCTCTGTTTCAGCCCCTCAGTTTCTCGCCCTCTGTTTCAGCCCCGCTGATTCAGCCCCTTTGTTTCAGCCCCTCTGAATCAGCCCCTCTGATTCAGCCCCTCTGTTTCAGACCCTCTGTTTCAGCCCCTCTGTTTCAGCCCCTCTGTTTCTCGCCCTCTGTTTCAGCCCCTCTGATTCAGACCCTCTGTTTCAGCCCCTCTGTTTCTCCCCCTCTGTTTCAGCCCTTCTGTTTCAGCCCCTCTGTTTCTTGCCCTTTGTTTCAGCCCCTCTGTTTCTGGCCCTCTGTTTCAGCCCCTCTGTTTCAGCCCCTCTGTTTCAGTCCCTCTGATTCAGGCCCTCTGATTCAGCCCCTCTGTTTCTCGCCCTCTGTTTCAGTCGATCTGTTTCAGCCCCTCTGTTTCTGCCGCTCTGTTTCAGCCCCTCTGTTTCTCGCCCTCTGTTTCAGCCCCTCTGTTTTTCGCCCTCTGTTTCAGCCCCTCTGTTTCAGGCTCTCTGTTTCAGCCCGTCTGTTTCAGCCCCTCTGTTTCAGCCCCTCTGTTTCTTGCCCTCTGTTTCTCGCCCGCTGTTTCAGCCCCTTTGTTTCTCGCCCTCTGTTTCAGACCCTCTGTTTCAGCCCCTCTGATTCAGCCCCTCTGTTTCAGCCCCTCTGTTTCAGCCCCTCTGTTTCTCGCCCTCAGTTTCTGCCCCTCTGTTTCTCGCCCTCTGTTTCAGCCCCTCTGTTTCTCGCCCTCTGTTTCAGCCCCTCTGTTTCTCGCCTTCTGTTTCAGCCCCACTGATACAGCCCCTCTGTTTCAGCCCTTCTGATTCAGCCTCTCTGATTCAGCCCCTCTGTTTCTCGCCCTCTGTTTCAGCCCCTCTGTTTCAGCCCTTCTGTTTCAGCCACTCTGTTTCAGCCCCTCTGTTTCTTGCCCTCTGTTTCAGCCCCTCTGTTTCTCGACCTCTGTTTCAGTCCTTCTGTTTCTCGCCATCTGTTTCAGCCCCTCTGTTTCGCGCTCCCTGTTTCAGCCCCTCTGTTTCAGCTCCGCTGTTTCTCGCCCTCTGTTTCTGCCCCTCTGTTTCTCGCCCTCTGTTTCAGCCCCTCTGTTTCTCGCCCTCTGTTTCAGCCCCTCTGATTAAGCCCCTCTGTTTCAGCCCCTCTGAATCAGCCCCTCTGATTCAGCCCCTCTGTTTCAGCCCCTCTGTTTCAGCCCCTCTGTTTCTCGCCCTCTGTTTCAGCCCCTCTGTTTCTCACCCTCTGTTTCAGCCCCTCTGTTTCAGCCCCTCTGTTTCTCGCTCTCTGTTTCTGCCCCTCTGTTTCTCGCCCTCTGTTTCAGCCCCTCTGATTCAGCCCCTCTGTTTCTCGCCCTCTGTTTCAGCCCCTCTGTTTCTCGCCCTCTGTTTCAGCCCCTCTGTTTCTCGCCCTCTATTTCAGCCCCTCTGTTTCAGCCCCTCTGTTTCAGCCCCTCTGTTTCTCGCCTTCTGTTTCAGCCCCTCTGTTTCTCGCCCTCTGTTTCAGCCCCTCTGTTTCTCGCCCTCTGTTTCAGCCCCTCTGTTTCTCGCCCTCTGTTTCAGCCCCTCTGTTTTAGCCCCACTGTTTCAGCCCCTTTGTTTCAACCCCTCTGTTTCTCGCCCTCTGTTTCAGCCGCTCTGTTTCTCGCCCTCTGTATTAGCCCCTCTGTTTCAGCCCCACTCTTTCAGTCCCTCTGTTTCTCGCCCTCTGTTTCTGGCCCTCTGTTTCAGACCCTCTGTTTCTCGATCTCTGTTTCAGCCCCTCTGTTTCAGCCCCTCTGTTTCAGTCCCTCTGTTTCTCGCCCTCTGTTTCAGCCCCTCTGTTTCTTGCCCTCTGTTTCAGCCACTCTGTTTCTCGCCCTCTGTTTCAGCCTCTCTGTTTCTCGCCCTCTGTTTCAGCCCCTCTGTTTCAGCCCCTCTGTTTCAGCCCCTCTGTTTCAGCCCCTCTGTTTCTCGCCCTCTGTTTCAGCCCCTCTGATTCAGCCCCTCTGTTTCTCGCCCTCTGTTTCAGCCCCTCTGTTTCTCGCCCTCTGTTTCAGCCCCTCTGTTTCAGCCCCTCTGTTTCAGCCCCTCTGTTTCTCGCCCTCTGTTTCAGCCCCTCTGTTTCTCGCCCTCTGTTTCAGCCCCTCTGTTTCTCGCCCTCTGTTTCAGCCCCTCTGTTTCTCGCCCTCTGTTTCAGCTCCTCTGTTTCTCGCCCTCTGTTTCAGCCCCTCTATTTCTCGCCCTCAGTTTCAGCCCCTCTGTTTCTCGCCCTCTGTTTCAGCCCATCTGTTTCAGCCCCTCTGTTTCAGCCCCTCTGTTTCTCGCCTTCTGTTTCAGCCCCTCTGTTTCTCGCCCTCTGTTTCTGCCCCTCTGTTTCTCGCCCTCTGTTTCAGCCCCTCTGTTTCTCGCCCTCTGTTTCAGCCCCTCTGATTAAGCCCCTCTGTTTCAGCCCCTCTGAATCAGCCCCTCTGATTCAGCCCCTCTGTTTCAGCCCCTCTGTTTCAGCCCCTCTGTTTCTCGCTCTCTGTTTCAGCCCCTCTGTTTCAGCCCCTCTGTTTCAGCCCCTCTGTTTCAGCCCCTCTGTTTCTCGCCCTCTGTTTCAGCCCCTCTGTTTCTTGCCCTCTGTTTCAGCCACTCTGTTTCTCGCCCTCTGTTTCAGCCTCTCTGTTTCTCGCCCTCTGTTTCAGCCCCTCTGTTTCAGCCCCTCTGTTTCAGCCCCTCTGTTTCAGCCCCTCTGTTTCTCGCCCTCTGTTTCAGCCCCTCTGATTCAGCCCCTCTGTTTCTCGCCCTCTGTTTCAGCCCCTCTGTTTCTCGCCCTCTGTTTCAGCCCCTCTGTTTCAGCCCCTCTGTTTCAGCCCCTCTGTTTCTCGCCCTCTGTTTCAGCCCCTCTGTTTCTCGCCCTCTGTTTCAGCCCCTCTGTTTCTCGCCCTCTGTTTCAGCCCCTCTGTTTCTCGCCCTCTGTTTCAGCCCCTCTATTTCTCGCCCTCTGTTTCAGCCCCTCTATTTTAGCCCCACTGTTTCAGCCCCTTTGTTTCAACCACTCTGTTTCTCGCCCTCTCTTTCAGCCGCTCTGTTTCTGGCCCTCTGTTTCAGCCCCTCTGTTTCTCGCTCTCTGTTTCAGCCCCTCTGTTTCCGCCCCTCTGTATCAGCCCCTCTGTTTCAGCCCCTCTGTTTCTCGCCCTCTGTTTCAGCCCCTCTGTTTCTTGCCCTCTGTTTCAGCCACTCTGTTTCTCGCCCCATGTTTCAGCCACTCTCTTTCTCGCCCTCTGTTTCAGCCCCTCTGTTTCAGCCCCTCTGTTTCAGTCCCTCTGTTTCAGCCCCTCTGTTTCTCGCCCTCTGTTCAACCCCCTCTGTTTCTCGCCATCTGTTTCAGCCCCTCTGATTCTCGCCCTCTGTTTCAGCCCCTCTGTTTCAGACCCTCTGTTTCAGCCCCTCTGTTTCTCGCCCTCTGTTTCAGCCCCTCTGTTTCTCGCCCTCTGTTTCAGCCCCTCTATTTCTCGCCCTCTGTTTCAGCCCCTCTGTTTCAGCCCCACTGTTTCAGCCCCTTTGTTTCAGCCCCTCTGTTTCTCGCCCTCTGTTACAGCCCCTCTGATTCAGCCCCACTGTTTCAGCCCCTCTGAATCAGCCCCTCTGATTCAGCCCCTCTGTTTCAGACCCTCTGTTCCAGCCCCTCTGTTTCTCGCCCTCTGTTTCAGCCCCTCTGTTTCTCACCCTCTGTTTCAGCCCCTCTGTTTCAGCCCCACTGTTTCTCGCACTCTGTTCCAGCCCCTCTGTTTCTCGCCCTCTGTTTCAGCTCCTCTGATTCAGCTCCTCTGTTTCTCGCCCTCTGTTTCAGCCCCTCTGTTTCTCGCCCTCTTTTTCAGCCCCTCTGTTTCTTGCCCTCTGTTTCAGCCCCTCTGTTTCAGCCCCTCTGTTTCAGCCCCTCTGTTTCTCCCCCTCTGTTTCAGCCCCTCTGTTTCTCGCCCTCTGTTTCAGTCCCTCTGTTTCAGCCCCTCTGTTTCAGCCCCTCTGTTTCTCGCCCGCTGTTTCAGCCCCTTTGTTTCTCGCCCTCTGTTTCAGCCCCTCTGTTTCAGCCCCTCTGATTCAGCCCCTCTGTTTCAGCCCCTCTGTTTCAGCCACTCTGTTTCTTGCCCTCTGTTTCTCGCCCGCTGTTTCAGCCCCTTTGTTTCTCGCCCTCTGTTTCAGCCCCTCTGTTTCAGCCCCTCTGATTCAGCCCCTCTGTTTCAGCCCCTCTGTTTCAGCCCCTCTGTTTCTCGCCCTCAGTTTCTGCCCCTCTGTTTCTCGCCCTCTGTTTCAGCCCCTCTGTTTCTCGCCCTCTGTTTCAGCCCCTCTGTTTCTCGCCTTCTGTTTCAGCCCCACTGATACAGCCCCTCTGTTTCAGCCCTTCTGATTCAGCCCCTCTGATTCAGCCCCTCTGTTTCTCGCCCTCTGTTTCAGCCCCTCTGTTTCAGCCCTTCTGTTTCAGCCACTCTGTTTCAGCCCCTCTGTTTCTTGCCCTCTGTTTCAGCCCCTCTGTTTCTCGACCTCTGTTTCAGTCCCTCTGTTTCTCGCCATCTGTTTCAGCCCCTCTGTTTCGCGCTCCCTGTTTCAGCCCCTCTGTTTCAGCTCCACTGTTTCTCGCCCTCTGTTTCAGCCCCTCTGTTTCTCGCCCTCTGTTTCAGCCCCTCTGATTAAGCCCCTCTGTTTCAGCCCCTCTGAATCAGCCCCTCTGATTCAGCCCCTCTGTTTCAGCCCCTCTGTTTCAGCCCCTCTGTTTCTCGCCCTCTGTTTCAGCCCCTCTGTTTCTCACCCTCTGTTTCAGCCCCTCTGTTTCAGCCCCTCTGTTTCTCGCTCTCTGTTTCTGCCCCTCTGTTTCTCGCCCTCTGTTTCAGCCCCTCTGATTCAGCCCCTCTGTTTCTCGCCCTCTGTTTCAGCCCCTCTGTTTCTCGCCCTCTGTTTCAGCCCCTCTGTTTCTCGCCCTCTCTTTCAGCCCCTCTGTTTCAGCCCCTCTGTTTCAGCCCCTCTGTTTCTCGCCTTCTGTTTCAGCCCCTCTGTTTCTCGCCCTCTGTTTCAGCCCCTCTGTTTCTCGCCCTCTGTTTCAGCCCCTCTGTTTCTCGCCCTCTGTTTCAGCCCCTCTGTTTTAGCCCCACTGTTTCAGCCCCTTTGTTTCAACCCCTCTGTTTCTCGCCCTCTGTTTCAGCCGCTCTGTTTCTCGCCCTCTGTATTAGCCCCTCTGTTTCAGCCCACTGTTTCAGTCCCTCTGTTTCTCGTCCTCTGTTTCTGGCCCTCTGTTTCAGCCCCTCTGTTTCTCGCTCTCTGTTTCAGCCCCTCTGTTTCAGCCCCTCTGTTTCAGTCCCTCTGTTTCTCGCCCTCTGTTTCAGCCCCTCTGTTTCTTGCCCTCTGTTTCAGCCACTCTGTTTCTCGCCCTCTGTTTCAGCCTCTCTGTTTCTCGCCCTCTGTTTCAGCCCCTCTGTTTCAGCCCCTCTGTTTCAGCCCCTCTCTTTCAGCCCCTCTGTTTCTCGCCCTCTGTTTCAGCCCCTCTGATTCAGCCCCTCTGTTTCTCGCCCTCTGTTTCAGCCCCTCTGTTTCTCGCCCTCTGTTTCAGCCCCTCTGTTTCAGCCCCTCTGTTTCAGCCCCTCTGTTTCTCGCCCTCTGTTTCAGCCACTCTGTTTCTCGCCCTCTGTTTCAGCCCCTCTGTTTCTCGCCCTCTGTTTCAGCCCCTCTGTTTCTCGCCCTCTGTTTCAGCTCCTCTGTTTCTCGCCCTCTGTTTCAGCCCCTCTGTTTCTCGCCCTCTGTTTCAGCCCCTCTATTTCTCGCCCTCTGTTTCAGCCCCTCTGTTTCTCGCCCTCTGTTTCAGCCCATCTGTTTCAGCCCCTCTGTTTCAGCCCCTCTGTTTCTCGCCTTCTGTTTCAGCCCCTCTGTTTCTCGCCCTCTGTTTCAGCCCCTCTGTTTCTCGCCCTCTGTTTCAGCCCCTCTATTTCTCGCCCTCTGTTTCAGCCCCTCTGTTTTAGCCCCACTGTTTCAGCCCCTTTGTTTCAACACCTCTGTTTCTCGCCCTCTGTTTCAGCCGCTCTGTTTCTCGCCCTCTGTATTAGCCCCTCTGTTTCAGCCCCACTGTTTCAGTCCCTCTGTTTCTCGCCCTCTGTTTCTGGCCCTCTGTTTCAGCCCCTCTGTTTCTCGCTCTCTGTTTCAGCCCCTCTGTTTCAGCCCCTCTGTTTCAGCCCCTCTGTTTCAGCCCCTCTGTTTCTCGCCCTCTGTTTCAGCCCCTCTGTTTCTTGCCCTCTGTTTCAGCCACTCTGTTTCTCGCCCTCTGTTTCAGCCTCTCTGTTTCTCGCCCTCTGTTTCAGCCCCTCTGTTTCAGCCCCTCTGTTTCAGCCCCTCTGTTTCAGCCCCTCTGTTTCTCGCCCACTGTTTCAGCCCCTCTGATTCAGCCCCTCTGTTTCTCGCCCTCTGTTTCAGCCCCTCTGATTCAGCCCCTCTGTTTCAGCCCCTCTGTTTCAGCCCCTCTGTTTCAGCCCCTCTGTTTCTCGCCCTCTGTTTCAGCCCCTCTGTTTCTCGCCCTCTGTTTCAGCCCCTCTGTTTCTCGCCCTCTGTTTCAGCCCCTCTGTTTCTCGCCCTCTGTTTCAGCCCCTCTATTTCTCGCCCTCTGTTTCAGCCCCTCTATTTTAGCCCCACTGTTTCAGCCCCTTTGTTTCAACCACTCTGTTTCTCGCCCTCTCTTTCAGCCGCTCTGTTTCTGGCCCTCTGTTTCAGCCCCTCTGTTTCTCGCTCTCTGTTTCAGCCCCTCTGTTTCCGCCCCTCTGTTTCAGCCCCTCTGTTTCTCGCCCTCTGTTTCAGCCCCTCTGTTTCTTGCCCTCTGTTTCAGCCACTCTGTTTCTCGCCCTCTGTTTCAGCCACTCTCTTTCTCGCCCTCTGTTTCAGCCCCTCTGTTTCTCGCCCTCTGTTTCAGCCCCTCTGATTCAGCCCCTCTGTTTCTCGCCCTCTGTTCAAGCCCCTCTGTTTCTCGCCATCTGTTTCAGCCCCTCTGATTCTCGCCCTCTGTTTCAGCCCCTCTGTTTCAGACCCTCTGTTTCAGCCCCTCTGTTTCAGCCCCTCTATTTCTCGCCCTCTGTTTCAGCCCCTCTGTTTTAGCCCCACTGTTTCAGCCCCTTTGTTTCAACACCTCTGTTTCTCGCCCTCTGTTTCAGCCGCTCTGTTTCTCGCCCTCTGTATTAGCCCCTCTGTTTCAGCCCCACTGTTTCAGTCCCTCTGTTTCTCGCCCTCTGTTTCTGGCCCTCTGTTTCAGCCCCTCTGTTTCTCGCTCTCTGTTTCAGCCCCTCTGTTTCAGCCCCTCTGTTTCAGCCCCTCTGTTTCAGCCCCTCTGTTTCTCGCCCTCTGTTTCAGCCCCTCTGTTTCTTGCCCTCTGTTTCAGCCACTCTGTTTCTCGCCCTCTGTTTCAGCCTCTCTGTTTCTCGCCCTCTGTTTCAGCCCCTCTGTTTCAGCCCCTCTGTTTCAGCCCCTCTGTTTCTCGCCCACTGTTTCAGCCCCTCTGATTCAGCCCCTCTGTTTCTCGCCCTCTGTTTCAGCCCCTCTGATTCAGCCCCTCTGTTTCAGCCCCTCTGTTTCAGCCCCTCTGTTTCAGCCCCTCTGTTTCTCGCCCTCTGTTTCAGCCCCTCTGTTTCTCGCCCTCTGTTTCAGCCCCTCTGTTTCTCGCCCTCTGTTTCAGCCCCTCTGTTTCTCGCCCTCTGTTTCAGCCCCTCTATTTCTCGCCCTCTGTTTCAGCCCCTCTATTTTAGCCCCACTGTTTCAGCCCCTTTGTTTCAACCACTCTGTTTCTCGCCCTCTCTTTCAGCCGCTCTGTTTCTGGCCCTCTGTTTCAGCCCCTCTGTTTCTCGCTCTCTGTTTCAGCCCCTCTGTTTCCGCCCCTCTGTATCAGCCCCTCTGTTTCAGCCCCTCTGTTTCTCGCCCTCTGTTTCAGCCCCTCTGTTTCTTGCCCTCTGTTTCAGCCACTCTGTTTCTCGCCCTCTGTTTCAGCCACTCTCTTTCTCGCCCTCTGTTTCAGCCCCTCTGTTTCTCGCCCTCTGTTTCAGCCCCTCTGATTCAGCCCCTCTGTTTCTCGCCCTCTGTTCAAGCCCCTCTGTTTCTCGCCATCTGTTTCAGCCCCTCTGATTCTCGCCCTCTGTTTCAGCCCCTCTGTTTCAGACCCTCTGTTTCAGCCCCTCTGTTTCTCGCCCTCTGTTTCAGCCCCTCTGTTTCTCGCCCTCTGTTTCAGCCCCTCTATTTCTCGCCCTCTGTTTCAGCCCCTCTGTTTCAGCCCCACTGTTTCAGCCCCTTTGTTTCAGCCCCTCTGTTTCTCGCCCTCTGTTACAGCCCCTCTGATTCAGCCCCACTGTTTCAGCCCCTCTGAATCAGCCCCTCTGATTCAGCCCCTCTGTTTCAGACCCTCTGTTTCAGCCCCTCTGTTTCTCGCCCTCTGTTTCAGCCCCTCTGTTTCTCACCCTCTGTTTCAGCCCCTCTGTTTCAGCCCCACTGTTTCTCGCACTCTGTTCCAGCCCCTCTGTTTCTCGCCCTCTGTTTCAGCTCCTCTGATTCAGCTCCTCTGTTTCTCGCCCTCTGTTTCAGCCCCTCTGTTTCTCGCCCTCTTTTTCAGCCCCTCTGTTTCTTGCCCTCTGTTTCAGCCCCTCTGTTTCAGCCCCTCTGTTTCAGCCCCTCTGTTTCTCCCCCTCTGTTTCAGCCCCTCTGTTTCTCGCCCTCTGTTTCAGCCCCTCTGTTTCAGCCCCTCTGTTTCAGCCCCTCTGTTTCTCGCCCTCTGTTTCAGCCCCTCTGATTCTCGCCCTCTGTTTCAGCCCCTCTGATTCAGCCACTCTGTTTCAGCCCCTCTGATTCAGCCCCTCTGTTTCTCGCCCTCTGTTTCTCGCCCGCTGTTTCAGCCCCTTTGTTTCTCGCCCTCTGTTTCAGCCCCTCTGTTTCAGTCCCTCTGATTCAGACCCTCTGATTCAGCCCCTCTGTTTCTCGCCCTCTGTTTCAGCCGATCTGTTTCAGCCCCTCTGTTTCTGCCGCTCTGTTTCAGCCCCTCTGTTTCAGCCCCTCTGTTTCTGCCACTCTGTTTCAGCCCCTCTGTTTCTCGCCCTCTGTTTCAGCCCCTCTGTTTTTCGCCCTCTGTTTCAGCCCCTCTGTTTCAGGCTCTCTGTTTCAGCCCGTCTGTTTCAGCCCATCTGTTTCAGCCCCTCTGTTTCTTGCCCTCTGTTTCTCGCCCGCTCTTTCAGCCCCTTTGTTTCTCGCCCTCTGTTTCAGCCCCTCTGTTTCAGCCCCTCTGATTCAGCCCCTCTGTTTCAGCCCCTCTGTTTCAGCCCCTCTGTTTCTCGCCCTCAGTTTCTGCCCCTCTGTTTCTCGCCCTCTGTTTCAGCCCCTCTGTTTCTCGCCCTCTGTTTCAGCCCCTCTGTTTCTCGCCTTCTGTTTCAGCCCCACTGATACAGCCCCTCTGTTTCAGCCCTTCTGATTCAGCCCCTCTGATTCAGCCCCTCTGTTTCTCGCCCTCTGTTTCAGCCCTTCTGTTTCAGCCCTTCTGTTTCAGCCACTCTGTTTCAGCCCCTCTGTTTCTTGCCCTCTGTTTCAGCCCCTCTGTTTCTCGACCTCTGTTTCAGTCCCTCTGTTTCTCGCCCTCTGTTTCAGCCCCTCTGTTTCTCGCCCTCTGTTTCAGCCCCTCTGTTTCAGACCCTCTGTTTCAGCCCCTCTGTATCTCGCCCTCTGTTTCAGCCCCTCTGTTTCTCGCCCTCTGTTACAGCCCCTCTGATTCAGCCCCACTGTTTCAGCCCCTCTGAATCAGCCCCTCTGTTTCAGCCCCTCTGTTTCAGCCCCTCTGTTTCTCGCCCTCTGTTTCAGCCCCTCTGTTTCTCACCCTCTGTTTCAGCACCTCTGTTTCAGCCCCTCTGTTTCTCGCCCTCTATTTCAGCCCCTCTGTTTCTCGCCCTCTGTTTCAGCCCCTCTGATTCAGCCCCTCTGTTTCTCGCCCTCTGTTCAAGCCCCTCTGTTTCTCGCCATCTGTTTCAGCCCCTCTGATTCTCGCCCTCTGTTTCAGCCCCTCTGTTTCAGACCCTCAGTTTCAGCCCCTCTGTTTCTCGCCCTCTGTTTCAGCCCCTCTGTTTCTCGCCCTCTGTTTCAGCCCCTCTATTTCTCGCCCTCTGTTTCAGCCCCTCTGTTTCAGCCCCACTGTTTCAGCCCCTTTGTTTCAGCCCCTCTGTTTCTCGCCCTCTGTTTCAGCCCCTCTGATTCAGCCCCACTGTTTCAGCCCCTCTGAATCAGCCCCTCTGATTCAGCCCCTCTGTTTCAGACCCTCTGTTTCAGCCCCTCTGTTTCTCGCCCTCTGTTTCAGCCCCTCTGTTTCTCACCCTCTGTTTCAGCCCCTCTGTTTCAGCCCCACTGTTTCTCGCCCTCTGTTTCAGCCCCTCTGTTTCTCGCCCTCTGTTTCAGCTCCTCTGATTCAGCCCCTCTGTTTCTCGCCCTCTGTTTCAGCCCCTCTGTTTCAGCCCCTCTGTTTCAGCCCCTCTGTTTCTCGCCCTCTGTTTCAGCCCCTCTGGTTCCCGCCCTCTGTTTCAGCCCCTCTGTTTCAGCCCCTCTGTTTCAGCCCCTCTGTTTCTCGCCCTCTGTTTCAGCCCCTCTGTTTCTCGCCCTCTGTTTCAGCCCCTCTGATTCACCCACTCTGTTTCAGCCCCTCTGATTCAGCCCCTCTGTTTCAGCCCCTCTATTTCAGCCCCTTTGTTTCAGCCCCTCTGTTTCATCCACTCTGTTTCTCGCCCTCTATTTCTCACCCTCTGTTTCTCGCCCTCTGTTTCAGCCCCTCTGTTTTTCGCCCTCTGTTTCAGCCCCTCTGTTTCAGCCCCTCTGTTTCAGGCTCTCTGTTTCTGCCCCTCTGTTTCTCGCCCTCTGTTTCAGCCCCTCTGATTCAGCCCCTCTGTTTCTCGCCCTCTGTTTCAGCCCCTCTGTTTCTCGCCCTCTGTTTCAGCCCCTCTGTTTCTCGCCCTCTGTTTCAGCCCCTCTGTTTCAGCCCCTCTGTTTCTCGCCCTCTGTTTCAGGCTCTCTGTTTCGGCCCGTCTGTTTCAGCCCCTTGTTTCAGCCCCTCTGTTTCTCGCCCTCTGTTTCTCGCCCGCTGTTTCAGCCCCTTTGTTTCTCGCCCTCTGTTTCAGCCCCTCTGTTTCAGTCCCTCTGATTCAGACCCTCTGATTCAGCCCCTCTGTTTCTCGCCCTCTGTTTCAGCCGATCTGTTTCAGCCCCTCTGTTTCTGCCGCTCTGTTTCAGCCCCTCTGTTTCTCGCCCTCTGTTTCAGCCCCTCTGTTTTTCGCCCTCTGTTTCAGCCCCTCTGTTTCAGGCTCTCTGTTTCAGCCCGTCTGTTTCAGCCCGTCTGTTTCAGCCCCTCTGTTTCTTGCCCTCTGTTTCTCGCCCGCTCTTTCAGCCCCTTTGTTTCTCGCCCTCTGTTTCAGCCCCTCTGTTTCAGCCCCTCTGATTCAGCCCCTCTGTTTCAGCCCCTCTGTTTCTCGCCCTCAGTTTCTGCACCTCTGTTTCTCGCCCTCTGTTTCAGCCCCTCTGTTTCTCGCCCTCTGTTTCAGCCGCTCTGTTTCTCGCCTTCTGTTTCAGCCCCACTGATACAGCCCCTCTGTTTCAGCCCTTCTGATTCAGCCCCTCTGATTCAGCCCCTCTGTTTCTCGCCCTCTGTTTCAGCCCCTCTGTTTCAGCCCTTCTGTTTCAGCCACTCTGTTTCAGCCCCTCTGTTTCTTGCCCTCTGTTTCAGCCCCTCTGTTTCTCGACCTCTGTTTCAGTCCCTCTGTTTCTCGCCATCTGTTTCAGCCCCTCTGTTTCGCGCTCCCTGTTTCAGCCCCTCTGTTTCAGCTCCACTGTTTCTCGCCCCCTGTTTCTGCCCCTCTGTTTCTCGCCCTCTGTTTCAGCCCCTCTGTTTCTCACCCTCTGTTTCAGCCTCTCTGTTTCAGCCCCTCTGTTTCTCGCTCTCTGTTTCTGCCCCTCTGTTTCTCGCCCTCTGTTTCAGCCCCTCTGATTCAGCCCCTCTGTTTCTCGCCCTCTGTTTCAGCCCCTCTGTTTCTCGCCCTCTGTTTCAGCCCCTCTGTTTCAGCCCCTCTGTTTCAGCCCCTCTGTTTCTCGCCTTCTGTTTCAGCCCCTCTGTTTCTCGCCCTCTGTTTCAGCCCCTCTGTTTCTCGCCCTCTGTTTCAGCCCCTCTGTTTCAGCCCCTCTGTTTCAGCCCCTCTGTTTTAGCCCCACTGTTTCAGCCCCTTTGTTTCAACCCCTCTGTTTCTCGCCCTCTGTTTCAGCCGCTCTGTTTCTCGCCCTCTGTATTAGCCCCTCTGTTTCAGCCCCACTGTTTCAGTCCCTCTGTTTCTCGCCCTCTGTTTCTGGCCCTCTGTTTCAGCCCCTCTGTTTCTCGCTCTCTGTTTCAGCCCCTCTGTTTCAGCCCCTCTGTTTCAGTCCCTCTGTTTCTCGCTCTCTGTTTCAGCCCCTCTGTTTCTTGCCCTCTGTTTCAGCCACTCTGTTTATATCGCCCTCTGTTTCAGCCTCTCTGTTTCTCGCCCTCTGTTTCAGCCCCTCTGTTTCAGCCCCTCTGTTTCAGCCTCTCTGTTTCTCGCCCTCTGTTTCAGCCCCTCTGATTCAGCCCCTCTGTTTCTCGCCCTCTGTTTCAGCCCCTCTGTTTCTCGCCCTCTGTTTCAGCCCCTCTGTTTCAGCCCCTCTGTTTCAGCCCCTCTGTTTCTCGCCCTCTGTTTCAGCCCCTCTGTTTCTCGCCCTCTGTTTCAGCCCCTCTGTTTCTCGCCCTCTGTTTCAGCCCCTCTGTTTCTCGCCCTCTGTTTCAGCCCCTCTGTTTCTCGCCCTCTGTTTCAGCCCCTCTGTTTCTCGCCCTCTGTTTCAGCCCCTCTATTTCTCGCCCTCTGTTTCAGCCCCTCTATTTTAGCGCCACTGTTTCAGCCCCTTTGTTTCAACCACTCTGTTTCTCGCCCTCTCTTTCAGCCGCTCTGTTTCTGGCCCTCTGTTTCAGCCCCTCTGTTTCTCGCTCTCTGTTTCAGCCCCTCTGTTTCCGCCCCTCTGTATCAGCCCCTCTGTTTCAGCCCCTCTGTTTCTCGCCCTCTGTTTCAGCCCCTCTGTTTCTTGCCCTCTGTTTCAGCCACTCTGTTTCTCGCCCTCTGTTTCAGCCCCTCTGTTTCAGCCCCTCTGTTTCAGTCCCTCTGTTTCAGCCCCTCTGTTTCTCGCCCTCTGTTTCATCCCCTCTGTTTCTCGCCCTGTGTTTCAGCCTCTCTGTTTCTCGCCCTCTGTTTCAGCCCCACTGTTTCAGCCCCTCTGTTTCCGCCCCTCTGTATCAGCCCCTCTGTTTCAGCCCCTCTGTTTCTCGCCCTCTGTTTCAGAACCTCTGTTTCTTGCCCTCTGTTTCAGCCACTCTGTTTCAGTCCCTCTGTTTCAGCCCCTCTGTTTCAGCCCCTCTGTTTCAGTCCCTCTGTTTCAGCCCCTCTGTTTCTCGCCCTCTGTTTCATCCCCTCTGTTTCTCGCCCTGTGTTTCAGCCTCTCTGTTTCTCGCCCTCTGTTTCAGCCCCACTGTTTCAGCCCCTCTGTTTCAGCCCCTCTGTTTCAGCCCCTCTGTTTCTCGCCCTCTGTTTCAGCCCCTCTGTTTCTCGCCCTCTGAATTAGCCGCTTTGTTTCAGCCCCTTTGTTTCAGCCCCTCTGTTTCAGCCCCTCTGTTTCTCGCCCTCTGTTTCAGCCCCTCTGTTTCAGCCCATCTGATTCAGCCCGTCTGATTCAGCCCCTCTGTTTCTCGCCCTCTGTTTCAGCCACACTGTTTCAGCCCCTCTGTTTCTTGACCTCTGTTTCAGCCTCTCTGTTTCTCGCCCTCTGTTTCAGCCCCTCTGTTTCTCGCCCTCTGTTTCAGCCCCTCTGTTTTTCGCCCTCTGTTTCGCGCTCTCTGTTTCAGCCCCTTTGTTTCAGCCCCTCTGTTTCAGCCCCTCTGTTTCTCGCTCTCTGTTTCTGCCCCTCTGTTTCTCGCCCTCTGTTTCAGCCCCTCTGATTCAGCCCCTCTGTTTCTCGCCCTCTGTTTCAGCCCCTCTGTTTCTCGCCCTCTGTTTCAGCCCCTCTGTTTCTCGCCCTCTGTTTCAGCCCCTCTGTTTCAGCCCCTCTGTTTCAGCCCCTCTGTTTCTCGCCTTCTGTTTCAGCCCCTCTGTTTCTCGCCCTCTGTTTCAGCCCCTCTGTTTCTCGCCCTCTGTTTCAGCCCCTCTATTTCTCGCCCTCTGTTTCAGCCCCTCTGTTTTAGCCCCACTGTTTCAGCCCCTTTGTTTCAACCCCTCTGTTTCTCGCCCTCTGTTTCAGCCGCTCTGTTTCTCGCCCTCTGTATTAGCCCCTCTGTTTCAGCCCCACTGTTTCAGTCCCTCTGTTTCTCGCCCTCTGTTTCTGGACCTCTGTTTCAGCCCCTCTGTTTCTCGCTCTCTGTTTCAGCCCCTCTGTTTCAGCCCCTCTGTTTCAGTCCCTCTGTTTCTCGCTCTCTGTTTCAGCCCCTCTGTTTCTTGCCCTCTGTTTCAGCCACTCTGTTTATATCGCCCTCTGTTTCAGCCTCTCTGTTTCTCGCCCTCTGTTTCAGCCCCTCTGTTTCAGCCCCTGTGTTTCATCCCCTCTGTTTCTCGCCCTCTGTTTCAGCCCCTCTGATTCAGCCGCTCTGTTTCTCGCCCTCTGTTTCAGCCCCTCTGTTTCTCGCCCTCTGTTTCAGCCCCTCTGTTTCAGCCCCTCTGTTTCTCGCTCTCTGTTTCAGCCCCTCTGTTTCCGCCCCTCTGTATCAGCCCCTCTGTTTCAGCCCCTCTGTTTCTCGCCCTCTGTTTCAGCCCCTCTGTTTCTTGCCCTCTGTTTCAGCCACTCTGTTTCTCGCCCTCTGTTTCAGCCCCTCTGTTTCAGCCCCTCTGTTTCAGTCCCTCTGTTTCAGCCCCTCTGTTTCTCGCCCTCTGTTTCATCCCCTCTGTTTCTCGCCCTGTGTTTCAGCCTCTCTGTTTCTCGCCCTCTGTTTCAGCCCCACTGTTTCAGCCCCTCTGTTTCCGCCCCTCTGTATCAGCCCCTCTGTTTCAGCCCCTCTGTTTCTCGCCCTCTGTTTCAGCCCCTCTGTTTCTCGCCCTCTGTTTCAGCCGCTCTGTTTCTCGCCTTCTGTTTCAGCCCCACTGATACAGCCCCTCTGTTTCAGCCCTTCTGATTCAGCCCCTCTGATTCAGCCCCTCTGTTTCTCGCCCTCTGTTTCAGCCCCTCTGTTTCAGCCCTTCTGTTTCAGCCACTCTGTTTCAGCCCCTCTGTTTCTTGCCCTCTGTTTCAGCCCCTCTGTTTCTCGACCTCTGTTTCAGTCCCTCTGTTTCTCGCCATCTGTTTCAGCCCCTCTGTTTCGCGCTCCCTGTTTCAGCCCCTCTGTTTCAGCTCCACTGTTTCTCGCCCCCTGTTTCTGCCCCTCTGTTTCTCGCCCTCTGTTTCAGCCCCTCTGTTTCTCACCCTCTGTTTCAGCCTCTCTGTTTCAGCCCCTCTGTTTCTCGCTCTCTGTTTCTGCCCCTCTGTTTCTCGCCCTCTGTTTCAGCCCCTCTGATTCAGCCCCTCTGTTTCTCGCCCTCTGTTTCAGCCCCTCTGTTTCTCGCCCTCTGTTTCAGCCCCTCTGTTTCAGCCCCTCTGTTTCAGCCCCTCTGTTTCTCGCCTTCTGTTTCAGCCCCTCTGTTTCTCGCCCTCTGTTTCAGCCCCTCTGTTTCTCGCCCTCTGTTTCAGCCCCTCTGTTTCAGCCCCTCTGTTTCAGCCCCTCTGTTTTAGCCCCACTGTTTCAGCCCCTTTGTTTCAACCCCTCTGTTTCTCGCCCTCTGTTTCAGCCGCTCTGTTTCTCGCCCTCTGTATTAGCCCCTCTGTTTCAGCCCCACTGTTTCAGTCCCTCTGTTTCTCGCCCTCTGTTTCTGGCCCTCTGTTTCAGCCCCTCTGTTTCTCGCTCTCTGTTTCAGCCCCTCTGTTTCAGCCCCTCTGTTTCAGTCCCTCTGTTTCTCGCTCTCTGTTTCAGCCCCTCTGTTTCTTGCCCTCTGTTTCAGCCACTCTGTTTATATCGCCCTCTGTTTCAGCCTCTCTGTTTCTCGCCCTCTGTTTCAGCCCCTCTGTTTCAGCCCCTCTGTTTCAGCCTCTCTGTTTCTCGCCCTCTGTTTCAGCCCCTCTGATTCAGCCCCTCTGTTTCTCGCCCTCTGTTTCAGCCCCTCTGTTTCTCGCCCTCTGTTTCAGCCCCTCTGTTTCAGCCCCTCTGTTTCAGCCCCTCTGTTTCTCGCCCTCTGTTTCAGCCCCTCTGTTTCTCGCCCTCTGTTTCAGCCCCTCTGTTTCTCGCCCTCTGTTTCAGCCCCTCTGTTTCTCGCCCTCTGTTTCAGCCCCTCTGTTTCTCGCCCTCTGTTTCAGCCCCTCTGTTTCTCGCCCTCTGTTTCAGCCCCTCTATTTCTCGCCCTCTGTTTCAGCCCCTCTATTTTAGCGCCACTGTTTCAGCCCCTTTGTTTCAACCACTCTGTTTCTCGCCCTCTCTTTCAGCCGCTCTGTTTCTGGCCCTCTGTTTCAGCCCCTCTGTTTCTCGCTCTCTGTTTCAGCCCCTCTGTTTCCGCCCCTCTGTATCAGCCCCTCTGTTTCAGCCCCTCTGTTTCTCGCCCTCTGTTTCAGCCCCTCTGTTTCTTGCCCTCTGTTTCAGCCACTCTGTTTCTCGCCCTCTGTTTCAGCCCCTCTGTTTCAGCCCCTCTGTTTCAGTCCCTCTGTTTCAGCCCCTCTGTTTCTCGCCCTCTGTTTCATCCCCTCTGTTTCTCGCCCTGTGTTTCAGCCTCTCTGTTTCTCGCCCTCTGTTTCAGCCCCACTGTTTCAGCCCCTCTGTTTCCGCCCCTCTGTATCAGCCCCTCTGTTTCAGCCCCTCTGTTTCTCGCCCTCTGTTTCAGAACCTCTGTTTCTTGCCCTCTGTTTCAGCCACTCTGTTTCAGTCCCTCTGTTTCAGCCCCTCTGTTTCAGCCCCTCTGTTTCAGTCCCTCTGTTTCAGCCCCTCTGTTTCTCGCCCTCTGTTTCATCCCCTCTGTTTCTCGCCCTGTGTTTCAGCCTCTCTGTTTCTCGCCCTCTGTTTCAGCCCCACTGTTTCAGCCCCTCTGTTTCAGCCCCTCTGTTTCAGCCCCTCTGTTTCTCGCCCTCTGTTTCAGCCCCTCTGTTTCTCGCCCTCTGAATTAGCCGCTTTGTTTCAGCCCCTTTGTTTCAGCCCCTCTGTTTCAGCCCCTCTGTTTCTCGCCCTCTGTTTCAGCCCCTCTGTTTCAGCCCATCTGATTCAGCCCGTCTGATTCAGCCCCTCTGTTTCTCGCCCTCTGTTTCAGCCACACTGTTTCAGCCCCTCTGTTTCTTGACCTCTGTTTCAGCCTCTCTGTTTCTCGCCCTCTGTTTCAGCCCCTCTGTTTCTCGCCCTCTGTTTCAGCCCCTCTGTTTTTCGCCCTCTGTTTCGCGCTCTCTGTTTCAGCCCCTTTGTTTCAGCCCCTCTGTTTCAGCCCCTCTGTTTCTCGCTCTCTGTTTCTGCCCCTCTGTTTCTCGCCCTCTGTTTCAGCCCCTCTGATTCAGCCCCTCTGTTTCTCGCCCTCTGTTTCAGCCCCTCTGTTTCTCGCCCTCTGTTTCAGCCCCTCTGTTTCTCGCCCTCTGTTTCAGCCCCTCTGTTTCAGCCCCTCTGTTTCAGCCCCTCTGTTTCTCGCCTTCTGTTTCAGCCCCTCTGTTTCTCGCCCTCTGTTTCAGCCCCTCTGTTTCTCGCCCTCTGTTTCAGCCCCTCTATTTCTCGCCCTCTGTTTCAGCCCCTCTGTTTTAGCCCCACTGTTTCAGCCCCTTTGTTTCAACCCCTCTGTTTCTCGCCCTCTGTTTCAGCCGCTCTGTTTCTCGCCCTCTGTATTAGCCCCTCTGTTTCAGCCCCACTGTTTCAGTCCCTCTGTTTCTCGCCCTCTGTTTCTGGACCTCTGTTTCAGCCCCTCTGTTTCTCGCTCTCTGTTTCAGCCCCTCTGTTTCAGCCCCTCTGTTTCAGTCCCTCTGTTTCTCGCTCTCTGTTTCAGCCCCTCTGTTTCTTGCCCTCTGTTTCAGCCACTCTGTTTATATCGCCCTCTGTTTCAGCCTCTCTGTTTCTCGCCCTCTGTTTCAGCCCCTCTGTTTCAGCCCCTGTGTTTCATCCCCTCTGTTTCTCGCCCTCTGTTTCAGCCCCTCTGATTCAGCCGCTCTGTTTCTCGCCCTCTGTTTCAGCCCCTCTGTTTCTCGCCCTCTGTTTCAGCCCCTCTGTTTCAGCCCCTCTGTTTCTCGCTCTCTGTTTCAGCCCCTCTGTTTCCGCCCCTCTGTATCAGCCCCTCTGTTTCAGCCCCTCTGTTTCTCGCCCTCTGTTTCAGCCCCTCTGTTTCTTGCCCTCTGTTTCAGCCACTCTGTTTCTCGCCCTCTGTTTCAGCCCCTCTGTTTCAGCCCCTCTGTTTCAGTCCCTCTGTTTCAGCCCCTCTGTTTCTCGCCCTCTGTTTCATCCCCTCTGTTTCTCGCCCTGTGTTTCAGCCTCTCTGTTTCTCGCCCTCTGTTTCAGCCCCACTGTTTCAGCCCCTCTGTTTCCGCCCCTCTGTATCAGCCCCTCTGTTTCAGCCCCTCTGTTTCTCGCCCTCTGTTTCAGCCCCTCTGTTTCTCGCCCTCTGTTTCAGCCGCTCTGTTTCTCGCCTTCTGTTTCAGCCCCACTGATACAGCCCCTCTGTTTCAGCCCTTCTGATTCAGCCCCTCTGATTCAGCCCCTCTGTTTCTCGCCCTCTGTTTCAGCCCCTCTGTTTCAGCCCTTCTGTTTCAGCCACTCTGTTTCAGCCCCTCTGTTTCTTGCCCTCTGTTTCAGCCCCTCTGTTTCTCGACCTCTGTTTCAGTCCCTCTGTTTCTCGCCATCTGTTTCAGCCCCTCTGTTTCGCGCTCCCTGTTTCAGCCCCTCTGTTTCAGCTCCACTGTTTCTCGCCCCCTGTTTCTGCCCCTCTGTTTCTCGCCCTCTGTTTCAGCCCCTCTGTTTCTCACCCTCTGTTTCAGCCTCTCTGTTTCAGCCCCTCTGTTTCTCGCTCTCTGTTTCTGCCCCTCTGTTTCTCGCCCTCTGTTTCAGCCCCTCTGATTCAGCCCCTCTGTTTCTCGCCCTCTGTTTCAGCCCCTCTGTTTCTCGCCCTCTGTTTCAGCCCCTCTGTTTCAGCCCCTCTGTTTCAGCCCCTCTGTTTCTCGCCTTCTGTTTCAGCCCCTCTGTTTCTCGCCCTCTGTTTCAGCCCCTCTGTTTCTCGCCCTCTGTTTCAGCCCCTCTGTTTCAGCCCCTCTGTTTCAGCCCCTCTGTTTTAGCCCCACTGTTTCAGCCCCTTTGTTTCAACCCCTCTGTTTCTCGACCTCTGTTTCAGCCGCTCTGTTTCTCGCCCTCTGTATTAGCCCCTCTGTTTCAGCCCCACTGTTTCAGTCCCTCTGTTTCTCGCCCTCTGTTTCTGGCCCTCTGTTTCAGCCCCTCTGTTTCTCGCTCTCTGTTTCAGCCCCTCTGTTTCAGCCCCTCTGTTTCAGTCCCTCTGTTTCTCGCTCTCTGTTTCAGCCCCTCTGTTTCTTGCCCTCTGTTTCAGCCACTCTGTTTATATCGCCCTCTGTTTCAGCCTCTCTGTTTCTCGCCCTCTGTTTCAGCCCCTCTGTTTCAGCCCCTCTGTTTCAGCCTCTCTGTTTCTCGCCCTCTGTTTCAGCCCCTCTGATTCAGCCCCTCTGTTTCTCGCCCTCTGTTTCAGCCCCTCTGTTTCTCGCCCTCTGTTTCAGCCCCTCTGTTTCAGCCCCTCTGTTTCAGCCCCTCTGTTTCTCGCCCTCTGTTTCAGCCCCTCTGTTTCTCGCCCTCTGTTTCAGCCCCTCTGTTTCTCGCCCTCTGTTTCAGCCCCTCTGTTTCTCGCCCTCTGTTTCAGCCCCTCTGTTTCTCGCCCTCTGTTTCAGCCCCTCTGTTTCTCGCCCTCTGTTTCAGCCCCTCTATTTCTCGCCCTCTGTTTCAGCCCCTCTATTTTAGCGCCACTGTTTCAGCCCCTTTGTTTCAACCACTCTGTTTCTCGCCCTCTCTTTCAGCCGCTCTGTTTCTGGCCCTCTGTTTCAGCCCCTCTGTTTCTCGCTCTCTGTTTCAGCCCCTCTGTTTCCGCCCCTCTGTATCAGCCCCTCTGTTTCAGCCCCTCTGTTTCTCGCCCTCTGTTTCAGCCCCTCTGTTTCTTGCCCTCTGTTTCAGCCACTCTGTTTCTCGCCCTCTGTTTCAGCCCCTCTGTTTCAGCCCCTCTGTTTCAGTCCCTCTGTTTCAGCCCCTCTGTTTCTCGCCCTCTGTTTCATCCCCTCTGTTTCTCGCCCTGTGTTTCAGCCTCTCTGTTTCTCGCCCTCTGTTTCAGCCCCACTGTTTCAGCCCCTCTGTTTCCGCCCCTCTGTATCAGCCCCTCTGTTTCAGCCCCTCTGTTTCTCGCCCTCTGTTTCAGAACCTCTGTTTCTTGCCCTCTGTTTCAGCCACTCTGTTTCTCGCCCTCTGTTTCAGCCCCTCTGTTTCAGCCCCTCTGTTTCAGTCCCTCTGTTTCAGCCCCTCTGTTTCTCGCCCTCTGTTTCATCCCCTCTGTTTCTCGCCCTGTGTTTCAGCCTCTCTGTTTCTCGCCCTCTGTTTCAGCCCCACTGTTTCAGCCCCTCTGTTTCAGCCCCTCTGTTTCAGCCCCTCTGTTTCTCGCCCTCTGTTTCAGCCCCTCTGTTTCTCGCCCTCTGAATTAGCCGCTTTGTTTCAGCCCCTTTGTTTCAGCCCCTCTGTTTCAGCCACTCTGTTTCTCGCCCTCTGTTTCAGCCCCTCTGTTTCAGCCCATCTGATTCAGCCCGTCTGATTCAGCCCCTCTGTTTCTCGCCCTCTGTTTCAGCCACACTGTTTCAGCCCCTCTGTTTCTTGACCTCTGTTTCAGCCTCTCTGTTTCTCGCCCTCTGTTTCAGCCCCTCTGTTTCTCGCCCTCTGTTTCAGCCCCTCTGTTTTTCGCCCTCTGTTTCGCGCTCTCTGTTTCAGCCCCTTTGTTTCAGCCCCTCTGTTTCAGCCCCTCTGTTTCTCGCTCTCTGTTTCTGCCCCTCTGTTTCTCGCCCTCTGTTTCAGCCCCTCTGATTCAGCCCCTCTGTTTCTCGCCCTCTGTTTCAGCCCCTCTGTTTCTCGCCCTCTGTTTCAGCCCCTCTGTTTCTCGCCCTCTGTTTCAGCCCCTCTGTTTCAGCCCCTCTGTTTCAGCCCCTCTGTTTCTCGCCTTCTGTTTCAGCCCCTCTGTTTCTCGCCCTCTGTTTCAGCCCCTCTGTTTCTCGCCCTCTGTTTCAGCCCCTCTATTTCTCGCCCTCTGTTTCAGCCCCTCTGTTTTAGCCCCACTGTTTCAGCCCCTTTGTTTCAACCCCTCTGTTTCTCGCCCTCTGTTTCAGCCGCTCTGTTTCTCGCCCTCTGTATTAGCCCCTCTGTTTCAGCCCCACTGTTTCAGTCCCTCTGTTTCTCGCCCTCTGTTTCTGGCCCTCTGTTTCAGCCCCTCTGTTTCTCGCTCTGTGTTTCAGCCCCTCTGTTTCAGCCCCTCTGTTTCAGTCCCTCTGTTTCTCGCTCTCTGTTTCAGCCCCTCTGTTTCTTGCCCTCTGTTTCAGCCACTCTGTTTATATCGCCCTCTGTTTCAGCCTCTCTGTTTCTCGCCCTCTGTTTCAGCCCCTCTGTTTCAGCCCCTGTGTTTCATCCCCTCTGTTTCTCGCCCTCTGTTTCAGCCCCTCTGATTCAGCCGCTCTGTTTCTCGCCCTCTGTTTCAGCCCCTCTGTTTCTCGCCCTCTGTTTCAGCCCCTCTGTTTCAGCCCCTCTGTTTCTCGCTCTCTGTTTCAGCCCCTCTGTTTCCGCCCCTCTGTATCAGCCCCTCTGTTTCAGCCCCTCTGTTTCTCGCCCTCTGTTTCAGCCCCTCTGTTTCTTGCCCTCTGTTTCAGCCACTCTGTTTCTCGCCCTCTGTTTCAGCCCCTCTGTTTCAGCCCCTCTGTTTCAGTCCCTCTGTTTCAGCCCCTCTGTTTCTCGCCCTCTGTTTCATCCCCTCTGTTTCTCGCCCTGTGTTTCAGCCTCTCTGTTTCTCGCCCTCTGTTTCAGCCCCACTGTTTCAGCCCCTCTGTTTCCGCCCCTCTGTATCAGCCCCTCTGTTTCAGCCCCTCTGTTTCTCGCCCTCTGTTTCAGCCCCTCTGTTTCTTGCCCTCTGTTTCAGCCACTCTGTTTCTCGCCCTCTGTTTCAGCCCCTCTGTTTCAGCCCCTCTGTTTCAGTCCCTCTGTTTCAGCCCCTCTGTTTCTCGCCCTCTGTTTCATCCCCTCTGTTTCTCGCCCTGTGTTTCAGCCTCTCTGTTTCTCGCCCTCTGTTTCAGCCCCACTGTTTCAGCCCCTCTGTTTCAGCCCCTCTGTTTCAGCCCCTCTGTTTCTCGCCTTCTGTTTCAGCCCCTCTGTTTCTCGCCCTCTGAATTAGCCGCTTTGTTTCAGCCCCTTTGTTTCAGCCCCTCTGTTTCAGCCCCTCTGTTTCTCGCCCTCTGTTTCAGCCCCTCTGTTTCAGCCCATCTGATTCAGCCCGTCTGATTCAGCCCCTCTGTTTCTCGCCCTCTGTTTCAGCCACACTGTTTCAGCCCCTCTGTTTCTTGACCTCTGTTTCAGCCTCTCTGTTTCTCGCCCTCTGTTTCAGCCCCTCTGTTTCTCGCCCTCTGTTTCAGCCCCTCTGTTTTTCGCCCTCTGTTTCAGTCCCTCTGTTTCGCGCTCTCTGTTTCAGCCCCTTTGTTTCAGTCCCTCTGTTTCTGTCCCTCTGTTTCTGCCCGTCTGTTTCTCGCCCTCTCTTTCAGCCCCTCTGTTTCAGCCCCTCTGTTTCAGTCCCTCTGTTTCTCGCTCTCTGTTTCAGCCCCTCTGTTTCTCCCTCTCTGTTTCAGCCCCTCTGTTTCAGCCCATCTGTTTCAGCCCCTCTGTTTCTCGCCCTCTGTTTCTCGCACTCTGTTTCAGCCCCTCTGATTCTCGCCCTCTGTTTCAGCCCCTCTGTTTCTCGCCCTCTGTTTCAGCCCCTCTGTTTCAGCCCCTCTGTTTCAGCCCCTCTGTTTCTCGCCCTCTGTTTCAGCCCCTCTGTTTCTTGCCCTCTGTTTCAGCCGCTCTGTTTCTCGCCCTCTGTTTCAGCCTCTCTGTTTCTCGCCCTCTGTTTCAGCCCCTCTGTTTCAGCCCCTCTGATTCAGCCCCTCTGTTTCAGCCCCTCTGTTTCTCGCCCTCTGATTCAGCCCCTCTGTTTCATCCCCTCTATTTCAGCCCCTCTGTTTCTCCCTCTCTGTTTCAGCCCCTCTGTTTCAGCCCCTCTGTTTCAGCCCCTCTGTTTCTCGCCCTCTGTTTCAGCCCCTCTGTTTCTCGCCCTCTGTTTCAGCCCCTCTGTTTCTCGCCCTCTGTTTCAGCCCCTCTGTTTCAGCACCTCTATTTCTCGCCCTCTGTTTCAGCCCCTCTATTTTAGCCCCACTGTTTCATCCCCTTTGTTTCAACCACTCTGTTTCTCGCCCTCTCTTTCAGCCGCTCTGTTTCTGGCCCTCTGTTTCAGCCCCTCTGTTTCTCGCTCTCTGTTTCAGCCCCTCTGTTTCCGCCCCTCTGTATCAGCCCCTCTGTTTCAGCCCCTCTGTTTCTCGCCCTCTGTTTCAGCCCCTCTGTTTCTTGCCCTCTGTTTGAGCCACTCTGTTTCTCGCCCTCTGTTTCAGCCACTCTGTTTCTCGCCCTCTGTTTCAGCCCCTCTGTTTCAGCCCCTCTGTTTCAGTCCCTCTGTTTCAGCCCCTCTGTTTCTCGCCCTCTGTTTCATCCCCTCTGTTTCTCGCCCTGTGTTTCAGCCTCTCTGTTTCTCGCCCTCTGTTTCAGCCCCACTGTTTCAGCCCCTCTGTTTCAGCCCCTCTGTTTCAGCCCCTCTGTTTCTCGCCCTCTGTTTCAGCCCCTCTGTTTCTCGCCCTCTGTATCAGCCGCTTTGTTTCAGCCCCTTTGTTTCAGCCCCTCTTTTTCAGCCCCTCTGTTTCTGCCCCCTCTGTTTCTGCCCCCTCTGTTTCAGCCCCTCTGTTTCTCGCCCTTTGTTTCAGCCCCTCTGTTTCTCGCCCTCTGTTTCAGCCCCTCTGTTTCAGCCCCTCTGTTTCAGCCCCTCTGTTTCTCGCCCTCTGTTTCAGCCCCTCTGTTTCAGCCCCTCTGTTTCTCGCCCTCTGTTTCTGCCCCTCTGTTTCTCGCCCTCTGTTTCAGCCCCTCTGTTTCTCGCCTTCTGTTTCAGCCCCTCTGATTCAGCCCCTCTGTTTCAGCCCCTTTGATTCAGCCCCTCTGATTCAGCCCCTCTGTTTCTCGCCCTCTGATTCAGCCCCTCTGTTTCAGCCCTTCTGTTTCAGACACTCGGTTTCAGCCCCTCTGTTTCTTGCCCTCTGTTTCAGCCCCTCTGTTTCTCGCCCTCTGTTTCAGCCCCTCTGTTTCTCGCCCTCTGTTTCAGCCCTTCGGTTTCGCACTCTCTGGTTCAGCCCCTCTGTTTCAGGCCCTCTGTTTCTCGCCCTCTGTTTCTGCTCCTCTGTTTCTCGCCCTCTGTTTCAGCCCCTCTGTTTCAGCCCCTCTGTTTCAGCCCCTCTGTTTCTCGCCCTCTGTTTCAGCCCCTCTGTTTCAGCCCCTCTGTTTCTCGCCCTCTGTTTCTGCCCCTCTGTTTCTCGCCCTCTGTTTCAGCCCCTCTGTTTCTCGCCTTCTGTTTCAGCCCCTCTGATTCAGCCCCTCTGTTTCAGCCCCTTTGATTCAGCCCCTCTGATTCAGCCCCTCTGTTTCTCGCCCCCTGTTTCAGCCCCTCTGTTTCAGCCCTTCTGTTTCAGACACTCGGTTTCAGCCCCTCTGTTTCTTGCCCTCTGTTTCAGCCCGTCTGTTTCAGCCCATCTGTTTCAGCCCCTCTGTTTCTCGCCCTCTGTTTCTGCTCCTCTGTTTCTCGCCCTCTGTTTCAGCCCCTCTGTTTCTCGCCCTCTGTTTCAGCCCCTCTGATTCAGCCCCTCTGTTTCAGCCCCTCTGAATCAGCCCCTCTGTTTCAGCCCCTCTGTTTCAGCTCCTCTGTTTCTCGCCCTCTGTTTCAGCCCCTCTGTTTCTCACCCTCTGTTTCAGCACCTCTGTTTCAGCCCCTCTGTTTCTCGCCCTCTGTTTCAGTCCCTCTGTTTCTCGCCCTCTGTTTCAGCCCCTCTGATTCAGACCCTCTGTTTCTCTCCCTCTGTTTCAGCCCCTCTGTTTCTCGCCATCTGTTTCAGCCCCTCTGTTTCTCGCCCTCTGTTTCAGCCCCTCTGTTTCAGCCCCTCTGTTTCAGCCCCTCTGTTTCTCGCCCTCTGTTTCAGCCCCTCTGTTTCTCGCCCTCTGTTTCAGCCTCTCTGTTTCTGCCCCTCTGATTCAGCCCCTCTGTTTCAGCCCCTCTGTTTCTTGCCCTCTGTTTCAGCCCCTCTGATTCAGCCCCTCTGTTTCAGCCCCTCTGATTCAGCCCCTCTGTTTCAGACCCTCTATTTCAGCCCCTCTGTTTCAGCCCCTCTGTTTCAGGGTCTCTGTTTCAGCCCGTCTGTTTCAGCCCCTCTGTTTCAACCCCTTTGTTTCAGCCCCTCTGATTCAGTACCTTAGATTCTCGCCCTCTGTTTCAGCCCCTCTGTTTCAGCCCCTCTGATTCAGCCCCTCTGATTCAGCCCCTCTGTTTCTCGCCCTCTGTTTCAGCCCCTCTGTTTCAGCCCCTCTGATTCAGCCCCTCTGATTCAGCCCCTCTGTTTCTCGCCCTCTGTTTCAGCCCCTCTGATTCAGCCCCTCTGATTCAGCCCCTCTGTTTCTTGCCCTCTGTTTCAGCCCCTCTGTTTCAGCCCCTCTGTATCAGCCCCTCCGATTCAGCCCCTCTGTTTCAGCCCCTCTGTTTCAGCCCCTCTGTTTCAGCCCCTCTGTTTCTCGCCCTTTGTTTCAGCCCCCCTGTTTGTCGCCCTCTGTTTCAGCCCCTCTGTTTCTTGCCCTCTGTTTCAGCCCCTCTGTTTCAGCACCTCTGTTTCAGCTCCTCTGTTTCTCGCCCTCTGTTTCAGCCCCTCTGTTTCTTGCCCTCTGTTTCAGCCCCTCTGTTTCAGCCCCTCTGTTTCTCCCCTCTGTTTCTGCCCCTCTGTTTCTCGCCCACTGTTTCAGCCCCTCTGTTTCTCGCCTTCTGTTTCAGCCCCTCTGATTCAGCCCCTCTGTTTCAGCCCCTCTGATTCAGCTCCTCTGATTCAGCCCCTCTGTTTCTCGCCCTCTGTTTCAGCCCCTCTGTTTCTCGCCCTCTGTTTCAGCCCCTCTGTTTCTCGCCCTCTGTTTCAGCCCTTCGGTTTCGCACTCTCTGGTTCAGCCCCTCTGTTTCAGGCCCTCTGTTTCTCGACCTCTGTTTCTGCTCCTCTGTTTCTCGCCCTCTGTTTCAGCCCCTCTGTTTCAGCCCCTCTGTTTCAGCCCCTCTGTTTCTCGCCCTCTGTTTCAGCCCCTCTGTTTCAGCCCCTCTGTTTCTCGCCCTCTGTTTCTGCCCCTCTGTTTCTCGCCCTCTGTTTCAGCCCCTCTGTTTCTCGCCTTCTGTTTCAGCCCCTCTGATTCAGCCCCTCTGTTTCAGCCCCTTTGATTCAGCCCCTCTGATTCAGCCCCTCTGTTTCTCGCCCTCTGTTTCAGCCCCTCTGTTTCAGCGCTTCTGTTTCAGACACTCGGTTTCAGCCCCTCTGTTTCTCGCCCTCTGTTTCAGCCCTTCGGTTTCGCACTCTCTGGTTCAGCCCCTCTGTTTCAGCCCCTCTGTTTCTCGCCCTCTGTTTCTGCTCCTCTGTTTCTCGCCCTCTGTTTCAGCCCCTCTGTTTCTCGCCCTCTGTTTCAGCCCCTCTGATTCAGCCCCTCTGTTTCAGCCCCTCTGAATCAGCCCCTCTGTTTCAGCCCCTCTGTTTCAGCTCCTCTGTTTCTCGCCCTCTGTTTCAGCCCCTCTGTTTCTCACCCTCTGTTTCAGCACCTCTGTTTCAGCCCCTCTGTTTCTCGCCCTCTGTTTCAGTCCCTCTGTTTCTCGCCCCCTGTTTCAGCCCCTCTGATTCAGACCCTCTGTTTCTCTCCCTCTGTTTCAGCCCCTCTGTTTCTCGCCATCTGTTTCAGCCCCTCTGTTTCTCGCCCTCTGTTTCAGCCCCTCTGTTTCAGCCCCTCTGTTTCAGCCCCTCTGTTTCTCGCCCTCTGTTTCAGCCCCTCTGTTTCTCGCCCTCTGTTTCAGCCTCTCTGTTTCTGCCCCTCTGATTCAGCCCCTCTGTTTCAGCCCCTCTGTTTCTTGCCCTCTGTTTCAGCCCCTCTGATTCAGCCCCTCTGTTTCAGCCCCTCTGATTCAGCCCCTCTGTTTCAGACCCTCTATTTCAGCCCCTCTGTTTCAGCCACTCTGTTTCAGGGTCTCTGTTTCAGCCCGTCTGTTTCAGCCCCTCTGTTTCAACCCCTTTGTTTCAGCCCCTCTGTTTGTCGCCCTCTGTTTCAGCCCCTCTGTTTCTTGCCCTCTGTTTCAGCCCCTCTGTTTCAGCACCTCTGTTTCAGCTCCTCTGTTTCTCGCCCTCTGTTTCAGCCCCTCTGTTTCAGCCCCTCTGATTCAGACCCTCTGATTCAGCCCCTCTGTTTCTCGCCCTCTGTTTCAGCCCCTCTGTTTCAGCCCCTCTGATTCAGCCCCTCTGATTCAGCCCCTCTGTTTCTCGCCCTCTGTTTCTGCCCCTCTGTTTCAGCCCCTCTGTTTCTCGCCCTCTGTTTCAGCCTCTCTGTTTCTGCCCCTCTGATTCAGCCCCTCTGTTTCAGCCCCTCTGTTTCTTGCCCTCTGTTTCAGCCCCTCTGATTCAGCCCCTCTGTTTCAGCCCCTCTGATTCAGCCCCTCTGTTTCAGACCCTCTATTTCAGCCCCTCTGTTTCAGCCACTCTGTTTCAGGGTCTCTGTTTCAGCCCGTCTGTTTCAGCCCCTCTGTTTCAACCCCTTTGTTTCAGCCCCTCTGTTTGTCGCCCTCTGTTTCAGCCCCTCTGTTTCTTGCCCTCTGTTTCAGCCCCTCTGTTTCAGCACCTCTGTTTCAGCTCCTCTGTTTCTCGCCCTCTGTTTCAGCCCCTCTGTTTCAGCCCCTCTGATTCAGACCCTCTGATTCAGCCCCTCTGTTTCTCGCCCTCTGTTTCAGCCCCTCTGTTTCAGCCCCTCTGATTCAGCCCCTCTGATTCAGCCCCTCTGTTTCTCGCCCTCTGTTTCTGCCCCTCTGTTTCAGCCCCTCTGTTTCAGCCCCTCTGTTTCTTGCCCTCTGTTTCAGCCCCTCTGTTTCAGCCCCTCTGTTTCAGCCCCTCCGATTCAGCCCCTCTGTTTCAGCCCCTCTGTTTCAGCCCCTCTGTTTCTCGCCCTTTGTTTCAGCCCCTCTGTTTGTCGCCCTCTGTTTCAGCCCCTCTGTTTCTTGCCCTCTGTTTCAGCCCCTCTGTTTCAGCACCTCTGTTTCAGCTCCTCTGTTTCTCGCCCTCTGTTTCAGCCCCTCTGTTTCTTGCCCTCTGTTTCAGCCCCTCTGTTTCAGCCCCTCTGTTTCTCGCCCTCTGTTTCTGCTCCTCTATTTCTCGCCCTCTGTTTCAGCCCCCCTGATTCTCGCCCTCTGTTTCAGCCCCATTGATTCAGCCCCTCTGTTTCAGCCCCTCTGAATCAGCCCCTCTGTTTCAGACCCTCTGTTTCAGCCACTCTGTTTCTCGCCCTCTGTTTCAGCCCCTCTGTTTCTCACCCTCTGTTTCAGCACCTCTGTTTCAGCCCCTCTGTTTCTCGCCCTCTGTTTCAGCCCCTCTGTTTCTCGCCCTCTGTTTCAGCCCCTCTGATTCAGCCCCTCTGTTTTTCGCCCTCTGTTCAAGCCCCTCTGTTTCTCGCCATCTGTTTCAGCCCCTCTGTTTCTCGCCCTCTGTTTCAGCCCCTCTGTTTCAGACCCTCTGTTTCAGCCCCTCTGTTTTTCGCCCTCTGTATCAGCCCCTCTGTTTCTCGCCCTCTGTTTCAGACCCTCAATTTCTCGCCCTCTGTTTCTCGCTCTCTGTTTCAGCCCCACTGTTTCAGCCCCTTTGTTTCAGCCCCTCTGTTTCTCGCACTCTGTTTCAGCCCCTCTGATTCAGCCCCACTGTTTCAGCCCCTCTGAATCAGCCCCTCTGTTTCAGCCCCTCTGTTTCAGCCCCTCTGTTTCTCGCCTTCTGTTTCAGCCACTCTGTTTCTCACCCTCCGTTTCAGCACCTCTGTTTCAGCCCCTCTGTTTCTCGCCCTCTGTTTCAGCCCCTCTGTTTCTCGCCCTCTGTTTCAGCCCCTCTGATTCAGCACCTCTGTTTCTCGCCCTCTGTTCAAGCCCCTCTGTTTCTCGCCATCTGTTTCAGCCCCTCTGTTTCTCGCCCTCTGTTTCAGCCCATCTGTTTCAGACCCTCTGTTTCAGCCCCTCTGTTTCCGCCCTCTGTTTCAGCCCCTCTGTTTCTCGCCCTCTGTTTCAGCCCCTCTATTTCTCGCCCTCTGTTTCAGCCCCTCTGTTTCAGCCCCACTGTTTCAGCCCCACTGTTTCTCGCACTCTGTTTCAGCCCCTCTGTATCTCACCCTCTGTTTCAGCTCCTCTGATTCAGCCCCTCTGTTTCTCGCCCTCTGTTTCAGCCCCTCTGTTTCTCGCCCTCTTTTTCAGCCCCTCTGTTTCTCGCCCTCTGTTTCAGCCCCTCTGTTTCAGCCCCTCTGTTTCAGCCCCTCTGTTTCTCGCCCTCTGTTTCAGCCCCTCTGTTTCTCGCCCTCTGATTCAGCCCCTCTGTTTCTCGCCCTCTGTTTCAGCCCCTCTGTTTCTCGCCCTCTGATTCAGCCCCTCTGTTTCTCGCCCTCTGTTTCAGCCCCTCTCTTTCAGCCCCTCTGTTTCAGCCCCTCTGTTTCAGCCCCTCTGTTTCTCGCCCTCTGTTTCAGCCCCTCTGTTTCTTGCCCTCTGTTTCAGCCCCTCTGTTTCTCGCCCTCTGTTTCAGCCTCTCTGTTTCTTGCCCTCGGATTCAGCCCCTCTGTTTCTCACCCTCTGTTTCAGCCCCTCTGTTTCTCGCCCTCTGTTTCAGCCCCTCTCTTTCAGCCCCTCTGTTTCAGCCCCTCTGATTCAGCCCCTCTGTTTCTCGCCCTCTGTTTCAGCCCCTCTCTTTCAGCCCCTCTGTTTCAGCCCCTCTGTTTCAGCCCCTCTGTTTCTCGCCCTCTGTTTCAGCCCCTCTTTTTCTTGCCCTCTGTTTCAGCCCCTCTGTTTCAGCCCCTCTGTTTCAGCTCCTCTGTTTCTCGCCCTCTGTTTCAGCCCTCTGTTTCTTGCCCTCTGTTTCTGCCCCTCTGTTTCTCGCCCTCTGTTTCAGCCCCTCTGTTTCTCGCCTTCTGTTTCAGCCCCTCTGATTTAGCCCCTCTGTTTCAGCCCCTCTGATTCAGCCCCTCTGATTCAGCCCCTCTGTTTCTCGCCCTCTGTTTCAGCCCCTCTGTTTCAGCCCTTCTGTTTCAGCCACTCGGTTTCAGCCCCACTGTTTCTTGCCCTGTGTTTCAGCCCCTCTGTTTCTCGCCCTCTGTTTCAGCCCCTCTGTTTCTCGCCCTCTGTTTCTGCAACTCTGTTTCGCACTCTCTGTTTCAGCCCCTCTGTTTCAGCCCCTCTGTTTCTCGCCCTCTGTTTCTGCTCCTCTGTTTCTCGCCCTCTGTTTCAGCCCCTCTCTTTCTTGCCCTCTGTTTCAGCCCCTCTGATTCAGCCCCTCTGTTTCAGCCCCTCTGAATCAGCCCCTCTGTTTCAGCCCCTCTGCTTCAGCCCCTCTGTTTCTCGCCCTCTGTTTCAGTCCCTCTGTTTCTCACCCTCTGTTTCAGCACCTCTGTTTCAGCCCCTCTGTTTCTCGCCCTCTGTTTCAGCCCCTCTGTTTCTCGCCCTCTGTTTCAGCCCCTCTGATTCAGCCACTCTGTTTCTCGCCCGCTGTTCAAGCCCCTCTGTTTCTCGCCATCTGTTTCAGCCCCTCTGATTCTCGCCCTCTGTTTCAGCCCCTCTGTTTCAGACCCTCTGTTTCAGCCCCTCTGTTTCTCGCCCTCTGTTTCAGCCCCTCTGTTTCCCGCCCTCTGTTTCAGCCCCTGTATTTCTCGCCCTCTGTTTCAGCCCCTCTGTTTCAGCCCCACTGTTTCAGCCCCTTTGTTTCAGCCCCTCTGTTTCTCGCCCTCTGTTTCAGCCCCTCTGATTCAGCCCCACTGTTTCAGCCCCTCTGAATCAGCCCCTCTGATTCAGCCCCTCTGTTTCAGACCCTCTGTTTCAGCCCCTCTGTTTCTCGCCCTCTGTTTCAGCCCCTCTGTTTCTCACCCTCTGTTTCAGCCCCTCTGTTTCAGCCCCACTGTTTCTCGCCCTCTGTTTCAACCCCTCTGATTCTCGCCCTCTGTTTCAGCTCCTCTGATTCAGCCCCTCTGTTTCTCGCCCTCTGTTTCAGCTCCTCTGATTCAGCCCCTCTGATTCTCGCCCTCTGTTTCAGCTCCTCTGATTCAGCCCCTCTGTTTCTTGCCCTCTGTTTCAGCCCCTCTGTTTCAGCCCCTCTGTTTCAGCCCCTCTGTTTCTCGCCCTCTGTTTCAGCCCCTCTGTTTCTCGCCCTCTGATTCAGCCCCTCTGTTTCTCGCCCTCTGTTTCAGCCCCTCTGTTTCAGCCCCTCTGTTTCAGCCCCTCTGTTTCTCGCCCTCTGTTTCAGCCCCTCTGTTTCTTTCCCTCGGATTCAGCCCCCCTGTTTCAGCCCCTCTGTTTCAGCCACTCTGTTTCAGCCCCTCTGTTTCTCGCCCTCTGTTTCAGCCCCTCTGTTTCTCGCCCTCTGTTTCAGCCCCTCTGATTCAGCCACTCTGTTTCAGCCCCTCTGATTCAGCCCCTCTGTTTCAGCCCCTCTGTTTCAGCCCCTTTGTTTCAGCCCCTCTGTTTCATCAACTCTGTTTCTCGCCCTCTGTTTCATCCCCTCTGTTTCTCGCCCTGTGTTTCAGCCTCTCTGTTTCTCGCCCTCTGTTTCAGCCCCACTGTTTCAGCCCCTCTGTTTCCGCCCCTCTGTATCAGCCCCTCTGTTTCAGCCCCTCTGATTCAGCCCCTCTGTTTCAGCCCCTCTGATTCAGCCCCTCTGTTTCAGACCCTCTATTTCAGCCCCTCTGTTTCAGCCACTCTGTTTCAGGGTCTCTGTTTCAGCCCGTCTGTTTCAGCCCCTCTGTTTCAACCCCTTTGTTTCAGCCCCTCTGTTTGTCGCCCTCTGTTTCAGCCCCTCTGTTTCTCGCCCTCTGTTTCAGCCCCTCTGTTTCAGCACCTCTGTTTCAGCTCCTCTGTTTCTCGCCCTCTGTTTCAGCCCCTCTGTTTCAGCCCCTCTGATTCAGACCCTCTGATTCAGCCCCTCTGTTTCTCGCCCTCTGTTTCAGCCCCTCTGTTTCAGCCCCTCTGATTCAGCCCCTCTGATTCAGCCCCTCTGTTTCTCGCCCTCTGTTTCTGCCCCTCTGTTTCAGCCCCTCTGTTTCAGCCCCTCTGTTTCTTGCCCTCTGTTTCAGCCCCTCTGTTTCAGCCCCTCTGTTTCAGCCCCTCCGATTCAGCCCCTCTGTTTCAGCCCCTCTGTTTCAGCCCCTCTGTTTCAGCCCCTCTGTTTCTCGCCCTTTGTTTCAGCCCCTCTGTTTGTCGCCCTCTGTTTCAGCCCCTCTGTTTCTTGCCCTCTGTTTCAGCCCCTCTGTTTCAGCACCTCTGTTTCAGCTCCTCTGTTTCTCGCCCTCTGTTTCAGCCCCTCTGTTTCTTGCCCTCTGTTTCAGCCCCTCTGTTTCAGCCCCTCTGTTTCTCGCCCTCTGTTTCTGCTCCTCTATTTCTCGCCCTCTGTTTCAGCCCCCCTGATTCTCGCCCTCTGTTTCAGCCCCATTGATTCAGCCCCTCTGTTTCAGCCCCTCTGAATCAGCCCCTCTGTTTCAGACCCTCTGTTTCAGCCACTCTGTTTCTCGCCCTCTGTTTCAGCCCCTCTGTTTCTCACCCTCTGTTTCAGCACCTCTGTTTCAGCCCCTCTGTTTCTCGCCCTCTGTTTCAGCCCCTCTGTTTCTCGCCCTCTGTTTCAGCCCCTCTGATTCAGCCCCTCTGTTTTTCGCCCTCTGTTCAAGCCCCTCTGTTTCTCGCCATCTGTTTCAGCCCCTCTGTTTCTCGCCCTCTGTTTCAGCCCCTCTGTTTCAGACCCTCTGTTTCAGCCCCTCTGTTTCTCGCCCTCTGTATCAGCCCCTCTGTTTCTCGCCCTCTGTTTCAGACCCTCAATTTCTCACCCTCTGTTTCTCGCTCTCTGTTTCAGCCCCACTGTTTCAGCCCCTTTGTTTCAGCCCCTCTGTTTCTCGCACTCTGTTTCAGCCCCTCTGATTCAGCCCCACTGTTTCAGCTCCTCTGAATCAGACCCTCTGTTTCATCCCCTCTGTTTCAGCCCCTCTGTTTCTCGCCTTCTGTTTCAGCCACTCTGTTTCTCACCCTCCGTTTCAGCACCTCTGTTTCAGCCCCTCTGTTTCTCGCCCTCTGTTTCAGCCCCTCTGTTTCTCGCCCTCTGTTTCAGCCCCTCTGATTCAGCACCTCTGTTTCTCGCCCTCTGTTCAAGCCCCTCTGTTTCTCGCCATCTGTTTCAGCCCCTCTGTTTCTCGCCCTCTGTTTCAGCCCATCTGTTTCAGACCCTCTGTTTCAGCCCCTCTGTTTCCGCCCTCTGTTTCAGCCCCTCTGTTTCCCGCCCTCTGTTTCAGCCCCTCTATTTCTCGCCCTCTGTTTCAGCCCCTCTGTTTCAGCCCCACTTTTTCAGCCCCACTGTTTCTCGCACTCTGTTTCAGCCCCTCTGTATCTCACCCTCTGTTTCAGCTCCTCTGATTCAGCCCCTCTGTTTCTCGCCCTCTGTTTCAGCCCCTCTGTTTCTCGCCCTCTTTTTCAGCCCCTCTGTTTCTCGCCCTCTGTTTCAGCCCCTCTGTTTCAGCCCCTCTGTTTCAGCCCCTCTGTTTCTCGCCCTCTGTTTCAGCCCCTCTGTTTCTCGCCCTCTGATTCAGCCCCTCTGTTTCTCGCCCTCTGTTTCAGCCCCTCTGTTTCTCGCCCTCTGATTCAGCCCCTCTGTTTCTCGCCCTCTGTTTCAGCCCCTCTCTTTCAGCCCCTCTGTTTCAGCCCCTCTGTTTCAGCCCCTCTGTTTCTCGCCCTCTGTTTCAGCCCCTCTGTTTCTTGCCCTCTGTTTCAGCCCCTCTGTTTCTCGCCCTCTGTTTCAGCCTCTCTGTTTCTTGCCCTCGGATTCAGCCCCTCTGTTTCTCACCCTCTGTTTCAGCCCCTCTGTTTCTCGCCCTCTGTTTCAGCCCCTCTCTTTCAGCCCCTCTGTTTCAGCCCCTCTGATTCAGCCCCTCTGTTTCTCGCCCTCTGTTTCAGCCCCTCTCTTTCAGCCCCTCTGTTTCAGCCCCTCTGTTTCAGCCCCTCTGTTTCTCGCCCTCTGTTTCAGCCCCTCTTTTTCTTGCCCTCTGTTTCAGCCCCTCTGTTTCAGCCCCTCTGTTTCAGCTCCTCTGTTTCTCGCCCTCTGTTTCAGCCCTCTGTTTCTTGCCCTCTGTTTCTGCCCCTCTGTTTCTCGCCCTCTGTTTCAGCCCCTCTGTTTCTCGCCTTCTGTTTCAGCCCCTCTGATTTAGCCCCTCTGTTTCAGCCCCTCTGATTCAGCCCCTCTGATTCAGCCCCTCTGTTTCTCGCCCTCTGTTTCAGCCCCTCTGTTTCAGCCCTTCTGTTTCAGCCACTCGGTTTCAGCCCCACTGTTTCTTGCCCTGTGTTTCAGCCCCTCTGTTTCTCGCCCTCTGTTTCAGCCCCTCTGTGTCTCGCCCTCTGTTTCTGCAACTCTGTTTCGCACTCTCTGTTTCAGCCCCTCTGTTTCAGCCCCTCTGTTTCTCGCCCTCTGTTTCTGCTCCTCTGTTTCTCGCCCTCTGTTTCAGCCCCTCTCTTTCTCGCCCTCTGTTTCAGCCCCTCTGATTCAGCCCCTCTGTTTCAGCCCCTCTGAATCAGCCCCTCTGTTTCAGCCCCTCTGCTTCAGCCCCTCTGTTTCTCGCCCTCTGTTTCAGTCCCTCTGTTTCTCACCCTCTGTTTCAGCACCTCTGTTTCAGCCCCTCTGTTTCTCGCCCTCTGTTTCAGCCCCTCTGTTTCTCGCCCTCTGTTTCAGCCCCTCTGATTCAGCCACTCTGTTTCTCGCCCGCTGTTCAAGCCCCTCTGTTTCTCGCCATCTGTTTCAGCCCCTCTGATTCTCGCCCTCTGTTTCAGCCCCTCTGTTTCAGACCCTCTGTTTCAGCCCCTCTGTTTCTCGCCCTCTGTTTCAGCCCCTCTGTTTCCCGCCCTCTGTTTCAGCCCCTCTATTTCTCGCCCTCTGTTTCAGCCCCTCTGTTTCAGCCCCACTGTTTCAGACCCTCTGTTTCAGCCCCTCTGTTTCTCGCCCTCTGTTTCAGCCCCTCTGTTTCCCGCCCTCTGTTTCAGCCCCTCTATTTCTCGCCCTCTGTTTCAGCCCCTCTGTTTCAGCCCCACTGTTTCAGCCCCTTTGTTTCAGCCCCTCTGTTTCTCGCCCTCTGTTTCAGCCCCTCTGATTCAGCCCCACTGTTTCAGCCCCTCTGAATCAGCCCCTCTGATTCAGCCCCTCTGTTTCAGACCCTCTGTTTCAGCCCCTCTGTTTCTCGCCCTCTGTTTCAGCCCCTCTGTTTCTCACCCTCTGTTTCAGCCCCTCTGTTTCAGCCCCACTGTTTCTCGCCCTCTGTTTCAGCCCCTCTGATTCTCGCCCTCTGTTTCAGCTCCTCTGATTCAGCCCCTCTGTTTCTCGCCCTCTGTTTCAGCCCCTCTGTTTCTCGCCCTCTTTTTCAGCCCCTCTGTTTCTTGCCCTCTGTTTCAGCCCCTCTGTTTCAGCCCCTCTGTTTCAGCCCCTCTGTTTCTCGCCCTCTGTTTCAGCCCCTCTGTTTCTCGCCCTCTGATTCAGCCCCTCTGTTTCTCGCCCTCTGTTTCAGCCCCTCTGTTTCAGCCCCTCTGTTTCAGCCCCTCTGAATCAGCCCCTCTGATTCAGCCCCTCTGTTTCAGACCCTCTGTTTCAGCCCCTCTGTTTCTCGCCCTCTGTTTCAGCCCCTCTGTTTCTTGCCCTCTGTTTCAGCCCCTCTGTTTCTCGCCCTCTGTTTCTCGCCCTCTGTATCAGCCCCTCTGTTTCTCGCCCTCTGTTTCAGACCCTCAATTTCTCGCCCTCTGTTTCTCGCTCTCTGTTTCAGCCCCACTGTTTCAGCCCCTTTGTTTCATCCCCTCTGTTTCTCGCACTCTGTTTCAGCCCCTCTGATTCAGCCCCACTGTTTCAGCCCCTCTGAATCAGCCCCTCTGTTTCAGCCCCTCTGTTTCAGCCCCTCTGTTTCTCGCCTTCTGTTTCAGCCACTCTGTTTCTCACCCTCCGTTTCAGCACCTCTGTTTCAGCCCCTCTGTTTCTCGCCCTCTGTTTCAGCCCCTCTGTTTCTCGCCCTCTGTTTCAGCCCCTCTGATTCAGCACCTCTGTTTCTCGCCCTCTGTTCAAGCCCCTCTGTTTCTCGCCATCTGTTTCAGCCCCTCTGTTTCTCGCCCTCTGTTTCAGCCCATCTGTTTCAGACCCTCTGTTTCAGCCCCTCTGTTTCCGCCCTCTGTTTCAGCCCCTCTGTTTCTCGCCCTCTGTTTCAGCCCCTCTATTTCTCGCCCTCTGTTTCAGCCCCTCTGTTTCAGCCCCACTTTTTCAGCCCCACTGTTTCTCGCACTCTGTTTCAGCCCCTCTGTATCTCACCCTCTGTTTCAGCTCCTCTGATTCAGCCCCTCTGTTTCTCGCCCTCTGTTTCAGCCCCTCTGTTTCTCGCCCTCTTTTTCAGCCCCTCTGTTTCTCGCCCTCTGTTTCAGCCCCTCTGTTTCAGCCCCTCTGTTTCAGCCCCTCTGTTTCTCGCCCTCTGTTTCAGCCCCTCTGTTTCTCGCCCTCTGATTCAGCCCCTCTGTTTCTCGCCCTCTGTTTCAGCCCCTCTGTTTCTCGCCCTCTGATTCAGCCCCTCTGTTTCTCGCCCTCTGTTTCAGCCCCTCTCTTTCAGCCCCTCTGTTTCAGCCCCTCTGTTTCAGCCCCTCTGTTTCTCGCCCTCTGTTTCAGCCCCTCTGTTTCTTGCCCTCTGTTTCAGCCCCTCTGTTTCTCGCCCTCTGTTTCAGCCTCTCTGTTTCTTGCCCTCGGATTCAGCCCCTCTGTTTCTCACCCTCTGTTTCAGCCCCTCTGTTTCTCGCCCTCTGTTTCAGCCCCTCTCTTTCAGCCCCTCTGTTTCAGCCCCTCTGATTCAGCCCCTCTGTTTCTCGCCCTCTGTTTCAGCCCCTCTCTTTCAGCCCCTCTGTTTCAGCCCCTCTGTTTCAGCCCCTCTGTTTCTCGCCCTCTGTTTCAGCCCCTCTTTTTCTTGCCCTCTGTTTCAGCCCCTCTGTTTTAGCCCCTCTGTTTCAGCTCCTCTGTTTCTCGCCCTCTGTTTCAGCCCTCTGTTTCTTGCCCTCTGTTTCTGCCCCTCTGTTTCTCGCCCTCTGTTTCAGCCCCTCTGTTTCTCGCCTTCTGTTTCAGCCCCTCTGATTTAGCCCCTCTGTTTCAGCCCCTCTGATTCAGCCCCTCTGATTCAGCCCCTCTGTTTCTCGCCCTCTGTTTCAGCCCCTCTGTTTCAGCCCTTCTGTTTCAGCCACTCGGTTTCAGCCCCACTGTTTCTTGCCCTGTGTTTCAGCCCCTCTGTTTCTCGCCCTCTGTTTCAGCCCCTCTGTTTCTCGCCCTCTGTTTCTGCAACTCTGTTTCGCACTCTCTGTTTCAGCCCCTCTGTTTCAGCCCCTCTGTTTCTCGCCCTCTGTTTCTGCTCCTCTGTTTCTCGCCCTCTGTTTCAGCCCCTCTCTTTCTCGCCCTCTGTTTCAGCCCCTCTGATTCAGCCCCTCTGTTTCAGCCCCTCTGAATCAGCCCCTCTGTTTCAGCCCCTCTGCTTCAGCCCCTCTGTTTCTCGCCCTCTGTTTCAGTCCCTCTGTTTCTCACCCTCTGTTTCAGCACCTCTGTTTCAGCCCCTCTGTTTCTCGCCCTCTGTTTCAGCCCCTCTGTTTCTCGCTCTCTGTTTCAGCCCCTCTGATTCAGCCACTCTGTTTCTCGCCCGCTGTTCAAGCCCCTCTGTTTCTCGCCATCTGTTTCAGCCCCTCTGATTCTCGCCCTCTGTTTCAGCCCCTCTGTTTCAGACCCTCTGTTTCAGCCCCTCTGTTTCTCGCCCTCTGTTTCAGCCCCTCTGTTTCCCGCCCTCTGTTTCAGCCCCTCTATTTCTCGCCCTCTGTTTCAGCCCCTCTGTTTCAGCCCCACTGTTTCAGCCCCTTTGTTTCAGCCCCTCTGTTTCTCGCCCTCTGTTTCAGCCCCTCTGATTCAGCCCCACTGTTTCAGCCCCTCTGAATCAGCCCCTCTGATTCAGCCCCTCTGTTTCAGACCCTCAGTTTCAGCCCCTCTGTTTCTCGCCCTCTGTTTCAGCCCCTCTGTTTCTCACCCTCTGTTTCAGCCCCTCTGTTTCAGCCCCACTGTTTCTCGCCCTCTGTTTCAGCCCCTCTGATTCTCGCCCTCTGTTTCAGCTCCTCTGATTCAGCCCCTCTGTTTCTCGCCCTCTGTTTCAGCCCCTCTGTTTCTCGCCCTCTTTTTCAGCCCCTCTGTTTCTTGCCCTCTGTTTCAGCCCCTCTGTTTCAGCCCCTCTGTTTCAGCCCCTCTGTTTCTCGCCCTCTGTTTCAGCCCCTCTGTTTCTCGCCCTCTGATTCAGCCCCTCTGTTTCTCGCCCTCTGTTTCAGCCCCTCTGTTTCAGCCCCTCTGTTTCAGCCCCTCTGTTTCTCGCCCTCTGTTTCAGCCCCTCTGTTTCTTGCCCTCTGTTTCAGCCCCTCTGTTTCTCACCCTCTGTTTCAGCCTCTCTGTTTCTTTCCCTCGGATTCAGCCCCCCTGTTTCAGCCCCTCTGTTTCAGACACTCTGTTTCAGCCCCTCTGTTTCTCGCCCTCTGTTTCAGCCCCTCTGTTTCTCGCCCTCTGTTTCAGCCCCTCTGATTCAGCCACTCTGTTTCAGCCCCTCTGATTCAGCCCCTCTGTTTCAGCCCCTCTGTTTCAGCCCCTTTGTTTCAGCCCCTCTGTTTCATCAACTCTGTTTCTCGCCCTCTGTTTCATCCCCTCTGTTTCTCGCCCTGTGTTTCAGCCTCTCTGTTTCTCGCCCTCTGTTTCAGCCCCACTGTTTCAGCCCCTCTGTTTCCGCCCCTCTGTATCAGCCCCTCTGTTTCAGCCCCTCTGTTTCTCGCCCTCTGTTTCAGCCCCTCTGTTTCTTGCCCTCTGTTTCAGCCACTCTGTTTCTCGCCCTCTGTTTCAGCCCCTCTGTTTCAGTCCCTCTGTTTCAGCCCCTCTGTTTCTCGCCCTCTGTTTCATCCCCTCTGTTTCTCGCCCTGTGTTTCAGCCTCTCTGTTTCTCGCCCTCTGTTTCAGCCCCACTGTTTCAGCCCCTCTGTTTCAGCCCCTCTGTTTCAGCCCCTCTGTTTCTCGCCCTCTGAATTAGCCGCTTTGTTTCAGCACCTTTGTTTCAGCCCCTCTGTTTCAGCCGCTCTGTTTCTCGCCCTCTGTTTCAGCCCCTCTGTTTCAGCCCATCTGATTCAGCCCGTCTGATTCAGCCCCTCTGTTTCTCGCCCTCTGTTTCAGCCACACTGTTTCAGCCCCTCTGTTTCTTGACCTCTGTTTCAGCCTCTCTGTTTCTCGCCCTCTGTTTCAGCCCCTCTGTTTCTCGCCCTCTGTTTCAGCCCCTCTGTTTTTCGCCCTCTGTTTCAGTCCCTCTGTTTCGCGCTCTCTGTTTCAGCCCCTTTGTTTCAGCCCCTCTGTTTCAGCCCCTCTGTTTCTCGCTCTCTGTTTCTGCCCCTCTGTTTCTCGCCCTCTGTTTCAGCCCCTCTGATTCAGCCCCTCTGTTTCTCGCCCTCTGTTTCAGCCCCTCTGTTTCTCGCCCTCTGTTTCAGCCCCTCTGTTTCTCGCCCTCTGTTTCAGCCCCTCTGTTTCTCGCCCTCTGTTTCTGCAACTCTGTTTCGCACTCTCTGTTTCAGCCCCTCTGTTTCAGCCCCTCTGTTTCTCGCCCTCTGTTTCTGCTCCTCTGTTTCTCGCCCTCTGTTTCAGCCCCTCTCTTTCTCGCCCTCTGTTTCAGCCCCTCTGATTCAGCCCCTCTGTTTCAGCCCCTCTGAATCAGCCCCTCTGTTTCAGCCCCTCTGCTTCAGCCCCTCTGTTTCTCGCCCTCTGTTTCAGTCCCTCTGTTTCTCACCCTCTGTTTCAGCACCTCTGTTTCAGCCCCTCTGTTTCTCGCCCTCTGTTTCATGCCCTCTGTTTCTCGCTCTCTGTTTCAGCCCCTCTGATTCAGCCACTCTGTTTCTCGCCCGCTGTTCAAGCCCCTCTGTTTCTCGCCATCTGTTTCAGCCCCTCTGATTCTCGCCCTCTGTTTCAGCCCCTCTGTTTCAGACCCTCTGTTTCAGCCCCTCTGTTTCTCGCCCTCTGTTTCAGACCCTCTGTTTCCCGCCCTCTGTTTCAGCCCCTCTATTTCTCGCCCTCTGTTTCAGCCCCTCTGTTTCAGCCCCACTGTTTCAGCCCCTTTGTTTCAGCCCCTCTGTTTCTCGCCCTCTGTTTCAGCCCCTCTGATTCAGCCCCACTGTTTCAGCCCCTCTGAATCAGCCCCTCTGATTCAGCCCCTCTGTTTCAGACCCTCAGTTTCAGCCCCTCTGTTTCTCGCCCTCTGTTTCAGCCCCTCTGTTTCTCACCCTCTGTTTCAGCCCCTCTGTTTCAGCCCCACTGTTTCTCGCCCTCTGTTTCAGCCCCTCTGATTCTCGCCCTCTGTTTCAGCTCCTCTGATTCAGCCCCTCTGTTTCTCGCCCTCTGTTTCAGCCCCTCTGTTTCTCGCCCTCTTTTTCAGCCCCTCTGTTTCTTGCCCTCTGTTTCAGCCCCTCTGTTTCAGCCCCTCTGTTTCAGCCCCTCTGTTTCTCGCCCTCTGTTTCAGCCCCTCTGTTTCTCGCCCTCTGATTCAGCCTCTCTGTTTCTCGCCCTCTGTTTCAGCCCCTCTGTTTCAGCCCCTCTGTTTCAGCCCCTCTGTTTCTCGCCCTCTGTTTCAGCCCCTCTGTTTCTTGCCCTCTGTTTCAGCCCCTCTGTTTCTCGCCCTCTGTTTCAGCCTCTCTGTTTCTTTCCCTCGGATTCAGCCCCCCTGTTTCAGCCCCTCTGTTTCAGCCACTCTGTTTCAGCCCCTCTGTTTCTCGCCCTCTGTTTCAGCCCCTCTGTTTCTCGCCCTCTGTTTCAGCCCCTCTGATTCAGCCACTCTGTTTCAGCCCCTCTGATTCAGCCCCTCTGTTTCAGCCCCTCTGTTTCAGCCCCTTTGTTTCAGCCCCTCTGTTTCATCAACTCTGTTTCTCGCCCTCTGTTTCATCCCCTCTGTTTCTCGCCCTGTGTTTCAGCCTCTCTGTTTCTCGCCCTCTGTTTCAGCCCCACTGTTTCAGCCCCTCTGTTTCCGCCCCTCTGTATCAGCCCCTCTGTTTCAGCCCCTCTGTTTCTCGCCCTCTGTTTCAGCCCCTCTGTTTCTTGCCCTCTGTTTCAGCCACTCTGTTTCTCGCCCTCTGTTTCAGCCCCTCTGTTTCAGCCCCTCTGTTTCAGCCCCTCTGTTTCAGCCCCTCTGTTTCTCGCCCTCTGTTTCATCCCCTCTGTTTCTCGCCCTGTGTTTCAGCCTCTCTGTTTCTCGCCCTCTGTTTCAGCCCCACTGTTTCAGCCCCTCTGTTTCAGCCCCTCTGTTTCAGCCCCTCTGTTTCTCGCCCTCTGAATTAGCCGCTTTGTTTCAGCCCCTTTGTTTCAGCCCCTCTGTTTCAGCCCCTCTGTTTCTCGCCCTCTGTTTCAGCCCCTCTGTTTCAGCCCATCTGATTCAGCCCGTCTGATTCAGCCCCTCTGTTTCTCGCCCTCTGTTTCAGCCACACTGTTTCAGCCCCTCTGTTTCTTGACCTCTGTTTCAGCCTCTCTGTTTCTCGCCCTCTGTTTCAGCCCCTCTGTTTCTCGCCCTCTGTTTCAGCCCCTCTGTTTTTCGCCCTCTGTTTCAGTCCCTCTGTTTCGCGCTCTCTGTTTCAGCCCCTTTGTTTCAGCCCCTCTGTTTCAGCCCCTCTGTTTCTCGCTCTCTGTTTCTGCCCCTCTGTTTCTCGCCCTCTGTTTCAGCCCCTCTGATTCAGCCCCTCTGTTTCTCGCCCTCTGTTTCAGCCCCTCTGTTTCTCGCCCTCTGTTTCAGCCCCTCTGTTTCTCGCCCTCTGTTTCAGCCCCTCTGTTTCAGCCCCTCTGTTTCAGCCCCTCTGTTTCTCGCCTTCTGTTTCAGCCCCTCTGATTCTCGCCCTCTGTTTCAGCATCTCTTGTCTCGCCCTCTGTTTCAGCCCCTCTATTTCTCGCCCTCTGTTTCAGCCCCTCTGTTTTAGCCCCACTGTTTCAGCCCCTTTGTTTCAACCCCTCTGTTTCTCGCCCTCTGTTTCAGCCGCTCTGTTTCTCGCCCTCGGTATTAGCCCCTCTGTTTCAGCCCCACTGTTTCAGTCCCTCTGTTTCTCGCCCTCTGTTTCTGGCCCTCTGTTTCAGCCCCTCTGTTTCTCGCTCTCTGTTTCAGCCCCTCTGTTTCAGCCCCTCTGTTTCAGTCCCTCTGTTTCTCGCTCTCTGTTTCAGCCCCTCTGTTTCTTGCCCTCTGTTTCAGCCACTCTGTTTATATCGCCCTCTGTTTCAGCCTCTCTGTTTCTCGCCCTCTGTTTCAGCCCCTCTGTTTCAGCCCCTGTGTTTCATCCCCTCTGTTTCTCGTCCTCTGTTTCAGCCCCTCTGATTCAGCCCCTCTGTTTCTCGCCCTCTGTTTCAGCCCCTCTGTTTCTCGCCCTCTGTTTCAGCCCCTCTGTTTCAGCCCCTCTGTTTCTCGCTCTCTGTTTCAGCCCCTCTGTTTCCGCCCCTCTGTATCAGCCCCTCTGTTTCAGCCCCTCTGTTTCTCGCCCTCTGTTTCAGCCCCTCTGTTTCTTGCCCTCTGTTTCAGCCACTCTGTTTCTCGCCCTCTGTTTCAGCCCCTCTGTTTCAGCCCCTCTGTTTCAGTCCCTCTGTTTCAGCCCCTCTGTTTCTCGCCCTCTGTTTCATCCCCTCTGTTTCTCGCCCTGTGTTTCAGCCTCTCTGTTTCTCGCCCTCTGTTTCAGCCCCACTGTTTCAGCCCCTCTGTTTCCGCCCCTCTGTATCAGCCCCTCTGTTTCAGCCCCTCTGTTTCTCGCCCTCTGTTTCAGCCCCTCTGTTTCTTGCCCTCTGTTTCAGCCACTCTGTTTCTCGCCCTCTGTTTCAGCCCCTCTGTTTCAGCCCCTCTGTTTCAGTCCCTCTGTTTCAGCCCCTCTGTTTCTCGCCCTCTGTTTCAGCCCCTCTGTTTCTCGCCCTGTGTTTCAGCCTCTCTGTTTCTCGCCCTCTGTTTCAGCCCCACTGTTTCAGCCCCTCTGTTTCAGCCCCTCTGTTTCAGCCCCTCTGTTTCTCGCCCTCTGTTTCAGCCCCTCTGTTTCTCGCCCTCTGAATTAGCCGCTTTGTTTCAGCCCCTTTGTTTCAGCCCCTCTGTTTCAGCCCCTCTGTTTCTCGCCCTCTGTTTCAGCCCCTCTGTTTCAGCCCATCTGATTCAGCCCGTCTGATTCAGCCCCTCTGTTTCTCGCCCTCTGTTTCAGCCACACTGTTTCAGCCCCTCTGTTTCTTGACCTCTGTTTCAGCCTCTCTGTTTCTCGCCCTCTGTTTCAGCCCCTCTGTTTCTCGCCCTCTGTTTCAGCCCCTCTGTTTTTCGCCCTCTGTTTCAGTCCCTCTGTTTCGCGCCCTCTGTTTCAGCCCCTCTGTTTCTGGCCCTCTGTTTCTGCCCGTCTGTTTCTCGCCCTCTCTTTCAGCCCCTCTGTTTCAGCCCCTCTGTTTCAGTCCCTCTGTTTCTCGCTCTCTGTTTCAGCCCCTCTGTTTCTCCCTCTCTGTTTCAGCCCCTCTGTTTCAGCCCATCTGTTTCAGCCCCTCTGTTTCTCGCCCTCTGTTTCTCGCCCTCTGTTTCAGCCCCTCTGATTCTCGCCCTCTGTTTCAGCCCCTCTGTTTCTCGCCCTCTGTTTCAGCCCCTCTGTTTCAGCCCCTCTGTTTCAGCCCCTCTGTTTCTCGCCCTCTGTTTCAGCCCCTCTGTTTCTTGCCCTCTGTTTCAGCCCCTCTGTTTCTCGCCCTCTGTTTCAGCCTCTCTGTTTCTCGCCCTCTGTTTCAGCCCCTCTGTTTCAGCCCCTCTGATTCAGCCCCTCTGTTTCAGCCCCTCTGTTTCTCGCCCTCTGTTTCAGCCCCTCTGATTCAGCCCCTCTGTTTCAGCCCCTCTGATTCAGCCCCTCTGTTTCATCCCCTCTATTTCAGCCCCTCTGTTTCTCCCTCTCTGTTTCAGCCCCTCTGTTTCAGCCCCTCTGTTTCAGCCCCTCTGTTTCTCGCCCTCTGTTTCAGCCCCTCTGTTTCTCGCCCTCTGTTTCAGCCCCTCTGTTTCTCGCCCTCTGTTTCAGCCCCTCTGTTTCTCGCCCTCTGTTTCAGCCCCTCTGTTTCAGCACCTCTATTTCTCGCCCTCTGTTTCAGCCCCTCTATTTTAGCCCCACTGTTTCATCCCCTTTGTTTCAACCACTCTGTTTCTCGCCCTCTCTTTCAGCCGCTCTGTGTCTGGCCCTCTGTTTCAGCCCCTCTGTTTCTCGCTCTCTGTTTCAGCCCCTCTGTTTCCGCCCCTCTGTATCAGCCCCTCTGTTTCAGCCCCTCTGTTTCTCGCCCTCTGTTTCAGCCCCTCTGTTTCTTGCCCTCTGTTTCAGCCACTCTGTTTCTCGCCCTCTGTTTCAGCCACTCTGTTTCTCGCCCTCTGTTTCAGCCCCTCTGTTTCAGCCCCTCTGTTTCAGTCCCTCTGTTTCAGCCCCTCTGTTTCTCGCCCTCTGTTTCATCCCCTCTGTTTCTCGCCCTGTGTTTCAGCCTCTCTGTTTCTCGCCCTCTGTTTCAGCCCCACTGTTTCAGCCCCTCTGTTTCAGCCCCTCTGTTTCAGCCCCTCTGTTTCTCGCCCTCTGTTTCAGCCCCTCTGTTTCTCGCCCTCTGTATCAGCCGCTTTGTTTCATCCCCTTTGTTTCAGCCCCTCTGTTTCTCGCTCTCTGTTTCAGCCCCTCTGTTTCCGCCCCTCTGTATCAGCCCCTCTGTTTCAGCCCCTCTGTTTCTCGCCCTCTGTTTCAGCCCCTCTGTTTCTTGCCCTCTGTTTCAGCCACTCTGTTTCTCGCCCTCTGTTTCAGCCACTCTGTTTCTCGCCCTCTGTTTCAGCCCCTCTGTTTCAGCCCCTCTGTTTCAGTCCCTCTGTTTCAGCCCCTCTGTTTCTCGCCCTCTGTTTCATCCCCTCTGTTTCTCGCCCTGTGTTTCAGCCTCTCTGTTTCTCGCCCTCTGTTTCAGCCCCACTGTTTCAGCCCCTCTGTTTCAGCCCCTCTGTTTCAGCCCCTCTGTTTCTCGCCCTCTGTTTCAGCCCCTCTGTTTCTCGCCCTCTGTATCAGCCGCTTTGTTTCAGCCGCTTTGTTTCAGCCCCTTTGTTTCAGCCCCTCTGTTTCACGCCCTCTGTTTCTCGCCCTCTGTTTCAGCCCCTCTGTTTCTCGCCCTCTGTTTCAGCCCCTCTGTTTCAGCCCATCTGATTCAGCCCGTCTGATTCAGCCCCTCTGTTTCTCGCCCTCTGTTTCAGCCACACTGTTTCAGCCCCTCTGTTTCTTGACCTCTGTTTCAGCCTCTCTGTTTCTCGCCCTCTGTTTCAGCCCCTCTGTTTCTCGCCCTCTGTTTCAGCCCCTCTGTTTCTCGCCCTCTGTTTCAGTCCCTCTGTTTCGCGCTCTCTGTTTCAGCCCCTTTGTTTCAGTCCCTCTGTTTCTCGCCCTCTGTTTCTGCCCGTCTGTTTCTCGCCCTCTGTTTCAGCCCCTCTGTTTCAGACCCTCTGTTTCAGTCCCTCTGTTTCTCGCCCTCTGTTTCAGCCCCTCTGTTTCTCGCCCTCTGTTTCAGCCCCTCTGTTTCTCGCCCTCTGTTTCAGCCCCTCTCTTTCAGCCCCTCTGTTTCAGCCCCTCTGTTTCAGCCCCTCTGTTTCTCGCCCTCTGTTTCAGCCCCTCTGTTTCTTGCCCTCTGTTTCAGCCCCTCTGTTTCTCGCCCTCTGTTTCAGCCTCTCTGTTTCTTGCCCTCTGTTTCAGCCCCTCTGTTTCAGCCTCTCTGATTCAGCCCCTCTGTTTCAGCCCCTCTGTTTCTCGCCCTCTGTTTCAGCCCCTCTGATTCAGCCCCTCTGTTTCAGACCCTCTGATTCAGCCCCTCTGTTTCAGCCCCTCTATTTCAGCCCCTCTGTTTCAGCCCCTCTGTTTCAGCCCCTCTGTTTCAGGCTCTCTGTTTCAGCCCGTCTGTTTCAGCCCCTCTGTTTCAGCCCCTCTGATTCAGTCCCTTAGTTTCTCGCCCTCTGTTTCATCCCCTCTGTTTCTCGCCCTGTTTTTCAGCCTCTCTGTTTCTCGCCCTCTGTTTCAGCCCCTCTGTTTCAGCCCCTCTGTTTCAAGGCTCTCTGTTTCAGCCCGTCTGTTTCAGCCCCTCTGATTCAGCCCCTCTGTTTCTCGCCCTCTGTTTCAGCTCCTCTGTTTCAGCCCCTCTGATTCAGCCCCTCTGATTCAGCCCCTCTGATTCAGCCCCTCTGTTTCTGCCCCTCTGTTTCAGCCCCTCTGTTTCAGCCCCTCTGTTTCTTGCCCTCTTTTTCAGCCCCTCTGTTTCAGCCCCTCTGTTTCAGCCCCTCCGATTCAGCCCCTCTGTTTCAGCCCCTCTGTTTCAGCCCCTCTGTTTCAGCCCCTCTGTTTCTCGCCCTCTGTTTCAGCCCCTCTGTTTCAGCCCCTCTGTTTCTCGCCCTCTGTTTCTGCCCCTCTGTTTCTCGCCCTCTGTTTCAGCCCCTCTGTTTCTCGCCTTCTGTTTCAGCCCCTCTGATTCAGCCCCTCTGTTTCAGCCCCTTTGATTCAGCCCCTCTGATTCAGCCCCTCTGTTTCTCGCCCTCTGATTCAGCCCCTCTGTTTCAGCCCTTCTGTTTCAGACACTCGGTTTCAGCCCCTCTGTTTCTTGCCCTCTGTTTCAGCCCCTCTGTTTCTCGCCCTCTGTTTCAGCTCCTCTGTTTCTCGCCCTCTGTTTCAGCCCTTCGGTATCGCACTCTCTGGTTCAGCCCCTCTGTTTCAGGCCCTCTGTTTCTCGCCCTCTGTTTCTGCTCCTCTGTTTCTCGCCCTCTGTTTCAGCCCCTCTGTTTCAGCCCCTCTGTTTCAGCCCCTCTGTTTCTCGCCCTCTGTTTCAGCCCCTCTGTTTCAGCCCCTCTGTTTCTCGCCCTCTGTTTCTGCCCCTCTGTTTCTCGCCCTCTGTTTCAGCCCCTCTGTTTCTCGCCTTCTGTTTCAGCCCCTCTGATTCAGCCCCTCTGTTTCAGCCCCTTTGATTCAGCCCCTCTGTTTCAGCCCCTCTGTTTCAGCCCTTCTGTTTCAGACACTCGGTTTCAGCCCCTATGTTTCTTGCCCTCTGTTTCAGCCCGTCTGTTTCAGCCCCTCTGTTTCAGCCCCTCTGTTTCTCGCCCTCTGTTTCAGCCCTTCGGTTTCGCACTCTCTGGTTCAGCCCCTCTGTTTCAGCCCCTCTGTTTCTCGCCCTCTGTTTCTGCTCCTCTGTTTCTTGCCCTCTGTTTCAGCCCCTCTGTTTCTCGCCCTCTGTTTCAGCCCCTCTGATTCAGCCCCTCTGTTTCAGCCCCTCTGAATCAGCCCCTCTGTTTCAGCCCCTCTGTTTCAGCTCCTCTGTTTCTCGCCCTCTGTTTCAGCCCCTCTGTTTCTCACCCTCTGTTTCAGCACCTCTGTTTCAGCCCCTCTGTTTCTCGCCCTCTGTTTCAGTCCCTCTGTTTCTCGCCCTCTGTTTCAGCCCCTCTGATTCAGACCCTCTGTTTCTCTCCCTCTGTTTCAGCCCCTCTGTTTCTCGCCATCTGTTTCAGCCCCTCTGTTTCTCGCCCTCTGTTTCAGCGCCTCTGTTTCAGCCCCTCTGTTTCAGCCCCTCTGTTTCTCGCCCTCTGTTTCAGCCCCTATGTTTCAGCCCCTCTCTTTCAGCCCCTCTGTTTCTCGCCCTCTGTTTCAGCCCCTCTGTTTCTTGCCCTCTGTTTCAGCCCCTCTGTTTCTCGCCCTCTGTTTCAGCCTCTCTGTTTCTCGCCCTCTGTCTCAGCCCCTCTGTTTCAGCCCCTCTGATTCAGCCCCTCTGTTTCAGCCCCTCTGATTCAGCCCCTCTGTTTCAGCCCCTCTGTTTCTCGCCCTCTGTTTCAGCCCCTCTGATTCAGCCCCTCTGTTTCAGCCCCTCTGATTCAGCCCCTCTGTTTCATCCCCTCTATTTCAGCCCCTCTGTTTCTCCCTCTCTGTTTCAGCCCCTCTGTTTCAGCCCCTCTGTTTCAGCCCCTCTGTTTCTCGCCCTCTGTTTCAGCCCCTCTGTTTCTCGCCCTCTGTTTCAGCCCCTCTGTTTCTCGCCCTCTGTTTCAGCCCCTCTGTTTCAGCACCTCTATTTCTCGCCCTCTGTTTCAGCCCCTCTATTTTAGCCCCACTGTTTCATCCCCTTTGTTTCAACTACTCTGTTTCTCGCCCTCTCTTTCAGCCGCTCTGTTTCTGGCCCTCTGTTTCAGCCCCTCTGTTTCTCGCTCTCTGTTTCAGCCCCTCTGTTTCCGCCCCTCTGTATCAGCCCCTCTGTTTCAGCCCCTCTGTTTCTCGCCCTCTGTTTCAGCCCCTCTGTTTCTTGCCCTCTGTTTCAGCCACTCTGTTTCTCGCCCTCTGTTTCAGCCACTCTGTTTCTCGCCCTCTGTTTCAGCCCCTCTGTTTCAGCCCCTCTGTTTCAGTCCCTCTGTTTCAGCCCCTCTGTTTCTCGCCCTCTGTTTCATCCCCTCTGTTTCTCGCCCTGTGTTTCAGCCTCTCTGTTTCTCGCCCTCTGTTTCAGCCCCACTGTTTCAGCCCCTCTGTTTCAGCCCCTCTGTTTCAGCCCCTCTGTTTCTCGCCCTCTGTTTCAGCCCCTCTGTTTCTCGCCCTCTGTATCAGCCGCTTTGTTTCAGCCCCTTTGTTTCAGCCCCTCTTTTTCAGCCCCTCTGTTTCACGCCCTCTGTTTCTCGCCCTCTGTTTCAGCCCCTCTGTTTCTCGCCCTCTGTTTCAGCCCCTCTGTTTCAGCCCATCTGATTCAGCCCGTCTGATTCAGCCCCTCTGTTTCTCGCCCTCTGTTTCAGCCACACTGTTTCAGCCCCTCTGTTTCTTGACCTCTGTTTCAGCCTCTCTGTTTCTCGCCCTCTGTTTCAGCCCCTCTGTTTCTCGCCCTCTGTTTCAGCCCCTCTGTTTCTCGCCCTCTGTTTCAGTCCCTCTGTTTCGCGCTCTCTGTTTCAGCCCCTTTGTTTCAGTCCCTCTGTTTCTCGCCCTCTGTTTCTGCCCGTCTGTTTCTCGCCCTCTGTTTCAGCCCCTCTGTTTCAGACCCTCTGTTTCAGTCCCTCTGTTTCTCGCCCTCTGTTTCAGCCCCTCTGTTTCTCGCCCTCTGTTTCAGCCCCTCTGTTTCTCGCCCTCTGTTTCAGCCCCTCTCTTTCAGCCCCTCTGTTTCAGCCCCTCTGTTTCTCGCCCTCTGTTTCAGCCTCTCTGTTTCTTGCCCTCTGTTTCAGCCCCTCTGTTTCAGCCTCTCTGATTCAGCCCCTCTGTTTCAGCCCCTCTGTTTCTCGCCCTCTGTTTCAGCCCCTCTGATTCAGCCCCTCTGTTTCAGACCCTCTGATTCAGCCCCTCTGTTTCAGCCCCTCTATTTCAGCCCCTCTGTTTCAGCCCCTCTGTTTCAGCCCCTCTGTTTCAGGCTCTCTGTTTCAGCCCGTCTGTTTCAGCCCCTCTGTTTCAGCCCCTCTGATTCAGTCCCTTAGTTTCTCGCCCTCTGTTTCATCCCCTCTGTTTCTCGCCCTGTTTTTCAGCCTCTCTGTTTCTCGCCCTCTGTTTCAGCCCCTCTGTTTCAGCCCCTCTGTTTCAGGCTCTCTGTTTCAGCCCGTCTGTTTCAGCCCCTCTGATTCAGCCCCTCTGTTTCTCGCCCTCTGTTTCAGCTCCTCTGTTTCAGCCGCTCTGATTCAGCCCCTCTGATTCAGCCCCTCTGATTAAGCCCCTCTGTTTCTGCCCCTCTGTTTCAGCCCATCTGTTTCAGCCCCTCTGTTTCTTGCCCTCTTTTTCAGCCCCTCTGTTTCAGCCCCTCTGTTTCAGCCCCTCCGATTCAGCCCCTCTGTTTCAGCCCCTCTGTTTCTGCCCCCTCTGTTTCAGCCCCTCTGTTTCTCGCCCTTTGCTTCAGCCCCTCTGTTTCTCGCCCTCTGTTTCAGCCCCTCTGTTTCAGCCCCTCTGTTTCAGCCCCTCTGTTTCTCGCCCTCTGTTTCAGCCCCACTGTTTCAGCCCCTCTGTTTCTTGCCCTCTGTTTCTGCCCCTCTGATTCCCGCCCTCTGTTTCAGCCCCTCTGTTTCTCGCCTTCTGTTTCAGCCCCTCTGATTCAGCCCCTCTGTTTCAGCCCCTTTGATTCAGCCCCTCTGATTCAGCCCCTCTGTTTCTCGCCCTCTGATTCAGCCCCTCTGTTTCAGCCCTTCTGTTTCAGACACTCGGTTTCAGCCCCTCTGTTTCTTGCCCTCTGTTTCAGCCCCTCTGTTTCTCGCCCTCTGTTTCAGCCCCTCTGTTTCTCACCCTCTGTTTCAGCCCTTCGGTTTCGCACTCTCTGGTTCAGCCCCTCTGTTTCAGGCCCTCTGTTTCTCGCCCTCTGTTTCTGCTCCTCTGTTTCTCGCCCTCTGTTTCAGCCCCTCTGTTTCAGCCCCTCTGTTTCAGCCCCTCTGTTTCTCGCCCTCTGTTTCAGCCCCTCTGTTTCAGCCCCTCTGTTTCTCGCCCTCTGTTTCTGCCCCTCTGTTTCTCGCCCTCTGTTTCAGCCCCTCTGTTTCTCGCCTTCTGTTTCAGCCCCTCTGATTCAGCCCCACTGTTTCAGCCCCTTTGATTCAGCCCCTCTGATTCAGCCCCTCTGTTTCTCGCCCTCTGTTTCAGCCCCTCTGTTTCAGCCCTTCTGTTTCAGACACTCGGTTTCAGCCCCTCTGTTTCTTGCCCTCTGTTTCAGCCCGTCTGTTTCAGCCCCTCTGTTTCAGCCCCTCTGTTTCTCGCCCTCTGTTTCAGCCCTTCGGTTTCGCACTCTCTGGTTCAGCCCCTCTGTTTCAGCCCCTCTGTTTCTCGCCCTCTGTTTCTGCTCCTCTGTTTCTCGCCCTCTGTTTCAGCCCCTCTGTTTCTCGCCCTCTGTTTCAGCCCCTCTGATTCAGCCCCTCTGTTTCAGCCCCTCTGAATCAGCCCCTCTGTTTCAGCCCCTCTGTTTCAGCTCCTCTGTTTCTCGCCCTCTGTTTCAGCCCCTCTGTTTCTCACCCTCTGTTTCAGCACCTCTGTTTCAGCCCCTCTGTTTCTCGCCCTCTGTTTCAGTCCCTCTGTTTCTCGCCCTCTGTTTCAGCCCCTCTGTTTCAGCCCCTCTGTTTCTCACCATCTGTTTCAGCCCCTCTGTTTCTCGCCCTCTGTTTCAGCCCCTCTGTTTCAGCCCCTCTGTTTCAGCCCCTCTGTTTCTCGCCCTCTGTTTCAGCCCCTCTGTTTCTCGCCCTCTGTTTCAGCCTCTCTGTTTCTGCCCCTCTGATTCAGCCCCTCTGTTTCAGCCCCTCTGTTTCTTGCCCTCTGTTTCAGCCCCTCTGATTCAGCCCCTCTGTTTCAGCCCCTCTGATTCAGCCCCTCTGTTTCAGACCCTCTATTTCAGCCCCTCTGTTTCAGCCCCTCTGTTTCAGGGTCTCTGTTTCAGCCCGTCTGTTTCAGCCCCTCTGTTTCAACCCCTTTGTTTCAGCCCCTCTGCTTCAGTACCTTAGATTCTCGCCCTCTGTTTCAGCCCCTCTGTTTCAGCCCCTCTGATTCAGCCCCTCTGATTCAGCCCCTCTGTTTCTCGCCCTCTGTTTCAGCCCCTCTGTTTCAGCGCCTCTGATTCAGCCCCTCTGATTCAGCCCCTCTGTTTCTCGCCCTCTGTTTCAGCCCCTCTGATTCAGCCCCTCTGATTCAGCCCCTCTGTTTCTTGCCCTCTGTTTCAGCCCCTCTGTTTCAGCCCCTCTGTTTCAGCCCCTCCGATTCAGCCCCTCTGTTTCAGCCCCTCTTTTTCAGCCCCTCTGTTTCAGCCCCTCTGTTTCTCGCCCTTTGTTTCAGCCCCTCTGTTTGTCGCCCTCTGTTTCAGCCCCTCTGTTTCTTGCCCTCTGTTTCAGCCCCTCTGTTTCAGCACCTCTGTTTCAGCTCCTCTGTTTCTCGCCCTCTGTTTCAGCCCCTCTGTTTCTTGCCCTCTGTTTCAGCCGCTCTGTTTCAGCCCCTCTGTTTCTCCCCTCTGTTTCTGCCCCTCTGTTTCTCGCCCACTGTTTCAGCCCCTCTGTTTCTCGCCTTCTGTTTCAGCCCCTCTGATTCAGCCCCTCTGTTTCAGCCCCTCTGATTCAGCTCCTCTGATTCAGCCCCTCTGTTTCTCGCCCTCTGTTTCAGCCCCTCTGTTTCTCGCCCTCTGTTTCAGCCCCTCTGTTTCTCGCCCTCTGTTTCAGCCCTTCGGTTTCGCACTCTCTGGTTCAGCCCCTCTGTTTCAGGCCCTCTGTTTCTCGCCCTCTGTTTCTGCTCCTCTGTTTCTCGCCCTCTGTTTCAGCCCCTCTGTTTCAGCCCCTCTGTTTCAGCCCCTCTGTTTCTCGCCCTCTTTTTCAGCCCCTCTGTTTCAGCCCCTCTGTTTCTCGCCCTCTGTTTCTGCCCCTCTGTTTCTCGCCCTCTGTTTCAGCCCCTTTGTTTCTCGCCTTCTGTTTCAGCCCCTCTGATTCAGCCCCTCTGTTTCAGCCCCTTTGATTCAGCCCCTCTGATTCAGCCCCTCTGTTTCTCGCCCTCTGTTTCAGCCCCTCTGTTTCAGCCCCTCTGTTTCAGCCCCTCTGTTTCTCGCCCTCTGTTTCTGCTCCTCTGTTTCTCGCCCTCTGTTTCAGCCCCTCTGTTTCAGCCCCTCTGTTTCAGCCCCTCTGTTTCTCGCCCTCTGTTTCAGCCCCTCTGTTTCAGCCCCTCTGTTTCTCGCCCTCTGTTTCTGCCCCTCTGTTTCTCGCCCTCTGTTTCAGCCCCTCTGTTTCTCGCCTTCTGTTTCAGCCCCTCTGATTCAGCCCCTCTGTTTCAGCCCCTTTGATTCAGCCCATCTGATTCAGCCCCTCTGTTTCTCGCCCTCTGTTTCAGCCCCTCTGTTTCAGCCCTTCTGTTTCAGACACTCGGTTTCAGCCCCTCTGTTTCTTGCCCTCTGTTTCAGCCCGTCTGTTTCAGCCCCTCTGTTTCAGCCCCTCTGTTTCTCGCCCTCTGTTTCAGCCCTTCGGTTTCGCACTCTCTGGTTCAGCCCCTCTGTTTCAGCCCCTCTGTTTCTCGCCCTCTGTTTCTGCTCCTCTGTTTCTCGCCCTTTGTTTCTGCCCCTCTGTTTCTCGCCCTCTGTTTCAGCCCCTCTGATTCAGCCCCTCTGTTTCAGCCCCTCTGAATCAGCCCCTCTGTTTCAGCCCCTCTGTTTCAGCCCCTCTGTTTCTCACCCTCTGTTTCAGCACCTCTGTTTCAGCCCCTCTGTTTCTCGCCCTCTGTTTCAGTCCCTCTGTTTCTCGCCCTCTGTTTCAGCCCCTCTGTTTCAGCCCCTCTGTTTCTCGCCATCTGTTTCAGCCCCTCTGTTTCTCGCCCTCTGTTTCAGCCCCTCTGTTTCAGCCCCTCTGTTTCAGCCCCTCTGTTTCTCGCCCTCTGTTTCAGCCCCTCTGTTTCTCGCCCTCTGTTTCAGCCTCTCTGTTTCTGCCCCTCTGATTCAGCCCCTCTGTTTCAGCCCCTCTGTTTCTTGCCCTCTGTTTCAGCCCCTCTGATTCAGCCCCTCTGTTTCAGCCCCTCTGATTCAGCCCCTCTGTTTCAGACCCTCTATTTCAGCCCCTCTGTTTCAGCCCCTCTGTTTCAGGGTCTCTGTTTCAGCCCGTCTGTTTCAGCCCCTCTGTTTCAACCCCTTTGTTTCAGCCCCTCTGATTCAGTACCTTAGATTCTCGCCCTCTGTTTCAGCCCCTCTGTTTCAGCCCCTCTGATTCAGCCCCTCTGATTCATCCCCTCTGTTTCTCGCCCTCTGTTTCAGCCCCTCTGTTTCAGCGCCTCTGATTCAGCCCCTCTGATTCAGCCCCTCTGTTTCTCGCCCTCTGTTTCAGCCCCTCTGATTCAGCCCCTCTGATTCAGCCCCTCTGTTTCTTGCCCTCTGTTTCAGCCCCTCTGTTTCAGCCCCTCTGTTTCAGCCCCTCCGATTCAGCCCCTCTGTTTCAGCCCCTCTTTTTCAGCCCCTCTGTTTCAGCCCCTCTGTTTCTCGCCCTTTGTTTCAGCCCCTCTGTTTGTCGCCCTCTGTTTCAGCCCCTCTGTTTCTTGCCCTCTGTTTCAGCCCCTCTGTTTCAGCACCTCTGTTTCAGCTCCTCTGTTTCTCGCCCTCTGTTTCAGCCCCTCTGTTTCTTGCCCTCTGTTTCAGCCGCTCTGTTTCAGCCCCTCTGTTTCTCCCCTCTGTTTCTGCCCCTCTGTTTCTCGCCCACTGTTTCAGCCCCTCTGTTTCTCGCCTTCTGTTTCAGCCCCTCTGATTCAGCCCCTCTGTTTCAGCCCCTCTGATTCAGCTCCTCTGATTCAGCCCCTCTGTTTCTCGCCCTCTGTTTCAGCCCCTCTGTTTCTCGCCCTCTGTTTCAGCCCCTCTGTTTCTCGCCCTCTGTTTCAGCCCTTCGGTTTCGCACTCTCTGGTTCAGCCCCTCTGTTTCAGGCCCTCTGTTTCTCGCCCTCTGTTTCTGCTCCTCTGTTTCTCGCCCTCTGTTTCAGCCCCTCTGTTTCAGCCCCTCTGTTTCAGCCCCTCTGTTTCTCGCCCTCTTTTTCAGCCCCTCTGTTTCAGCCCCTCTGTTTCTCGCCCTCTGTTTCTGCCCCTCTGTTTCTCGCCCTCTGTTTCAGCCCCTCTGTTTCTCGCCTTCTGTTTCAGCCCCTCTGATTCAGCCCCTCTGTTTCAGCCCCTTTGATTCAGCCCCTCTGATTCAGCCCCTCTGTTTCTCGCCCTCTGTTTCAGCCCCTCTGTTTCAGCCCTTCTGTTTCAGACACTCGGTTTCAGCCCCTCTGTTTCTTGCCCTCTGTTTCAGCCCGTCTGTTTCAGCCCCTCTGTTTCAGCCCCTCTGTTTCTCGCCCTCTGTTTCAGCCCTTCGGTTTCGCACTCTCTGGTTCAGCCCCTCTGTTTCAGCCCCTCTGTTTCTCGCCCTCTGTTTCTGCTCCTCTGTTTCTCGCCCTCTGTTTCAGCCCCTCTGTTTCTCGCCCTCTGTTTCAGCCCCTCTGATTCAGCCCCTCTGTTTCAGCCCCTCTGAATCAGCCCCTCTGTTTCAGCCCCTCTGTTTCAGCTCCTCTGTTTCTCGTCCTCTGTTTCAGCCCCTCTGTTTCTCACCCTCTGTTTCAGCACCTCTGTTTCAGCCCCTCTGTTTCTCGCCCTCTGTTTCAGTCCCTCTGTTTCTCGCCCTCTGTTTCAGCCCCTCTGATTCAGACCCTCTGTTTCTCTCCCTCTGTTTCAGCCCCTCTGTTTCTCGCCATCTGTTTCAGCCCCTCTGTTTCTCGCCCTCTGTTTCAGCCCCTCTGTTTCAGCCCCTCTGTTTCAGCCCCTCTGTTTCTCGCCCTCTGTTTCAGCCCCTCTGTTTCTCGCCCTCTGTTTCAGCCTCTCTGTTTCTGCCCCTCTGATTCAGCCCCTCTGTTTCAGCCCCTCTGTTTCTTGCCCTCTGTTTCAGCCCCTCTGTTTCAGACCCTCTATTTCAGCCCCTCTGTTTCAGCCACTCTGTTTCAGGGTCTCTGTTTCAGCCCGTCTGTTTCAGCCCCTCTGTTTCAACCCCTTTGTTTCAGCCCCTCTGATTCAGTACCTTAGATTCTCGCCCTCTGTTTCAGCCCCTCTGTTTCAGCCCCTCTGATTCAGATCCTCTGATTCAGCCCCTCTGTTTCTCGCCCTCTGTTTCAGCCCCTCTGTTTCAGCCCCTCTGATTCAGCCCCTCTGATTCAGCCCCTCTGTTTCTCGCCCTCTGTTTCTGCCCCTCTGTTTCAGCCCCTCTGTTTCAGCCCCTCTGTTTCTTGCCCTCTGTTTCAGCCCCTCTGTTTCAGCCCCTCTGTTTCAGCCCCTCCGATTCAGCCCCTCTGTTTCAGCCCCTCTGTTTCAGCCCCTCTGTTTCAGCCCCTCTGATTCTCGCCCTTTGTTTCAGCCCCTCTGTTTGTCGCCCTCTGTTTCAGCCCCTCTGTTTCTTGCCCTCTGTTTCAGCCCCTCTGTTTCAGCACCTCTGTTTCAGCTCCTCTGTTTCTCGCCCTCTGTTTCAGCCCCTCTGTTTCTTGCCCTCTGTTTCAGCCCCTCTGTTTCAGCCCCTCTGTTTCTCGCCCTCTGTTTCTGCTCCTCTATTTCTCGCCCTCTGTTTCAGCCCCCCTGATTCTCGCCCTCTGTTTCAGCCCCATTGATTCAGCCCCTCTGTTTCAGCCCCTCTGAATCAGCCCCTCTGTTTCAGACCCTCTGTTTCAGCCCCTCTGTTTCTCGCCCTCTGTTTCAGCACCTCTGTTTCAGCCCCTCTGTTTCTCGCCCTCTGTTTCAGCCCCTCTGTTTCTCGCCCTCTGTTTCAGCCCCTCTGATTCAGCCCCTCTGTTTTTCGCCCTCTGTTCAAGCCCCTCTGTTTCTCGCCATCTGTTTCAGCCCCTCTGTTTCTCGCCCTCTGTTTCAGCCCCTCTGTTTCAGACCCTCTGTTTCAGCCCCTCTGTTTCTCGCCCTCTGTATCAGCCCCTCTGTTTCTCGCCCTCTGTTTCAGACCCTCTATTTCTCGCCCTCTGTTTCTCGCTCTCTGTTTCAGCCCCACTGTTTCAGCCCCTTTGTTTCAGCCCCTCTGTTTCTCGCACTCTGTTTCAGCCCCTCTGATTCAGCCCCACTGTTTCAGCCCCTCTGAATCAGCCCCTCTGTTTCAGCCCCTCTGTTTCAGCCCCTCTGTTTCTCGCCTTCTGTTTCAGCCACTCTGTTTCTCACCCTCCGTTTCAGCACCTCTGTTTCAGCCCCTCTGTTTCTCGCCCTCTGTTTCAGCCCCTCTGTTTCTCGCCCTCTGTTTCAGCCCCTCTGATTCAGCACCTCTGTTTCTCGCCCTCTGTTCAAGCCCCTCTGTTTCTCGCCATCTGTTTCAGCCCCTCTGTTTCTCGCCCTCTGTTTCAGCCCATCTGTTTCAGACCCTCTGTTTCAGCCCCTCTGTTTCCGCCCTCTGTTTCAGCCCCTCTGTTTCTCGCCCTCTGTTTCAGCCCCTCTATTTCTCGCCCTCTGTTTCAGCCCCTCTGTTTCAGCCCCACTGTTTCAGCCCCACTGTTTCTCGCACTCTGTTTCAGCCCCTCTGTATCTCACCCTCTGTTTCAGCTCCTCTGATTCAGCCCCTCTGTTTCTCGCCCTCTGTTTCAGCCCCTCTGTTTCTCGCCCTCTTTTTCAGCCCCTCTGTTTCTCGCCCTCTGTTTCAGCCCCTCTGTTTCTTGCCCTCTGTTTCAGCCCCTCTGTTTCAGCACCTCTGTTTCAGCTCCTCTGTTTCTCGCCCTCTGTTTCAGCCCCTCTGTTTCTTGCCCTCTGTTTCAGCCGCTCTGTTTCAGCCCCTCTGTTTCTCGCCCTCTGTTTCTGCTCCTCTATTTCTCGCCCTCTGTTTCAGCCCCCCTGATTCTCGCCCTCTGTTTCAGCCCCATTGATTCAGCCCCTCTGTTTCAGCCCCTCTGAATCAGCCCCTCTGTTTCAGACCCTCTGTTTCAGCCCCTCTGTTTCTCGCCCTCTGTTTCAGCACCTCTGTTTCAGCCCCTCTGTTTCTCGCCCTCTGTTTCAGCCCCTCTGTTTCTCGCCCTTCTTTTCAGCCCCTCTGATTCAGCCCCTCTGTTTTTCGCCCTCTGTTCAAGCCCCTCTGTTTCTCGCCATCTGTTTCAGCCCCTCTGTTTCTCGCCCTCTGTTTCAGCCCCTCTGTTTCAGACCCTCTGTTTCAGCCCCTCTGTTTCTCGCCCTCTGTATCAGCCCCTCTGTTTCTCGCCCTCTGTTTCAGACCCTCTATTTCTCGCCCTCTGTTTCTCGCTCTCTGTTTCAGCCCCACTGTTTCAGCCCCTTTGTTTCAGCCCCTCTGTTTCTCGCACTCTGTTTCAGCCCCTCTGATTCAGCCCCACTGTTTCAGCCCCTCTGAATCAGCCCCTCTGTTTCAGCCCCTCTGTTTCAGCCCCTCTGTTTCTCGCCTTCTGTTTCAGCCACTCTGTTTCTCACCCTCCGTTTCAGCACCTCTGTTTCAGCCCCTCTGTTTCTCGCCCTCTGTTTCAGCCCCTCTGTTTCTCGCCCTCTGTTTCAGCCCCTCTGATTCAGCACCTCTGTTTCTCGCCCTCTGTTCAAGCCCCTCTGTTTCTCGCCATCTGTTTCAGCCCCTCTGTTTCTCGCCCTCTGTTTCAGCCCATCTGTTTCAGACCCTCTGTTTCAGCCCCTCTGTTTCCGCCCTCTGTTTCAGCCCCTCTGTTTCTCGCCCTCTGTTTCAGCCCCTCTATTTCTCGCCCTCTGTTTCAGCCCCTCTGTTTCAGCCCCACTGTTTCAGCCCCACTGTTTCTCGCACTCTGTTTCAGCCCCTCTGTATCTCACCCTCTGTTTCAGCTCCTCTGATTCAGCCCCTCTGTTTCTCGCCCTCTGTTTCAGCCCCTCTGTTTCTCGCCCTCTTTTTCAGCCCCTCTGTTTCTCGCCCTCTGTTTCAGCCCCTCTGTTTCAGCCCCTCTGTTTCAGCCCCTCTGTTTCTCGCCCTCTGTTTCAGCCCCTCTGTTTCTCGCCCTCTGATTCAGCCCCTCTGTTTCTCGCCCTCTGTTTCAGCCCCTCTGTTTCTCGCCCTCTGATTCAGCCCCTCTGTTTCTCGCCCTCTGTTTCAGCCCCTCTCTTTCAGCCCCTCTGTTTCAGCCCCTCTGTTTCAGCCCCTCTGTTTCTCGCCCTCTGTTTCAGCCCCTCTGTTTCTTGCCCTCTGTTTCAGCCCCTCTGTTTCTCGCCCTCTGTTTCAGCCTCTCTGTTTCTTGCCCTCGGATTCAGCCCCTCTGTTCTCACCCTGTGTTTCAGCCCCTCTGTTTCTCGCCCTCTGTTTCAGCCCCTCTCTTTCAGCCCCTCTGTTTCAGCCCCTCTGATTCAGCCCCTCTGTTTCTCGCCCTCTGTTTCAGCTCCTCTCTTTCAGCCCCTCTGTTTCAGCCCCTCTGTTTCAGCCCCTCTGTTTCTCGCCCTCTGTTTCAGCCCCTCTTTTTCTTGCCCTCTGTTTCAGCCCCTCTGTTTCAGCCCCTCTGTTTCAGCTCCTCTGTTTCTCGCCCTCTGTTTCAGCCCTCTGTTTCTTGCCCTCTGTTTCTGCCCCTCTGTTTCTCGCCCTCTGTTTCAGCCCCTCTGTTTCTCGCCTTCTGTTTCAGCCCCTCTGATTTAGCCCCTCTGTTTCAGCCCCTCTGATTCAGCCCCTCTGATTCAGCCCCTCTGTTTCTCGCCCTCTGTTTCAGCCCCTCTGTTTCAGCCCTTCTGTTTCAGCCACTCGGTTTCAGCCCCACTGTTTCTTGCCCTGTGTTTCAGCCCCTCTGTTTCTCGCCCTCTGTTTCAGCCCCTCTGTTTCTCGCCCTCTGTTTCTGCAACTCTGTTTCGCACTCTCTGTTTCAGCCCCTCTGTTTCAGCCCCTCTGTTTCTCGCCCTCTGTTTCTGCTCCTCTGTTTCTCGCCCTCTGTTTCAGCCCCTCTCTTTCTCGCGCTCTGTTTCAGCCCCTCTGATTCAGCCCCTCTGTTTCAGCCCCTCTGAATCAGCCCCTCTGTTTCAGCCCCTCTGCTTCAGCCCCTCTGTTTCTCGCCCTCTGTTTCAGTCCCTCTGTTTCTCACCCTCTGTTTCAGCACCTCTGTTTCAGCCCCTCTGTTTCTCGCCCTCTGTTTCAGCCCCTCTGTTTCTCGCCCTCTGTTTCAGCCCCTCTGATTCAGCCCCTCTGTTTCTCGCCCTCTGTTCAAGCCCCTCTGTTTCTCGCCATTTGTTTCAGCCCCTCTGTTTCTCGCCCTCTGTTTCAGCCCCTCTGTTTCAAACCCTCTGTTTCAGCCCCTCTGTTTCTCGCCCTCTGTTTCAGCCCCTCTGTTTCTCGCCCTCTGTTTCAGCCCCTCTATTTCTCGCCCTCTGTTTCAGCCCCTCTGTTTCAGCCCCACTGTTTCAGCCCATTTGTTTCAGCCCCTCTGTTTCTCGCCCTCTGTTTCAGCCCCTCTGATTCAGCCCCACTGTTTCAGCCCCTCTGAATCAGCCCCTCTGTTTCAGCCCCTCTGTTTCAGCCCCTCTGTTTCTCGCCCTCTGTTTCAGCCCCTCTGTTTCTCACCCTCTGTTTCAGCACCTCTGTTTCAGCGCCTCTGTTTCTCGCCCTCTGTTTCAGCCCCTGTGTTTCTCGCCCTCTGTTTCAGCCCCTCTGATTCAGCCACTCTGTTTCTCGCCCGCTGTTCAAGCCCCTCTGTTTCTCGCCATCTGTTTCAGACCCTCTGATTCTCGCCCTCTGTTTCAGCCCCTCTGTTTCAGACCCTCTGTTTCAGCCCCTCTGTTTCTCGCCCTCTGTTTCAGCCCCTCTGTTTCCCGCCCTCTGTTTCAGCCCCTCTATTTCTCGCCCTCTGTTTCAGCCCCTCTGTTTCAGCCCCACTGTTTCAGCCCCTTTGTTTCAGCCCCTCTGTTTCTCGCCGTCTGTTTCAGCCCCTCTGATTCAGCCCCACTGTTTCAGCCCCTCTGAATCAGCCCCTCTGATTCAGCCCCTCTGTTTCAGACCCTCTGTTTCAGCTCCTCTGTTTCTCGCCCTCTGTTTCAGGCTCTCTGTTTCAGCCCGTCTGTTTCAGCCCCTCTGTTTCAGCCCCTCTGTTTCTCGCCCTGTGTTTCTCGCCCGCTGTTTCAGCCCCTTTGTTACTCGCCCTCTGTTTCAGCCCCTCTGTTTCAGTCCCTCTGATTCAGCTCCTCTGATTCAGCCCCGCTGTTTCTCGCCCCTCTGTTTCAGCCCCTCTGTTTCAGCCCCTCTGTTTCTGCCCCTCTGTTTCAGCCTCTCTGTTTCTCGCCCTCTGTTTCAGCCCCTCTGTTTTTCGCCCTCTGTTTCAGCCCCTCTGTTTCAGGCTCTCTGTTTCAGCCCGTCTGTTTCAGCCCCTCTGTTTCAGCCCCTCTGTTTCTTGCCCTATGTTTCTCGCCCGCTGTTTCAGCCCCTTTGTTTCTCGCCCTCTGTTTCAGCCCCTCTCTTTCAGCCCCTCTGATTCAGCCGCTCTGTTTCAGCCCCTCTGTTTCAGCCCCTCTGATTCTGGCCCTCAGTTTCTGCCCCTCTGTTTCTCGCCCTCTGTTTCAGCCCCTCTGTTTCTCGCCCACTGTTTCAGCCCTTCTGTTTCCGCCCCTCAGTTTCTCGCCCTCTGTTTCAGCCCCTCTGTTTCTCGCCCTCTGTTTCTGCCCCTCTGATTCAGCCCCTCAGTTTCAGCCCTTCTGATTCAGCCCCTCTGATTCAGCCCCTCTGTTTCTCGCCCTCTGTTTCAGCCCCTCTGTTTCAGCCCCTCTGTTTCTCGCCCTCTGTTTCTGCCCCTCTGATTCAGCCCCTCAGTTTCAGCCCTTCTGATTCAGCCCCTCTGATTCAGCCCCTCTGTTTCTCGCCCTCTGTTTCAGCCCCTCTGTTTCAGCCCTTCTGTTTCTGCCACTCTGTTTCAGCCCCTCTGTTTCTTGCCCTCTGTTTCAGCCCCTCTGTTTCTCGACCTCTGTTTCAGTCCCTCTGTTTCTCGCCATCTGTTTCAGCCCCTCTGTTTCGCGCTCTCTGTTTCAGCCCCTCTGTTTCAGCTCCTCTGTTTCTCGCCCTCTGTTTCTGCCCCTCTGTTTCTCACCCTCTGTTTCAGCCCCTCTGTTTCTTGCCCTCTGTTTCAGCCACTCTGTTTCTTGCCCTCCGTTTCAGCCTCTCTGTTTCTCGCCCTCTGTTTCAGCCCCTCTGTTTCAGCCCCTCTGTTTCAGCCCCTCTGGTTCAGCCCCTCTGTTTCTCGCCCTCTGTTTCAACCCCTCTGATTCAGCCCCTCTGTTTCTCGCCCTCTGTTTCAGCCCCTCTGTGTCTCGCCCTCAGTTTCAGCCCCTCTGTTTCAGCCCCTCTGTTTCAGCCCCTCTGTTTCTCGCCCTCTGTTTCAGCCCCTCTGTTTCTCGCCCTCTGTTTCAGCCCCTCTGTTTCAGCCCCTCTGTTTCAGCCCTTCTGATTCAGCCCCTCTGATTCAGCCCCTCTGTTTCTCGCCCTCTGTTTCAGCCCCTTTGTTTCAGCCCTTCTGTTTCAGCCACTCTGTTTCAGCCCCTCTGTTTCTTGCCCTCTGTTTCAGCCCCTCTGTTTCTCGACCTCTGTTTCAGTCCCTCTGTTTCTCGCCATCTGTTTCAGCCCCTCTGTTTCGCGCTCTCTGTTTCAGCCCCTCTGTTTCAGCTCCTCTGTTTCTCGCCCTCTGTTTCTGCCCCTCTGTTTCTCGCCCTCTGGTTCAGCCCCTCTGTTTCAGCCACTCTGTTTCAGCCCCTCTGAATCAGCCCCTCTGATTCAGCCCCACTGTTTCAGCCCCTCTGTTTCAGCCCCTCTGTTTCTCGCCCCCTGTTTCAGCCCCTCTGTTTCTCACCCTCTGTTTCAGCCCCTCTGTTTCAGCCCCTCTGTTTCTCGCTCTCTGTTTCAGCCCCTCTGTTTCTCGCCCTCTGTTTCAGCCTCTCTGATTCAGCCCCTCTGTTTCTCCCCCTCTGTTTCAGCCCCTCTGTTTCTCGCCCTCTGTTTCAGCCCCTCTGTTTCTCGCCCTCTGTTTCAGCCCCTCTGTTTCAGCCCCTCTGTTTCTCGCCTTCTGTTTCAGCCCCTCTGTTTCTCGCCCTCTGTTTCAGCCCCTCTGTTTCTCGCCCTCTGTTTCAGCCCCTCTATTTCTCGCCCTCTGTTTCAGCCCCTCTGTTTTAGCCCCACTGTTTCAGCCCCTTTGTTTCAACCCCTCTGTTTCTCGCCCTCTGTTTCAGCCCCTCTGTTTCAGCCCCTCTGTTTCAGCCCCTCTGTTTCAGCCCCTCTGTTTCTCGCCCTCTGTTTCAGCCACTCTGTTTCTCGCCCTCTGTTTCTGGCCCTCTGTTTCAGCCCCTCTGTTTCTCGCTCTCTGTTTCAGCCCCTCTGTTTCAGCCCCTCTGTTTCAGCCCCTCTGTTTCAGCCCCTCTGTTTCTCGCCCTCTGTTTCAGCCCCTCTGTATCTTGCCCTCTGTTTCAGCCACTCTGTTTCTCGCCCTCTGTTTCAGCCTCTCTGGTTCTCGCCCTCTGTTTCAGCCCCTCTGTTTCAGCCCCTCTGTTTCAGCCCCTCTGTTTCTCGCCCTCTGTTTCAGCCCCTATGATTCAGTCCCTCTGTTTCTCGCCCTCTGTTTCAGCCCCTCTGTTTCTCGCCCTCTGTTTCAGCCCCTCTGTTTCAGCCCCTCTGTTTCAGCCCCTCTGTTTCTCGCCCTCTGTTTCAGCCCCTCTGTTTCTCGCCCTCTGTTTCAGCCCCTCTGTTTCTCGCCCTCTGTTTCAGCCCCTCTGTTTCAGCCCCTCTGTTTCAGCCCCTCTGTTTCAGCCCCTCTGTTTCTCGCCCTCTGTTTCAGCCCCTCTGTTTCTCGCCCTCTGTTTCAGCCCCTCCACTTCTCGCCCTCTGTTTCAGCCCCTCTATTTTAGCGCCACTGTTTCAGCCCCTTTGTTTCAGCCACTCTGTTTCTCGCCCTCTGTTTCAGCCGCTCTGTTTCTGGCCCTCTGTTTCAGCCCCTCTGTTTGTCGCTCTCTGTTTCAGCCCCTCTGTTTCCGCCCCTCTGTTTCAGCCCCTTTGTTTCAGCCCCTCTGTTTCTCGCCCTCTGTTTCAGCCCCTCTGTTTCTTGCCCTCTGTTTCAGCCACTCTGTTTCTCGCCCTCTGTTTCAGCCACTCTGTTTCTCGCCCTCTGTTTCAGCCCCTCTGTTTCAGCCCCTCTGTTTCAGTCCCTCTGTTTCAGCCCCTCTGTTTCTCGCCCTCTGTTTCAGCCCCTCTGTTTCTCACCATGTGTTTCAGCCTCTCTGTTTCTCGCCCTCTGTTTCAGCCCCACTGTTTCAGCCCCTCTGTTTCAGCCCCTCTGTTTCAGCCCCTCTGTTTCTCGCCCATTGTTTCAGCCCCTCTGTTTCTCGCCCTCTGTATCAGGCGCTTTGTTTCAGCCCCTTTGTTTCAGCCCCTCTTTTTCAGCCCCTCTGTTTCTCGCCCTCTGTTTCTCGCCCTCTGTTTCAGCCCCTCTGTTTCTCGCCCTCTGTTTCAGCCCCTCTGTTTCAGCCCATCTGATTCAGCCCGTCTGATTCAGCCCCTCTGTTTCTCGCCCTCTGTTTCAGCCACACTGATTCAGCCCCTCTGTTTCTTGCCCTCTGTTTCAGCCCCTCTGTTTCTCGCCCTCTGTTTCAGCCCCTCTGTTTCTCGCCCTCTGTTTCAGCCCCTCTGTTTCTCGCCCTCTGTTTCAGTCCCTCTGTTTCGCGCTCTCTGTTTCAGCCCCTTTGTTTCAGTCACTCTGTTTCTCGCCCTCTGTTTCTGCCCGTCTGTTTCTCGCCCTCTGTTTCAGCCCCTCTGTTTCAGACCCTCTGTTTCAGTCCCTCTGTTTCTCGCCCTCTGTTTCTCGCCCTCTGTTTCAGCCCCCTGTTTCTCGCCCTCTGTTTCAGCCCCTCTGTTTCTCGCCCTCTGTTTCAGCCCCTCTGTTTCAGCCCCTCTGTTTCAGCACCTCTGTTTCAGCCCCTCTGTACCTCGCCCTCTGTTTCCGCCCCTCTGATTCAGCCCCTCTGTTTCTCGCCCTCTGTTTCAGCCCCTCTGTTTCTCGCCCTCTGTTTCAGCCCCTCTGTTTCAGCCCCTCAGTTTCAGCCCCTCTGTTTCTCGCCCTCTGTTTCAGCCCCTCTGATTCTCGCCCTCTGTTTCAGCCCCTCTGTTTCTCGCCCTCTGTTTCAGCCCCTCTGTTTGTCGCTCTCTGTTTCAGCCCCTCTGTTTCAGCCCCTCTGTTTCAGCCCCTCTGTTTCTCGCCCTCTGTTTCAGCCCCTCTGTTTCTCGCCCTCTGTTTCAGCCCCTCTGTTTCTCGCCCTCTGTTTCAGCCCCTCTATTTCTCGCCCTCTGTTTCAGCCCCTCTACTTTAGCCCCACTGTTTCAGCCCCTTTGTTTTAGCCACTCTGTTTCTCGCCCTCTGTTTCAGCCCCTCTGTTTCTCGCCCTCAGTTTCTGCCCCTCTGTTTCTCGCCCTCTGTTTCAGCCCCACTGTTTCTCGCCCTCTGTTTCAGTCCCTCTGTTTCGCGCTCTCTGTTTCAGCCCCTTTGTTTCAGTCACTCTGTTTCTCGCCCTCTGTTTCTGCCCGTCTGTTTCTCGCCCTCTGTTTCAGCCCCTCTGTTTCAGACCCTCTGTTTCAGTCCCTCTGCTTCTCGCCCTCTGTTTCTCGCCCTCTGTTTCAGCCCCTCTGTTTCTCGCCCTCTGTTTCAGCCCCTCTGTTTCTCGCCCTCTGTTTCAGCCCCTCTGTTTCAGCACCTCTGTTTCAGCCCCTCTGTACCTCGCCCTCTGTTTCCGCCCCTCTGATTCAGCCCCTCTGTTTCTCGCCCTCTGTTTCAGCCCCTCTGTTTCTCGCCCTCTGTTTCAGCCCCTCTGTTTCTCGCCCTCTGTTTCAGCCCCTCTGATTCTCGCCCTCTGTTTCAGCTCCTCTGTTTCTCGCCCTCTGTTTCAGCCCCTCTGTTTCTCGCCCTCTGATTCAGCCCCTCTGTTTCAGCCCCTCTGTTTCAGCCCCTCTGTTTCTCGCCCTCTGTTTCAGCCCCTCTGTTTCTCGCTCTCTGTTTCAGCCCCTCTGTTTCTCGCCCTCTGTTTCAGCCCCTCTATTTCTCGCCCTCTGTTTCAGCCCCTCTACTTTAGCCCCACTGTTTCAGTCCCTTTGTTTCAGCCACTCTGTTTCTCGCCCTCTGTTTCAGCCCCTCTGTTTCTCGCACACAGTTTCTGCCCCTCTGTTTCTCGTCCTCTGTTTCAGCCCCTCTGTTTCTCGCCCTCTGTTTCAGCCCCTCTGTTTCAGCCCCTCTGTTTCTCGCACTCTGTTTCTGCCCCGCAGTTTCTCGCCCTCTGTTTCAGCCCCTCTGTTTCTCGCCTTCTGTTTCAGCCCCTCTGATTCAGCCCCTCTGTTTCAGCCCTTCTGATTCAGCCCCTCTGATTCAGCCACTCTGTTTCTCACCCTCTGTTTCAGACCCTCTGTTTCAGCCCTTCTGTTTCAGCCACTCTGTTTCAGCCCCTCTGTTTCAGCTCCTCTGTTTCTCGCCCTCTGTTTCTGCCCCTCTTTTTCTCGCCCTCTGTTTCAGCCCCTCTGTTTCTCGCCCTCTGTTTCAGCCCCTCTGATTAAGCCCCTCAGTTTCAGCCCCTCTGAATCAGCCCCTCTGATTCAGCCCCTCTGTTTCAGCCCCTCTGTTTCTCGCCCTCTGTTTCAGACCCTCTGTTTCTCACCCTCTGTTTCAGCCCCTCTGTTTCAGCCCCTCTGTTTCTCGCTCTCTGTTTCAGCCCCTCTGTTTCTCGCCCTCTGTTTCAGCCCCTCTGATTCAGCCCCTCTGTTTCTTGCCCTCTGTTTCAGCCCCTCTGTTTCTCGCCCTCTGTTTCAGCCCCTCTGTTTCTCGCCCTCTGTTTCAGCCCCTCTGTTTCAGCCCCTCTGTGTCAGCCCCTCTGTTTCAGCCCCTCTGTTTCTCGCCCTCTGTTTCAGCCCCTCTGTTTCAGCCCCTCTGTTTCTTGCCTTCTGTTTCAGCCCCTCTGTTTCTCGCCCTCTGTTTCAGCCCCTCTGTTTCTCGCCCTCCGTTTCAGCCCCTCTATTTCTCTCCCTCTGTTTCAGCCCCTCTGTTTGTCACACTCTGTTTCAGCCCCTCTGTTTCTCGCCCTCTGTTTCAGCCCCTCTGTTTCTCGCCCTCTGTTTCAGCCCCTCTGTTTCTCGCCCTCTGTTTCAGCCCCTCTATTTCTCGCCCTCTGTTTCAGCCCCTCTACTTTAGCCCCACTGTTTCAGTCCCTTTGTTTCAGCCACTCTGTTTCTCGCCCTCTGTTTCAGCCCCTCTGTTTCTCGCACACAGTTTCTGCCCCTCTGTTTCTCGTCCTCTGTTTCAGCCCCTCTGTTTCTCGCCCTCTGTTTCAGCCCCTCTGTTTCAGCCCCTCTGTTTCTCGCACTCTGTTTCTGCCCCGCAGTTTCTCGCCCTCTGTTTCAGCCCCTCTGTTTCTCGCCTTCTGTTTCAGCCCCTCTGATTCAGCCCCTCTGTTTCAGCCCTTCTGATTCAGCCCCTCTGATTCAGCCACTCTGTTTCTCACCCTCTGTTTCAGACCCTCTGTTTCAGCCCTTCTGTTTCAGCCACTCTGTTTCAGCCCCTCTGTTTCAGCTCCTCTGTTTCTCGCCCTCTGTTTCTGCCCCTCTTTTTCTCGCCCTCTGTTTCAGCCCCTCTGTTTCTCGCCCTCTGTTTCAGCCCCTCTGATTAAGCCCCTCTGTTTCAGCCCCTCTGAATCAGCCCCTCTGATTCAGCCCCTCTGTTTCAGCCCCTCTGTTTCTCGCCCTCTGTTTCAGACCCTCTGTTTCTCACCCTCTGTTTCAGCCCCTCTGTTTCAGCCCCTCTGTTTCTCGCTCTCTGTTTCAGCCCCTCTGTTTCTCGCCCTCTGTTTCAGCCCCTCTGATTCAGCCCCTCTGTTTCTTGCCCTCTGTTTCAGCCCCTCTGTTTCTCGCCCTCTGTTTCAGCCCCTCTGTTTCTCGCCCTCTGTTTCAGCCCCTCTGTTTCAGCCCCTCTGTGTCAGCCCCTCTGTTTCAGCCCCTCTGTTTCTCGCCCTCTGTTTCAGCCCCTCTGTTTCAGCCCCTCTGTTTCTTGCCTTCTGTTTCAGCCCCTCTGTTTCTCGCCCTCTGTTTCAGCCCCTCTGTTTCTCGCCCTCCGTTTCAGCCCCTCTATTTCTCTCCCTCTGTTTCAGCCCCTCTGTTTGTCACACTCTGTTTCAGCCCCTCTGTTTCTCGCCCTCTGTTTCAGCCCCTCTGTTTCTCGCCCTCTGTTTCAGCCCCTCTGTTTCTCGCCCTCTGTTTCAGCCCCTCTATTTCTCGCCCTCTGTTTCAGCCCCTCTACTTTAGCCCCACTGTTTCAGCCCCTTTGTTTTAGCCACTCTGTTTCTCGCCCTCTGTTTCAGCCCCTCTGTTTCTCGCCCTCAGTTTCTGCCCCTCTGTTTCTCGCCCTCTGTTTCAGCCCCACTGTTTCTCGCCCTCTGTTTCAGTCCCTCTGTTTCGCGCTCTCTGTTTCAGCCCCTTTGTTTCAGTCACTCTGTTTCTCGCCCTCTGTTTTTGCCCGTCTGTTTCTCGCCCTCTGTTTCAGCCCCTCTGTTTCAGACCCTCTGTTTCAGTCCCTCTGCTTCTCGCCCTCTGTTTCTCGCCCTCTGTTTCAGCCCCTCTGTTTCTCGCCCTCTGTTTCAGCCCCTCTGTTTCTCGCCCTCTGTTTCAGCCCCTCTGTTTCAGCCCCTCTGTTTCAGCACCTCTGTTTCAGCCCCTCTGTACCTCGCCCTCTGTTTCCGCCCCTCTGATTCAGCCCCTCTGTTTCTCGCCCTCTGTTTCAGCCCCTCTGTTTCTCGCCCTCTGTTTCAGCCCCTCTGTTTCTCGCCCTCTGTTTCAGCCCCTCTGATTCTCGCCCTCTGTTTCAGCTCCTCTGTTTCTCGCCCTCTGTTTCAGCCCCTCTGTTTCTCGCCCTCTGATTCAGCCCCTCTGTTTCAGCCCCTCTGTTTCAGCCCCTCTGTTTCTCGCCCTCTGTTTCAGCCCCTCTGTTTCTCGCTCTCTGTTTCAGCCCCTCTGTTTCTCGCCCTCTGTTTCAGCCCCTCTATTTCTCGCCCTCTGTTTCAGCCCCTCTACTTTAGCCCCACTGTTTCAGTCCCTTTGTTTCAGCCACTCTGTTTCTCGCCCTCTGTTTCAGCCCCTCTGTTTCTCGCACACAGTTTCTGCCCCTCTGTTTCTCGTCCTCTGTTTCAGCCCCTCTGTTTCTCGCCCTCTGTTTCAGCCCCTCTGTTTCAGCCCCTCTGTTTCTCGCACTCTGTTTCTGCCCCGCAGTTTCTCGCCCTCTGTTTCAGCCCCTCTGTTTCTCGCCTTCTGTTTCAGCCCCTCTGATTCAGCCCCTCTGTTTCAGCCCTTCTGATTCAGCCCCTCTGATTCAGCCACTCTGTTTCTCACCCTCTGTTTCAGACCCTCTGTTTCAGCCCTTCTGTTTCAGCCACTCTGTTTCAGCCCCTCTGTTTCAGCTCCTCTGTTTCTCGCCCTCTGTTTCTGCCCCTCTTTTTCTCGCCCTCTGTTTCAGCCCCTCTGTTTCTCGCCCTCTGTTTCAGCCCCTCTGATTAAGCCCCTCTGTTTCAGCCCCTCTGAATCAGCCCCTCTGATTCAGCCCCTCTGTTTCAGCCCCTCTGTTTCTCGCCCTCTGTTTCAGACCCTCTGTTTCTCACCCTCTGTTTCAGCCCCTCTGTTTCAGCCCCTCTGTTTCTCGCTCTCTGTTTCAGCCCCTCTGTTTCTCGCCCTCTGTTTCAGCCCCTCTGATTCAGCCCCTCTGTTTCTTGCCCTCTGTTTCAGCCCCTCTGTTTCTCGCCCTCTGTTTCAGCCCCTCTGTTTCTCGCCCTCTGTTTCAGCCCCTCTGTTTCAGCCCCTCTGTGTCAGCCCCTCTGTTTCAGCCCCTCTGTTTCTCGCCCTCTGTTTCAGCCCCTCTGTTTCAGCCCCTCTGTTTCTTGCCTTCTGTTTCAGCCCCTCTGTTTCTCGCCCTCTGTTTCAGCCCCTCTGTTTCTCGCCCTCCGTTTCAGCCCCTCTATTTCTCTCCCTCTGTTTCAGCCCCTCTGTTTGTCACACTCTGTTTCAGCCCCTCTGTTTCTCGCCCTCTGTTTCAGCCCCTCTATTTCTCGCCCTCTGTTTCAGCCCCTCTGTTTTAGCCCCACTGTTTCAGCCCCTTTGTTTCAGCCCCTCTGTTTCTCGCCCTCTGTTTCAGCCGCTCTGTTTCTCGCCCTCTGTATCAGCCCCTCTGTTTCAGCCCCACTGTTTCAGTCCCTCTGTTTCTCGCACTCTGTTTCTGGCCCTCTGTTTCAGCCCCTCTGTTTCTCGCTCTCTGTTTCAGCCCCTCTGTTTCAGCACCTCTCTTTCAGCCCCTCTGTTTCTCGCCCTCTGTTTCAGCCCCTCTGTTTCTTGCCCTCTGTTTCAGCCACTCTGTTTCTCGCCCTCTGTTTCAGCCTCTCTGTTTCTCGCTCTCTGTTTCAGCCCCTCTGTTTCAGCCCCTTTGTTTCAGCCCATCTGGTTCAGCCCCTCTGTTTCTCGCCCTCTGTTTCAGCCCCTCTGATTCAGCCCCTCTGTTTCTCGCCCTCTGTTTCAGCCCCTCTGTGTCCCGCCCTCTGTTTCAGCCCCTCTGTTTCAGCCCCTCTGTTTCAGCCCCTCTGTTTCTCGCCCTCTGTTTCAGCCCCTCTGTTTCTCGCCCTCTGTTTCAGCCCCTCTGTTTCAGACCCTCTGTTTCAGCCCTTCTGATTCAGCCCCTCTGATTCATCCCCTCTGTTTCTCGCCCTCTGTTTCAGCCCCTTTGTTTCAGCCCTTCTGTTTCAGCCACTCTGTTTCAGCCCCTCTGTTTCTTGCCCTCTGTTTCAGCGCCTCTGTTTCTCGACCTCTGTTTCAGTCCCTCTGTTTCTCGCCATCTGTTTCAGCCCCTCTGTTTCGCGCTCTCTATTTCAGCCCCTCTGTTTCAGCTCCTCTGTTTCTCGCCCTCTGTTTCTGCCCCTCTGTTTCTCGCCCTCTGGTTCAGCCCCTCTGTTTCTCGCCCTCTGTTTCAGCCCCTCTGATTAAGCCCCTCTGATTCAGCCCCACTGTTTCAGCCCCTCTGTTTCAGCCCCTCTGTTTCTCGCCCCCTGTTTCAGCCCCTCTGTTTCTCACCCTCTGTTTCAGCCCCTCTGTTTCAGCCCCTCTGTTTCTCGCTCTCTGTTTCAGCCCCTCTGTTTCTCGCCCTCTGTTTCAGCCCCTCTGATTCAGCCCCTCTGTTTCTCGCCCTCTGTTTCTGCCCCTCTTTTTCTCGCCCTCTGTTTCAGCCCCTCTGTTTCTCGCCCTCTGTTTCAGCCCCTCTGTTTCAGCCCCTCTGTTTCAGCCCCTCTGTTTCTCGCCTTCTGTTTCAGCCCCTCTGTTTCTCGCCCTCTGTTTCAGCCCCTTTGTTTCTCGCCCTCTGTTTCAGCCCCTCTATTTCTGGCCCTCTGTTTCAGCCCCTCTGTTTTAGCCCCAGTGTTTCAGCCCCTTTGTTTCAACCCCTCTGTTTCTGGCCCTCTGTTTCAGCCCCTCTGTTTCTCGCTCTCTGTTTCAGCCCCTCTGTTTCAGCCCCTCTGTTTCAGCCCCTCTGTTTCTCGCCCTCTGTTTCAGATCCTCTGTTTCTCGCCCTCTGTTTCAGCCCCTCTGTTTCTCGCCCTCTGTTTCAGCCCCTCTGTTTCTCGCCATCTGTTTCAGCCCCTCTGTTTCTCGCCCTCTGTTTCAGCCCCTCTGTTTCTCGCCCTCTGTTTCAGCCCCTCTGTTTCTCGCCCTCTGTTTCAGCCCCTCTGTTTCAGCCCCTCTGTTTCAGCACCTCTGTTTCAGCCCCTCTGTATTTCGCCCTCTGTTTCCACCCCTCTGATTCAGCCCCTCTGTTTCTCGCCCTCTGTTTCAGCCCCTCTGTTTCTCGCCCTCTGTTTCAGCCCCTCTGTTTCAGCCCCTCTGTTTCAGCCCCTCTGTTTCTCGCCCTCTGTTTCAGCCCCTCTGATTCTCGCCCTCTGTTTCAGTCCCTCTGTTTCTCGCCCTCTGTTTCAGCCCCTCTGTTTCTCGCCCTCTGTTTCAGCCCCTCTGTTTCAGCCCCTCTGTTTCAGCCCCTCTGTTTCTCGCCCTCTGTTTCAGCCCCTCTGTTTCTCGCCCTCTGTTTCAGCCCCTCTATTTCTCGCCCTCTGTTTCAGCCCCTCTACTTTAGCACCACTGTTTCAGCCCCTTTGTTTCAGCCACTCTGTTTCTCGCCCTCTGTTTCAGCCGCTTTGTTTCTGGCCCTCTGTTTCAGCCCCTCTGTTTGTCGCTCTCTGTATCAACCCCTCTGTTTCAGCCCCACTGTTTCAGTCCCTCTGTTTCTCGCCCTCTGTTTCTGGCCCTCTGTTTCAGCCCCTCTGTTTCTCGCTCTCTGTTTCAGCCCCTCTGTTTCAGCCCCTCTGTTTCAGCCCCTCTGTTTCAGCCCCTATGTTTCTCGCCCTCTGTTTCAGCCCCTCTGTATCTTGCCCTCTGTTTCAGCCACTCTGTTTCTCGCCCTCTGTTTCAGCCTCTCTGGTTCTCGCCCTCTGTTTCAGCCCCTCTGTTTCAGCCCCTCTGTTTCAGCCCCTCTGTTTCAGCCCCTCTGTTTCTCGCCCTCTGTTTCAGCCTCTCTGTTTCAGCCCCTCTGTTTCAGCCCCTCTGTTTCTCGCCCTCTGTTTCAGCCCCTCTGTTTCTCACCCTCTGTTTCAGCCCCTCTGTTTCTCGCCCTCTGTTTCAGCCCCTCCACTTCTCGCCCTCTGTTTCAGCCCCTCTATTTTAGCCCCACTGTTACAGCTCCTTTGTTTCAGCCACTCTGTTTCTCGCCCTCTGTTTCAGCCCCTCTGTTTCAGCCCCTCTGTTTCTTGCCCTCTGTTTCAGCCCCTCTGTTTCTCGCCCTCTGTTTCAGCCCCTCCGTTTCTTGCCCTCTGTTTCAGCCACTCTGTTTCAGCCCCTCTGTTTCAGTCCCTCTGTTTCAGCCCCTCTGTTTCTCGACCTCTGTTTCAGCCCCTCTGTTTCTCACCCTGTGTTTCAGCCTCTCTGTTTCTCGCCCTCTGTTTCAGCCCCACTGTTTCAGCCCCTCTGTTTCAGCCCCTCTGTTTCAGCCCCTCTGTTTCTCGCCCTCTGTTTCAGCCCCTCTGTTTCTCGCCCACTGTATCAGGCGCTTTGTTTCAGCCCCTTTGTTTCAGCCCCTCTTTTTCAGCCCCTCTGTTTCTCGCCCTCAGTTTCTCGCCCTCTGTTTCAGCCCCTCTGTTTCTCGCCCTCTGTTTCAGCCCCTCTGTTTCAGCCCATCTGATTAAGCCCGTCTGATTTAGCCCCTCTGTTTCTCGCCCTCTGTTTCAGCAACTCTGTTTCTCGCCCTCTGTTTCAGTTCCTCTGTTTCGCGCTCTCTGTTTCAGCCCGTTTGTATCAGTCACTCTGTTTCTCGCCCTCTGTTTCTGCCCGTCTGTTTCTCGCCCTCTGTTTCAGCCCCTCTGTTTCAGACCCTCTGTTTCAGTCCCTCTGTTTCTCGCCCTCTATTTCTCGCCCTCTGTTTCAGCCCATCTGTTTCTCGCCCTCTGTTTCAGCCCCTCTGTTTCTCGCCCTCTGTTTCAGCCCCTCTGTTTCAGCCCCTCTGTTTCAGCACCTCTGTTTCAGCCCCTCTGTATCTCGCCCTCTGTTTCCGCCCCTCTGATTCAGCCCCTCTGTTTCTCGCCCTCTGTTTCAGCCCCTCTGTTTCTCGCCCTCTGTTTCAGCCCCTCTGTTTCAGCCCCTCTGTTTCAGTCCCTCTGTTTCAGCCCCTCTGTTTCTCGCCCTCTGTTTCAGCCCCTCTGTTTCTCACCCTGTGTTTCAGCCTCTCTGTTTCTCGCCCTCTGTTTCAGCCCCACTGTTTCAGCCCCTCTGTTTCAGCCCCTCTGTTTCAGCCCCTCTGTTTCTCGCCCTCTGTTTCAGCCCCTCTGTTTCTCGCCCTCTGTATCAGGCGCTTTGTTTCAGCCCCTTTGTTTCAGCCCCTCTTTTTCAGCCCCTCTGTTTCTCGCCCTCTGTTTCTCGCCCTCTGTTTCAGCCCCTATGTTTCTCGCCCTCTGTTTCAGACCCTCTGTTTCAGCCAATCTGATTCAGCCCGTCCGATTCAGCCCCTCTGTTTCTCGCCCTCTGTTTCAGCCACACTGATTCAGCCCCTCTGCTTCTTGCCCTCTGTTTCAGCCCCTCTGTTTCTCGCCCTCTGTTTCAGCCCCTCTGTTTCTCGCCCTCTGTTTCAGCTCCTCTGTTTCTCGCCCTCTGTTTCAGTCCCTCTGTTTCGCGCTCTCTGTTTCAGCACCTTTGTTTCAGTCACTCTGTTTCTCGCCCTCTGTTTCTGCCCGTCTGTTTCTCGACCTCTGTTTCAGCCCCTCTGTTTCAGACCCTCTGTTTCAGTCCCTCTGTCTCTCACCCTCTGTTTCTCACCCTCTGTTTCAGCCCCTCTGTTTCTCGCCCTCTGTTTCAGCCCCTCTGTTTCTCGCCCTCTGTTTCAGCCCCTCTGTTTCAGCCCCTCTGTTTCAGCACCTCTGTTTCAGCCCCTCTGTATCTCGCCCTCTGTGTCAGCCCCTCTGTTTCTCGCCCTCTGTTTCAGCCCCTCTGTTTCAGCCCCTCTGTTTCAGCCCCTCTGTTTCTCGCCCTCTGTTTGAGCCCCTCTGATTCTCGCCCTCTGTTTCAGCCCCTCTGTTTCTCGCCCTCTGTTTCAGCCCCTCTGTTTCTCGCCCTCTGTTTCAGCCCCTCTGTTTCAGCCCCTCTGTTTCAGCCCCTCTGTTTCTCGCCCTCTGTTTCAGCCCCTCTGTTTCTCGCCCTCTGTTTCAGCCCCTCTGTTTCTCGCCCTCTGTTTCAGCCACTCTGTTTCTCGCCCTCTGTTTCAGCCGCTTTGTTTCTGGCCCTCTGTTTCAGCCCCTCTGTTTGTCGCTCTCTGTTTCAGCCCCTCTGTTTCCGCCCCTCTGTTTCAGCCCCTCTGTTTCTCGACCTCTGTTTCAGCCCCTCTGTTTCTTACCCTCTGTTTCAGCCACTCTGTTTCTCGCCCTCTGTTTCAGCCACTCTGTTTCTCGCCCTCTGTTTCAGCCCCTCTGTTTCAGCCCCTCTGTTTCAGGCCCTCTGTTTCAGCCCCTCTGTTTCTCGCCCTCTGTTTCAGCCCCTCTGTTTCTCGCCCTCTGTTTCAGCCTCTCTGTTTCTCGCCCTCTGTTTCAGCCCCTCTGTTTCTCGCCCTCTGTTTCAGCCCCTCTGTTTCTCGCCCTCTGTATCAGGCGCTTTGTTTCAGCCCCTTTGTTTCAGCCCCTCTTTTTCAGCCCCTCTGTTTCTCGCCCTCTGTTTCTCGCCCTCTGTCTCAGCCCCTCTGTTTCTCGCCCTCTGTTTCAGCCCCTCTGTTTCAGCCCATCCGATTCAGCCCGTCTGATTCAGCCCCTCTGTTTCTCGCCCTCTGTTTCAGCCACGCTGTTTCAGCCCCTCTGTTTCTCGCCCTCTGTTTCAGCCCCTCTGTTTCTCGCCCTCTGTTTCAGCCCCTCTGTTTCTCGCCCTCTGTTTCAGCCCCTCTGTTTCTCGCCCTCTGTTTCAGTCCCCCTGTTTCGCGCTCTCTGTTTCAGCCCGTTTGTTTCAGTCCCTCTGTTTCTCGCCCTCTGTTTCTGCCCGTCTGTTTCTCGCCCTCTGTTTCAGCCACTCTGTTTCAGACCCTCTGTTTCAGTCCCTCTGTTTCTCGCCCTCTGTTTCTCGCCCTCTGTTTCAGCCCCTCTGTTTTTCGCCCTCTGTTTCAGCCCCTCTGTTTCTCGCCCTCTGTTTCAGCCCCTCTGTTTCAGCCCCTCTGTTTCAGCCCCTCTGTTTCTCGCCCTCTGTTTCAGCCCCTCTGTTTCTTGCCCTCTGTTTCAGCCCCTCTGTGTCTCGCCCTCTGTTTCAGCCCCTCTGTTTCTCGCCCTCTGTTTCAGCCCCTCTGTTTCAGCCCCTCTGATTCAGCCCCTCTGTTTCAGCCCCTCTGATTCAGCCCCTCTGTTTCAGCCCCTCAATTTCAGACCCTCTGTTTCAGCCCCTCTGTTTCAGGCTCTCTGTTTCAGCCCGTCTGTTTCGGCCCCTCTGTTTCAGCCCCTCTGTTTCAGCCCCTCTGATTCAGTCCCTTAGTTTCTCGCCCTCTGTTTCAGCCCCTCTGATTCAGCCCCTCTGATTCAGCCCCTCTGTTTCTCGCCCTCTGTTTCAGCCCCTCTGTTTCAGCCCCTCTGATTCAGCCCCTCTGATTCAGCCCCTCTGTTTCTCGCCCTCTGTTTCTGCCCCTCTGTTTCAGCCCCTCTGTTTCAGCCCCTCTGTTTCTTGCCCTCTGTTTCAGCCCCTCTGTTTCAGACCCTCTGTTTCTCGCCCTTTGTTTCAGCCCCTCTGTTTCTCGCCCTCTGTTTCAGCCCCTCTGTTTCTCGCCCTTTGTTTCAGCCCCTCTGTTTCTCGCCCTCTGTTTCAGCCCCTCTGTTTCAGCCCCTCTGTTTCAGCCCCTCTGTTTCTCGCCCTCTGTTTCAGCCCCTCTGTTTCTTGCCCTCTGTTTCAGCCCCTTTGTTTCAGCCCCTCTGTTTCTCGCCCTCTGTTTCTGCCCCTCTGTTTCTCGCCCTCTGTTTCATCCCCTCTGTTTCTCGCCTTCTGTTTCAGACACTCTGATTCAGCCCCTCTGTTAAAGCCCCTCTGATTCAGCCCCTCTGATTCAGCCCCTCTGTTTCTCGCCCTCTGTTTCAGCCCCTCTGTTTCAGCCCTTCTGTTTCATCCACTCGGTTTCAGCCCCTCTGTTTCTTGCCCTCTGTTTCAGCCCCTCTGTTTCTCGCCCTCTGTTTCAGCCCCTCTGTTTCTCGCCCTCATTCAGCCCCTCGGTTTCGCACTCTCTGATTCAGCCCCTCTGTTTCAGCCCCTCTGTTTCTCGCCCTCTGTTTCAGCCCCTCTGTTTCTCACCCTCTGTATCAGCACCTCTGTTTCAGCCCCTCTCTTTCTCGCCCTCTGTTTCAGCCCCTCTGATTCAGCCCCTCTGTTTCAGCCCCTCTGATTCAGCCCCTCTGTTTCTCGCCCTCTGTTTCAGCCCCTCTGTTTCTCGCCCTTAGTTTCCGCCCCTCTGTTTCTCGCCCTCTGTTTCAGCCCCTCAGTTTCAGCCCCTCTGTTTCAGCCCCTCTGTTTCTCGCCCTCTGTTTCAGCCCCTCTGTTTCTCGCCCTCTGTTTCAGCCTCTCTGTTTCAGCCCCTCTGATTCAGCCCCTCTGTTTCAGCGCCTCTGTTTCTCGCCCTCTGTTTCAGCCCCTCTGATTCAGCCCCTCTGTTTCAGCCCCTCTGATTCAGCCCCTCTGTTTCAGACCCTCTATTTCAGCCCCTCTGATTCAGCCCCTCTGTTACTCGCCCTCTGTTTCAGCCCCTCTGTTTCTCGCCCTTAGTTTCCGCCCCTCTGTTTCTCGCCCTCTGTTTCAGCCCCTCTGTTTCAGCCCCTCTGTTTCAGCCCCTCTGTTTCTCGCCCTCTGTTTCAGCCCCTCTGTTTCTCGCCCTCTGTTTCAGCCTTTCTGTTTCAGCCCCTCTGATTCAGCCCCTCTGTTTCAGCGCCTCTGTTTCTCGCCCTCTGTTTCAGCCCCTCTGATTCAGCCCCTCTGATTCAGCCCCTCTGATTCAGCCCCTCTGTTTCTCGCCCTCTGTTTCAGCCCCTCTGTTTCAGCCCCTCTGATTCAGTCCCTCTGATTCAGCCCCTCTGTTTCTCGCCCTCTGTTTCTGCCCCTCTGTTTCAGCCCCTCTGTTTCAGCCCCTTTGTTTCTTGCCCTCTGTTTCAGCACCTCTGTTTCAGCCCCTCTGTTTCAGCCCCTCCGATTCAGCCCCTCTGTTTCAGCCCCTCTTATTCAGACCCTCTGTTTCAGCCCCTCTGTTTCAGCCGCTCTGTTTCTCGCCCTCTGTTTCAGCCCCTCTGTTTCTCACCCTCTGTATCAGCAACTCTGTTTCAGCCCCTCTCTTTCTCGCCCTCTGTTTCAGCCCCTCTGTTTCTCGCCCTCTGTTTCAGCCCCTCTGTTTCTCGCCCTCTGTTTCAGCCCCTCTGTTTCTCGCCCTCTGTTTCAGCCTCTCTGTTTCAGCCCCTCTGATTCAGCCCCTCTGTTTCAGCGCCTCTGTTTCTCGCCCTCTGTTTCAGCCCCTCTGATTCAGCCCCTCTGTTTCAGCCCCTCTGATTCAGCCCCTCTGTTTCAGAACCTTTATTTCAGCCGCTCTGATTCAGCCTCTCTGTTTCTCGCCCTCTGTTTCAGCCCCTCTGTTTCTCGCCCTTAGTTTCTGCCCCTCTGTTTCTCGCCCTATGTTTCAGCCCCTCTGTTTCAGCCCCTCTGTTTCAGCCCCTCTGTTTCTCGCCCTCTGTTTCAGCCCCTCTGTTTCTCGCCCTCTGTTTCAGCCCCTCTGATTCAGCCCCTCTGTTTCAGCGCCTCTGTTTCTCGCCCTCTGTTTCAGCCCCTCTGATTCAGCCCCTCTGATTCAGCCCCTCTGATTCAGCCCCTCTGTTTCTCGCCCTCTGTTTCTGCTCCTCTGTTTCTCGCCCTCTGTTTCAGCCCCTCTGTTTCTCGCCCTCTGTTTCAGCCCCTCTGTTTCTCGCCCTCTGTTTCAGCCTCTCTGTTTCACCCCCTCTGATTCAGCCCCTCTGTTTCAGCGCCTCTGTTTCTCGCCCTCTGTTTCAGCCCCTCTGATTCAGCCCCTCTGTTTCAGCCCCTCTGATTCAGCCCCTCTGTTTCAGACCCTCTATTTCAGCCCCTCTGATTCAGACCCTCTGTTTCTCGCCCTCTGTTTAAGCCCCTCTGTTTCTCGCCCTTAGTTTCCGCCCCTCTGTTTCTCGCCCTCTGTTTCAGCCCCTCTGTTTCAGCCCCTCTGTTTCAGCCCCTCTGTTTCTCGCCCTCTGTTTCAGCCCCTCTGTTTCTCGCCCTCTGTTTCAGCCTCTCTGTTTCAGCCCCTCTGATTCAGCCCCTCTGTTTCAGCGCCTCTGTTTCTCACCCTCTGTTTCTGCCCCTCTGATTCAGCCCCTCTGATTCAGCCCCTCTGATTCAGCCCCTCTGTTTCTCGCCCTCTGTTTCTGCTCCTCTGTTTCTCGCCCTCTGTTTCAGCCCCTCTGTTTCTCGCCCTCTGTTTCAGCCGCTCTGATTCAGCCCCTCTGTTTCAGCCCCTCTGAATCAGCCCCTCTGTTTCCGCCCCTCTGTTTCAGCCCCTCTGTTTCTCGCCCTCTGTTTCAGCCCCTCTGTTTCTCACCCTCTGTATCAGCACCTCTGTTTCAGCCCCTCTCTTTCTGCGCCCTCTGTTTCAGCCCCTCTGTTTCTCGCCCTCTGTTTCAGCCCCTCTGATTCAGCCCCTCTGTTTCTCGCCCTCTGTTTCAGCCCCTCTGTTTCTCGCCCTTAGTTTCCGCCCCTCTGTTTCTCGCCCTCTGTTTCAACCTCTCTGTTTCTCACCCTCTGTTTCAGCCCCTCTGTTTCAGCCCCTCTGTTTCTCGCCCTCTGTTTCAGCCCCTCAGTTTCTCGCCCTCTGTTTCAGCCTCTCTGTTTCAGCCCCTCTGATTCAGCCCCTCTGTTTCAGCGCCTCTGTTTCTCGCCCTCTGTTTCAGCCCCTCTGATTCAGCCCCTCTGTTTCAGCCCCTCTGATTCAGCCCCTCTGTTTCAGACCCTCTATTTCAGCCCCTCTGATTCAGCCCCTCTGTTTCTCGCCCTCTGTTTCAGCCCCTCTGTTTTTCGCCCTTAGTTTCCGCCCCTCTGTTTCTCGCCCTCTGTTTCAGCCCCTCTGTTTCAGCCCCTCTGTTTCTCGCCCTCTGTTTCAGCCCCTCTGTTTCTCGCCCTCTGTTTCAGCCTCTCTGTTTCAGCCCCTCTGATTCAGCCCCTCTGTTTCAGCGCCTCTGTTTCTCGCCCTCTGTTTCAGCCCCTCTGATTCAGCCCCTCTGATTCAGCCCCTCTGATTCAGCCCCTCTGTTTCTCGCCCTCTGTTTCAGCCCCTCTGTTTCAGCCCCTCTGATTCAGCCCCTCTCATTCAGCCCCTCTGTTTCTCGCCCTCTGTTTCTGCCCCTCTGTTTCAGCCCCTCTGTTTCAGCCCCTCTGTTTCAGCCCCTCCGATTCAGCCCCTCTGTTTCAGCCCCTCTTATTCAGCCCTTCTGTTTCAGCCCCTCTGATTCAGCCCCTCTGTTTCAGCCCCTCTATTTCAGCCCCTCTGTTTCAGCCCCTCTGTTTCAGGCTCTCTGTTTCAGCCCGTCTGTTTCAGCCCCTCTGTTTCAGCCCCTATGTTTCAGCCCCTCTGATTCAGTCCCTTAGTTTCTCGCCCTCTGTTTCAGCCCCTCTGATTCATCCCCTCTGATTCAGCCCCTCTGATTTTCCCCCTCTGTTTCAGCCCCTCTGTTTCAGCCCCTCTGATTCAGCCCCTCTCATTCAGCCCCTCTGTTTCTCGCCCTCTGTTTCAGCCCCTCTGTTTCAGCCCCTCTGTTTCAGCCCCTCCGATTCAGCCCCTCTGTTTCAGCCCCTCTTATTCAGCCCCTCCTTTTCAGCCCCTCTGATTCAGCCCCTCTGTTTCAGCCCCTCTATTTCAGCCCCTCTGTTTCAGCCCCTCTGTTTCAGGCTCTCTGTTTCAGCCCGTCTGTTTCAGCCCCTCTGTTTCAGCCCCTATGTTTCAGCCCCTCTGATTCAGTCCCTTAGTTTCTCGCCCTCTGTTTCAGCCCCTCTGTTTCAGCCCCTCTGATTCAGCCCCTCTGATTCAGTCCCTCTGTTTCTCGCCCTCTGTTTCAGCCCCTCTGTTTCAGCCCCTCTGATTCAGCCCCTCTGATTCAGCCCCTCTGTTTCTCGCCCTCTGTTTCTGCCCCTCTGTTTCAGCCCCTCTGTTTCAGCCCCTCTGTTTCTTGCCCTCTGTTTCAGCCCCTCTGTTTCAGACCCTCTGTTTCAGCCCCTCCGATTCAGCCCCTCTGTTTCAGCCCCTCTGTTTCTGCCCCTCTGTTTCTCGCCCTTTGTTTCAGCCCCTCTGTTTCTCGCCCTCTGTTTCAGCCCCTCTGTTTCAGCCCCTCTGATTCAGCCCCTCTGTTTCAGCGCCTCTGTTTCTCGCCCTCTGTTTCAGCCCCTCTGATTCAGCCCCTCTGATTCAGACCCTCTGATTCAGCCCCTCTGTTTCTCGCCCTCTGTTTCTGCTCCTCTGTTTCTCGCCCTCTGTTTCAGCCCCTCTGTTTCTCGCCCTCTGTTTCAGCCGCTCTGATTCAGCCCCTCTGTTTCAGCCCCTCTTTTTCAGTCCCTCTGATTCAGCCCCTCTGATTCAGCCCCTCTGATTCAGCCCCTCTGTTTCTCGCCCTCTGTTTCTGCCCCTCTGTTTCAGCCCCTCTGTTTCAGCCCCTCTGTTTCATCCCCTCTGTTTCTTGCCCTCTGTTTCAGCCCCTCTGTTTCAGACCCTCTGTTTCAGCCCCTCCGATTCAGCCCCTCTGTTTCAGCCCCTCTGTTTCTGCCCCTCTGTTTCAGCCCCTCTGTTTCAGCCCCTCTATTTCAGCCCCTCTGTTTCAGCCCCTCTGTTTCAGGCTCTCTGTTTCAGCCCGTCTGTTTCAGCCCCTCTGTTTCAGCCACTCTGTTTCAGCCCCTCTGATTCAGTCCCTTAGTTTCTCGCCCTCTGTTTCAGCCCCTCTGTTTCAGCCCCTCTGATTCAGCCCCTCTGATTCAGCCCCTCTGTTTCTCGCCCTCTGTTTCAGCCCCTCTGTTTCAGCCCCTCTGATTCAGCCCCTCTGATTCAGCCCCTCTGTTTCTCGCCCTCTGTTTCTGCCCCTCTGTTTCAGCCCCTCTGTTTCAGCCCCTCTGTTTCTTGCCGTCTGTTTCAGCCCCTCTGTTTCAGACCCTCTGTTTCAGCCCCTCCGATTCAGCCCCTCTGTTTCAGCCCCTCTGTTTCTGCCCCTCTGTTTCAGCCCCTCTGTTTTTCGCCCTTTGTTTCAGCCCCTCTGTTTCTCGCCCTCTGTTTCAGCCCCTCTGTTTCAGCCCCTCTGTTTCAGCCCCTCTGTTTCTCGCCCTCTGTTTCAGCCCCTCTGTTTCTTGCCCGCTGTTTCAGCCCCTTTGTTTCAGCCCCTCTGTTTCTCGCCCTCTGTTTCTGCCCCTCTGTTTCTCGCCCTCTGTTTCAGCCCCTCTGTTTCTCGCCCTTAGTTTCTGCCCCTCTGTTTCTCACCCTCTGTTTCAACCCCTCTGTTTCAGCCCCTCTGTTTCAGCCCCTCTGTTCCTCCCCCTCTGTTTCAGCCCCTCTGTTTCTCGCCCTCTGTTTCAGCCTCTCTGTTTCAGCCCCTCTGTTTCAGCCCCTCTGTTTCAGCCCCTCTGTTTCTCGCCCTCTGTTTCAGCCCCTCTGTTTCTTGCCCGCTGTTTCAGCCCCTTTGTTTCAGCCCCTCTGTTTCTCGCCCTCTGTTTCTGCCCCTCTGTTTCTCGCCCTCTGTTTCAGCCCCTCTGTTTCTCGCCTTCTGTTTCAGACTCTCTGATTCAGCCCCTCTGTTTCAGCCCCTCTGATTCAGCCCCTCTGATTCAGCCCCTCTGTTTCTCGCCCTCTGTTTCAGCCCTTCTGTTTCAGCCACTCGGTTTCAGCCCCTCTGTTTCTTGCCCTCTGTTTCAGCCCCTCTGTTTCTCGCACTCTGTTTCAGCCCCTCTGTTTCTCGCACTCTGTTTCAGCCCCTCGGTTTCGCACTCTCTGTTTCAGCCCCTCTGTTTCAGCCCCTCTGTTTCTCGCCCTCTGTTTCTGCTCCTCTGTTTCTCGCCCTCTGTTTCAGCCCCTCTGTTTCCCACCCTCTGTTTCAGCCCCTCTGATTCAGCCCCTCTGTTTCAGCCCCTCTGAATCAGCCCCTCTGTTTCAGCCCCTCTGTTTCAGCCCCTCTGTTTCTCGCCCTCTGTTTCAGCCCCTCTGTTTCTCACCCTCTGTATCAGCACCTCTGTTTCAGCCCCTCTCTTTCTCGCCCTCTGTTTTAGCCCCTCTGTTTCTCGCCCTCTGTTTTAGCCCCTCTGTTTCTCACCCTCTGTATCAGCACCTCTGTTTCAGCCCCTCTCTTTCTCGCCCTCTGTTTTAGCCCCTCTGATTCTCGCCCTCTGTTTCAGCCCCTCTGTTTCTCGCCCTTAGTTTCCGCCCCTCTGTTTCTCGCCCTCTGTTTCAGCCCCTCTGTTTCAGCCCCTCTGTTTCTCTCCCTCTGTTTCAGCCCCTCTGTTTCTCGCCCTCTGTTTGAGCCTCTCTGTTTCAGCCCCTCTGATTCAGCCCCTCTGTTTCAGCGCCTCTGTTTCTCGCCCTCTGTTTCAGCCCCTCTGATTCAGCCCCTATGATTCAGCCCCTCTGATTCAGCCCCTCTGTTTCTCGCCCTCTGTTTCAGCCCCTCTGTTTCAGCCCCTCTGATTCAGCCCCTCTGATTCAGCCCCTCTGTTTCTGCCCCTCTCTTTCAGCCCCTCTGTTTCAGCCCCTCTGTTTCTTGCCCTCTGTTTCAGCCCCTCTGTTTCAGCCTCTCTGTTTCAGCCCCTCCGATTCAGCCCCTCTGTTTCAGCCCCTCTGTTTCAGCCCCTCTGTTTCTCGCCCTTTGTTTCAGCCCCTCTGTTTGTCGCCCTCTGTTTCAGCCCCTCTGTTTCTCGCCCTCTGTTTCAGCCCCTCTATTTCTCGCCCTCTGTTTCAGCCCCTCTGTTTCAGCCCCTTTGTTTCAGCCCCTCTGTTTCTCGCCCTCTGTTTCAGCCCCTCTGATTCAGCCCCACTGTTTCAGCCCCTCTGTTTCAGCCACTCTGTTTCAGCCCCTCTGATTCAGTCCCTTAGTTTCTCGCCCTCTGTTTCAGCCCCTCTGTTTCAGCCCCTCTGATTCAGCCCCTCTGATTCAGCCCCTCTGTTTCTCGCCCTCTGTTTCAGCCCCTCTGTTTCAGCCCCTCTGATTCAGCCCCTCTGTTTCAGCCCCTCTGTTTCTCGCCCTCTGTTTCAGCCCGTCTGTTTCAGCCCTTCTGTTTCAGCCACTCGGTTTCAGCCCCTCTGTTTCTTGCCCTGTGTTTCAGCCCCTGTTTCTCGCCCTCTGTTTCAGCCCCTCTGTTTCTCGCCCTCTGTTTCAGCCCCTCTGTTTCTCGCCCTCTGTTTCAGCCCCTCTATTTCTCGCCCTCTGATTCAGCCCCTCTGTTTCTCGCCCTCTGTTTCAGCCCCTCTGTTTCTTGCCCTCTGTTTCAGCCCCTCTGTTTCAGCCCCTCTGTTTCTCGCCCTCTGTTTCTGCCCCTCTGTTTCTCGCCCTCTGTTTCAGTCCCTCTGTTTCTCGCCTTCTGTTTCAGCCCCTCTGATTCAGCCCCTCTGTTTCAGCCCCTCTGATTCAGCCCCTCTGATTCAGCCCCTCTGTTTCTCGCCCTCTGTTTCAGCCCGTCTGTTTCAGCCCTTCTGTTTCAGCCACTCGGTTTCAGCCCCTCTGTTTCTTGCCCTGTGTTTCAGCCCCTGTTTCTCGCCCTCTGTTTCAGCCCCTCTGTTTCTCGCCCTCTGTTTCAGCCCCTCTGTTTCGCACTCTCTGTTTCAGCCCCTCTGTTTCAGCCCCTCTGTTTCTCGCCCTCTGTTTCTGCTCCTCTGTTTCTCGCCCTCTGTTTCAGCCCCTCTGTTTCTCGCCCTCTGTTTCAGCCCCTCTGATTCAGCCCCTCTGTTTCAGCCCCTCTGAATCAGCCCCTCTGTTTCAGCCCCTCTGTTTCAGCCCCTCTGTTTCTCGACCTCTGTTTCAGCCCCTCTGTTTCTCACCCTCTGTTACAGCACCTCTGTTTCAGCCCCTCTGTTTCTCTCCATCTGTTTCAGCCCCTCTGTTTCTCGCCCTCTGTTTCAGCCCCTCTGATTCAACCCCTCTGTTTCTCGCCCTCTGTTCAAGCCCCTCTGTTTCTCGCCATCTGTTTCAGCCCCTCTGTTTCTCGCCCTCTGTTTCAGCCCCTCTGTTTCAGCCCCTCTGTTTCAGCCCCTCTGTTTCTCGCCCTCTGTTTCAGCCCCTCTGTTTCTCGCCCTCTGTTTCAGCCCCTCTATTTCTCGCCCTCTGTTTCAGCCCCCCTGTTTCAGCCCCACTGTTTCAGCCCCTTTGTTTCAGCCCCTCTGTTTCTCGCCCTCTGTTTCAGCCCCTCTGATTCAGCCCCACTTTTTCAGCCCCTCTGAATCAGCCCCTCTGATTCAGACCCTCTGTTTCAGACCCTCTGTTTCAGACCCTCTGTTTCTCGCCCTCTGTTTCAGCCCCTCTGTTTCTCACCCTCTGTTTCAGCCCCTCTGTTTCAGCCCCACTGTTTCTCGCCCTCTGTTTCAGCCCCTCTGTTTCTCGCCCTCTGTTTCAGCTCCTCTGATTCAGCCCCTCTTTTTCTCGCCCTCTGTTTCAGCCCCTCTGTTTCTCGCCCTCTGTTTCAGCCCCTCTGTTTCTCGCCCTCTGTTTCAGCCCCTCTGTTTCAGCGCCTATGTTTCAGCCCCTCTGTTTCTCGCCCTCTGTTTCAGCCCCTGTATTTCTCGCCCTGTGTTTGAGCCCGTCTATTTCTCGCCCTCTGTTTCAGCCGCTCTGTTTCAGCCCCACTGTGTCAGCCCCTCTGTTTCAGCCCCTCTGTTTCTCGCCCTCTGTTTAAGCCCCTCTGTTTCTCGCCCTCTGTTTCAGCCCCTCTGTTTCTCGCCCTCTGTTTCAGCCCCTCTGTTTCAGCCCCTCTGTTTCAGTCCCTCTGTTTCTCGCCCTCTGTTTCTCGCCCTCTGTTTCAGCCCCTCTGTTTCTCGCCCTCTGTTTCAGCCCCTCTGTTTCAGCCCCTCTGTTTCAGCCCCTCTGTTTATCGCCCTCTATTTCAGCCCCTCTGTTTCTTGCCCTCTGTTTCAGCCCCTCTGTTTCTCGCCCTCTGTTTCAGCCTCTCTGTTTCTTGCCCTCGGATTCAGCCCCTCTGTTTCAGCCCCTCTGTTTCAGCCCCTCTGTTTCAGCCCCTCTGTTTCTCGACCTCTGTTTCAGCCCCTCTGTTTCTCGCCCTCTGTTTCAGACCCTCTGATTCAGCCACTCTGTTTCAGCCCCTCTGATTCAGCCACTCTTTTTCAGCCCCTCTATTTCAGCCCCTTTGTTTCAGCCCCTCTGTTTCATCCACTCTGTTTCTCGCCCTCTGTTTCTCACCCTCTGTTTCTCGCCCTCTGTTTCAGCCCCTCTGTTTCAGCCCCTCTGTTTATCGCCCTCTGTTTCAGCCCCTCTGTTTCTTGCCCTCTGTTTCAGCCACTCTGTTTCTCGCCCTCTGTTTCAGCCTCTCTGTTTCTTGCCCTCGGATTCAGCCCCTCTGTTTCAGCCCCTCTGTTTCAGCCCTCTGTTTAAGCCCCTCTGTTTCTCGCCCTCTGTTTCAGCCCCTCTGTTTCTCGACCTCTGTTTCAGCCCCTCTGTTTCAGCCCCTCTGTTTCAGTCCCTCTGTTTCTCGCCCTCTGTTTCTCGCCCTCTGTTTCAGCCCCTCTGTTTCTCGCCCTCTGTTTCAGCCCCTCTGTTTCAGCCCCTCTGTTTCAGCCCCTCTGTTTATCGCCCTCTGTTTCAGCCCCTCTGTTTCTTGCCCTCTGTTTCAGCCCCTCTGTTTCTCGCCCTCTGTTTCAGCCTCTCTGTTTCTTGCCCTCGGATTCAGCCCCTCTGTTTCAGCCCCTCTGTTTCAGCCCCTCTGTTTCAGCCCCTCTGTTTCTCGACCTCTGTTTCAGCCCCTCTGTTTCTCGCCCTCTGTTTCAGACCCTCTGATTCAGCCACTCTGTTTCAGCCCCTCTGATTCAGCCACTCTGTTTCAGCCCCTCTATTTCAGCCCCTTTGTTTCAGCCCCTCTGTTTCATCCACTCTGTTTCTCGCCCTCTGTTTCTCACCCTCTGTTTCTCGCCCTCTGTTTCAGCCCCTCTGTTTCAGCCCCTCTGTTTATCGCCCTCTGTTTCAGCCCCTCTGTTTCTTGCCCTCTGTTTCAGCCACTCTGTTTCTCGCCCTCTGTTTCAGCCTCTCTGTTTCTTGCCCTCGGATTCAGCCCCTCTGTTTCAGCCCCTCTGTTTCAGCCCCTCTGTTTCAGCCCCTCTGTTTCTCGCCCTCTGTTTCAGCCCCTCTGTTTCTCGCCCTCTGTTTCAGACCCTCTGATTCAGCCACTCTGTTTCAGCCCCTCTGATTCAGCCACTCTGTTTCAGCCCCTCTATTTCAGCCCCTTTGTTTCAGCCCCTCTGTTTCATCCACTCTGTTTCTCGCCCTCTGTTTCTCACCCTCTGTTTCTCGCCCTCTGTTTCAGCCCCTCTGTTTTTCGCCCGCTGTTTCAGCCACTCTGTTTCTCGCCCTCTGTTTCAGGCTCTCTGTTTCAGCCCGTCTGTTTCAGCCCCTCTGTTTCAGCCCCTCTGTTTCTCGCCCTCTGTTTCTCGCCTGCTGTTTCAGCCCCTTTGTTTCTCGCCCTCTGTTTCAGCCCCTCTGTTTCAGTCCCTCTGATTCAGCCCCTCTGATTCAGCCCCTCTGTTTCTCGCCCTCTGTTTCAGCCCCTCTGTTTCAGCCAAACTGATTCAGCCCCTCTGTTTCTCGCCCTCTGTTCAAGCCCCTCTGTTTCTCGCCATCTGTTTCAGCCCCTCTGTTTCTCACCCTCTGTTTCAGCCCCTCTGTTTCAGCCCCTCTGTTTCAGCCCCTCTGTTTCTCGCCCTCTGTTTCAGCCCCTCTGTTTCTCGCCCTCTGTTTCAGCCCCTCTATTTCTCGCCCTCTGTTTCAGCCCCTCTGTTTCAGCCCCACTGTTTCAGCCCCTTTGTTTCAGCCCCTCTGTTTCTCGCCCTCTGTTTCAGCCCCTCTGATTCAGCCCCACTGTTTCAGCCCCTCTGTTTCAGCCACTCTGTTTCAGCCCCTCTGATTCAGTCCCTTAGTTTCTCGCCCTCTGTTTCAGCCCCTCTGTTTCAGCCCCTCTGATTCAGCCCCTCTGATTCAGCACCTCTGTTTCTCGCCCTCTGTTTCAGCCCCTCTGTTTCAGCCCCTCTGATTCAGCCCCTCTGATTCAGCCCCTCTGTTTCTCGCCCTCTGTTTCTGCCCCTCTGTTTCAGCCCCTCTGTTTCAGCCCCTCTGTTTCTTGCCGTCTGTTTCAGCCCCTCTGTTTCAGACCCTCTGTTTCAGCCCATCCGATTCAGCCCCTCTGTTTCAGCCCCTCTGTTTCTGCCCCTCTGTTTCAGCCCCTCTGTTTCTCGCCCTTTGTTTCAGCCCCTCTGTTTCTTGCCCTCTGTTTCAGCCCCTCTGTTTCAGCCCCTCTGTTTCAGCCCCTCTGTTTCTCGCCCTCTGTTTCAGCCCCTCTGTTTCTTGCCCTCTGTTTCAGCCCCTTTGTTTCAGCCCCTCTGTTTCTCGCCCTCTGTTTCTGCCCCTCTGTTTCTCGCCCTCTGTTTCAGCCCCTCTGTTTCTCGCCTTCTGTTTCAGACCCTCTGATTCAGCCCCTCTGTTTCAGCCCCTCTGATTCAGCCCCTCTGATTCAGCCCCTCTGTTTCTCGCCCTCTGTTTCAGCCCCTCTGTTTCAGCCCTTCTGTTTCAGCCACTCGGTTTCAGCCCCTCTGTTTCTTGCCCTCTGTTTCAGCCCCTCTGTTTCTCGCACTCTGTTTCAGCCCCTCTGTATCTCGCCCTCTGTTTCAGCCCCTCGGTTTCGCACTCTCTGTTTCAGCCCCTATGATCCAGCCCCTCTGTTTCTCGCCCTCTGTTTCTGCTCCTCTGTTTCTCGCCCTCTGTTTCAGCCCCTCTGTTTCTCGCCCTCTGTTTCAGCCCCTCTGATTCAGCCCCTCTGTTTCAGCCCCTCTGAATCAGCCCCTCTGTTTCAGCCCCTCTGTTTCAGCCCCTCTGTTTCTCGCCCTCTGTTTCAGCCCCTCTGTTTCTGCCCCTCTGTTTCAGCCCCACTGTTTCTCGCCCTCTGTTTCAGCCCCTCTGTTTCTCGCCCTCTGTTTCAGCCTCTCTGTTTCAGCCCCTCTGATTCAGCCCCTCTGTTTCAGCGCCTCTGTTTCTCGCCCTCTGTTTCAGCCCCTCTGATTCAGCCCCTCTGTTTCAGCCCCTCTGATTCAGCCCCTCTGTTTCAGACCCTCTGTTTCTCGCCCTCTGTTTCAGCCCCTCTGTTTCTCGCCATCTGTTTCAGCCCCTCTGTTTCTCGCCCTTAGTTTCCGCCCCTCTGTTTCTCGCCCTCTGTTTTAGCCCCTCTGTTTCAGCCCCTCTGTTTCAGCCACTCTGTTTCTCTCCCTCTGTTTCAGCCCCTCTGTTTCTTCCCCCTGTTTCAGCCTCTCTGTTTCAGCCCCTCTGATTCAGCCCCTCTGTTTCAGCGCCTCTGTTTCTCGCCCTCTGTTTCAGCCCCTCTGATTCAGCCCCTCTGATTCAGCCCCTCTGATTCAGCCCCTCTGTTTCTCGCCCTCTGTTTCAGCCCCTCTGTTTCAGCCCCTCTGATTCAGCCCCTCTGATTCAGCCCCTCTGTTTCTCGCCCTCTGTTTCTGCCCCTCTGTTTCAGCCCCTCTGTTTCAGCCCCTCTGTTTCTTGCCCTCTGTTTCAGCCCCTCTGTTTCAGCCCCTCTGATTCAGCCCCTCCGATTCAGCCCCTCTGTTTCAGCCCCTCTGTTTCAGCCCCTCTGTTTCTCGCCCTTTGTTTCAGCCCCTCTGTTTGTCGCCCTCTGTTTCTCGCCCTCTATTTCAGCCCCTCTGTTTCAGCCCCTCTGTTTCAGCCCCTCTGTTTCTCGCCCTCTGTTTCAGCCCCTCTGTTTCTTGCCCTCTGTTCCAGCCCCTCTGTTTCAGCCCCTCTGTTTCTCGCCCTCTGTTTCTGCCCCTCTGTTTCTCGCCCTCTGTTTCAGTCCCTCTGTTTCTCGCCTTCTGTTTCAGCCCCTCTGATTCAGCCCCTCTGTTTCAGCCCCTCTGATTCAGCCCCTCTGATTCAGCCCCTCTGTTTCTCGCCCTCTGTTTCAGCCCCTCTGTTTCAGCCCTTCTGTTTCAGCCACTCGGTTTCAGCCCCTCTGTTTCTTGCCCTGTGTTTCAGCCCCTGTTTCTCGCCCTCTGTTTCAGCCCCTCTGTTTCTCGCCCTCTGTTTCAGCCCCTCTGTTTCGCACTCTCTGTTTCAGCCCCTCTGTTTCAGCCCCTCTGTTTCTCGCCCTCTGTTTCTGCTCCTCTGTTTCTCGCCCTCTGTTTCAGCCCCTCTGTTTCTCGCCCTCTGTTTCAGCCCCTCTGATTCAGCCCCACTGTTTCAGCCCCTCTGAATCAGCCCCTCTGTATCAGCCCCTCTGTTTCAGCCCCTCTGTTTCTCGCCCTCTGTTTCAGCCCCTCTGTTTCTCACCCTCTGTTACAGCACCTCTGTTTCAGCCCCTCTGTTTCTCTCCATCTGTTTCAGCCCCTCTGTTTCTCGCCCTCTGTTTCAGCCCCTCTGATTCAGCCCCTCTGTTTCTCGCCCTCTGTTCAAGCCCCTCTGTTTCTCGCCATCTGTTTCAGCCCCTCTGTTTCTCGCCCTCTGTTTCAGCCCCTCTGTTTCAGCCCCTCTGTTTCAGCCCCTCTGTTTCTCGCCCTCTGTTTCAGCCCCTCTGTTTCTCGCCCTCTGTTTCAGCCCCTCTATTTCTCGCCCTCTGTTTCAGCCCCTCTGTTTCAGCCCCACTGTTTCAGCCCCTTTGTTTCAGCCCCTCTGTTTCTCGCCCTCTGTTTCAGCCCCTCTGATTCAGCCCCACTGTTTCAGCCCCTCTGAATCAGCCCCTCTGATTCAGCCCCTCTGTTTCAGACCCTCTGTTTCAGCCCCTCTGTTTCTCGCCCTCTGTTTCAGCCCCTCTGTTTCTCACCCTCTGTTTCAGCCCCTCTGTTTCAGCCCCACTGTTTCTCGCCCTCTGTTTCAGCCCCTCTGTTTCTCGCCCTCTGTTTCAGCTCCTCTGATTCAGCCCCTCTGTTTCTCGCCCTCTATTTCAGCCCCTCTGTTTCTCGCCCTCTGTGTCAGCCCCTCTGTTTCTCGCCCTCTGTTTCAGCCCCTCTCTTTCAGCGCCTATGTTTCAGCCCCTCTGTTTCTCGCCCTCTGTTTCAGCCCCTGAATTTCTCGCCCTGTGTTTGAGCCCCTCTATTTCTCGCCCTCTGTTTCAGCCGCTCTGTTTCAGCCCCACTGTTTCAGCCCCTCTGTTTCAGCCCCTCTGTTTCTCGCCCTCTGTTTAAGCCCCTCTGTTTCTCGCCCTCTCTTTTAGCCCCTCTGTTTCTCGCCCTCTGTTTCAGCCCCTCAGTTTCAGCTCCTCTGTTTCAGTCCCTCTGTTTCTCGCCCTCTGTTTCTCGCCCTCTGTTTCAGCCCCTCTGTTTCTCGCCCTCTGTTTCAGCCCCTCTGTTTCAGCCCCTCTGTTTCAGCCCCTCTGTTTCTCGCCCTCTGTTTCAGCCCCTCTGTTTCTTGCCCTCTGTTTCAGCCCCTCTGTTTCTCGCCCTCTGTTTCAGCCTCTCTGTTTCTTGCCCTCGGATTCAGCCCCTCTGTTTCAGCCCCTCTGTTTCAGCCCCTCTGTTTCAGCCCCTCTGTTTCTCGCCCTCTGTTTCAGCCCCTCTGTTTCTCGCCCTCTGTTTCAGACCCTCTGATTCAGCCACTCTGTTTCAGCCCCTCTGATTCAGCCCCTCTGTTTCAGCCCCTCTATTTCAGCCCCTTTGTTTCAGCCCCTCTGTTTCATCCACTCTGTTTCTCGCCCTCTGTTTCTCATCCTCTGTTTCTCGCCCTCTGTTTCAGCCCCTCTGTTTTTCGCCCGCTGTTTCAGCCACTCTGTTTCTCGCCCTCTGTTTCAGGCTCTCTGTTTCAGCCCGTCTGTTTCAGCCCCTCTGTTTCAGCCCCTCTGTTTCTCGCCCTCTGTTTCTCGCCTGCTGTTTCAGCCCCTTTGTTTCTCGCCCTCTGTTTCAGCCCCTCTGTTTCAGTCCCTCTGTTTCAGCTCCTCTGATTCAGCCCCTCTGTTTCTCGCCCTCTGTTCAAGCCCCTCTGTTTCTCGCCATCTGTTTCAGCCCCTCTGTTTCTCACCCTCTGTTTCAGCCCCTCTGTTTCAGCCCCACTGTTTCAGCCCCTCTGTTTCTCGCCCTCTGTTTCAGCCCCTCTTTTTCTCGCCCTCTGTTTCAGCCCCTCTATTTCTCGCCCTCTGTTTCAGCCCCTCTGTTTCAGCCCCACTGTTTCAGCCCCTTTGTTTCAGCCCCTCTGTTTCTCGCCCTCTGTTTCAGCCCCTCTGATTCAGCCCCACTGTTTCAGCCCCTCTGAATCAGGCCCTCTGTTTCAGCCCCTCTGTTTCAGACCCTCTGTTTCAGCCCCTCTGTTTCTCGCCCTCTGTTTTAGCCCCTCAGTTTCTCACCCTCTGTTTCAGCCCCTCTGTTTCAGCCCCACTGTTTCAGCCCCTTTGTTTCAGCCCCTCTGTTTCTCGCCCTCTGTTTCAGCCCCTCTGATTCAGCCCCACTGTTTCAGCCCCTCTGAATCAGCCCCTCTGATTCAGCCCCTCTGTTTCAGACCCTCTGTTTCAGCCCCTCTGTTTCTCGCCCTCTGTTTCAGCCCCTCTGTTTCTCACCCTCTGTTTCAGCCCCTCTGTTTCAGCCCCACTGTTTCTCGCCCTCTGTTTCAGCCCCTCTGTTTCTCGCCTTCTGTTTCAGCCCCTCTGATTCAGCCCCTCTGTTTCTCGCCCTCTGTTCAAGCCCCTCTGTTTCTCGCCATCTGTTTCAGCCCCTCTGTTTCTCGCCCTCTGTTTCAGCCCCTCTGTTTCAGCCCCTCTGTTTCAGCCCCTCTGTTTCTCGCCCTCTGTTTCAGCCCCTCTGTTTCTCGCCCTCTGTTTCAGCCCCTCTATTTCTCGCCCTCTGTTTCAGCCCCTCTGTTTCAGCCCCACTGTTTCAGCCCCTTTGTTTCAGCCCCTCTGTTTCTCGCCCTCTGTTTCAGCCCCTCTGATTCAGCCCCACTGTTTCAGCCCCTCTGAATCAGCCCCTCTGATTCAGCCCCTCTGTTTCAGACCCTCTGTTTCAGCCCCTCTGTTTCTCGCCCTCTGTTTCAGCCCCTCTGTTTCTCACCCTCTGTTTCAGCCCCTCTGTTTCAGCCCCACTGTTTCTCGCCCTCTGTTTCAGCCCCTCTGTTTCTCGCCCTCTGTTTCAGCTCCTCTGATTCAGCCCCTCTGTTTCTCGCCCTCTATTTCAGCCCCTCTGTTTCTCGCCCTCTGTGTCAGCCCCTCTGTTTCTCGCCCTCTGTTTCAGCCCCTCTCTTTCAGCGCCTATGTTTCAGCCCCTCTGTTTCTCGCCCTCTGTTTCAGCCCCTGAATTTCTCGCCCTGTGTTTGAGCCCCTCTATTTCTCGCCCTCTGTTTCAGCCGCTCTGTTTCAGCCCCACTGTTTCAGCCCCTCTGTTTCAGCCCCTCTGTTTCTCGCCCTCTGTTTAAGCCCCTCTGTTTCTCGCCCTCTCTTTTAGCCCCTCTGTTTCTCGCCCTCTGTTTCAGCCCCTCAGTTTCAGCTCCTCTGTTTCAGCCCCTCTGTTTCTCGCCCTCTGTTTCAGCCCCTCTGTTTCAGCCCCTCTGTTTAAGCCCCTCTGTTTCTCGCCCTCTGTTTCAGCCCCTCTGTTTCTTGCCCTCTGTTTCAGCCCCTCTGTTTCTCGCCCTCTGTTTCAGCCTCTCTGTTTCTTGCCCTCGGATTCAGCCCCTCTGTTTCAGCCCCTCTGTTTCAGCCCCTCTGTTTCAGCCCCTCTGTTTCTCGCCCTCTGTTTCAGCCCCTCTGTTTCTCGCCCTCTGTTTCAGACCCTCTGATTCAGCCACTCTGTTTCAGCCCCTCTGATTCAGCCCCTCTGTTTCAGCCCCTCTATTTCAGCCCCTTTGTTTCAGCCCCTCTGTTTCATCCACTCTGTTTCTCGCCCTCTGTTTCTCATCCTCTGTTTCTCGCCCTCTGTTTCAGCCCCTCTGTTTTTCGCCCGCTGTTTCAGCCACTCTGTTTCTCGCCCTCTGTTTCAGGCTCTCTGTTTCAGCCCGTCTGTTTCAGCCCCTCTGTTTCAGCCCCTCTGTTTCTCGCCCTCTGTTTCTCGCCTGCTGTTTCAGCCCCTTTGTTTCTCGCCCTCTGTTTCAGCCCCTCTGTTTCAGTCCCTCTGTTTCAGCTCCTCTGATTCAGCCCCTCTGTTTCTCGCCCTCTGTTCAAGCCCCTCTGTTTCTCGCCATCTGTTTCAGCCCCTCTGTTTCTCACCCTCTGTTTCAGCCCCTCTGTTTCAGCCCCACTGTTTCAGCCCCTCTGTTTCTCGCCCTCTGTTTCAGCCCCTCTGTTTCTCGCCCTCTGTTTCAGCCCCTCTATTTCTCGCCCTCTGTTTCAGCCCCTCTGTTTCAGCCCCACTGTTTCAGCCCCTTTGTTTCAGCCCCTCTGTTTCTCGCCCTCTGTTTCAGCCCCTCGGATTCAGCCCCACTGTTTCAGCCCCTCTGAATCAGGCCCTCTGTTTCAGCCCCTCTGTTTCAGACCCTCTGTTTCAGCCCCTCTGTTTCTCGCCCTCTGTTTTAGCCCCTCAGTTTCTCACCCTCTGTTTCAGCCCCTCTGTTTCAGCCCCACTGTTTCAGCCCCTTTGTTTCAGCCCCTCTGTTTCTCGCCCTCTGTTTCAGCCCCTCTGATTCAGCCCCACTGTTTCAGCCCCTCTGAATCAGCCCCTCTGATTCAGCCCCTCTGTTTCAGACCCTCTGTTTCAGCCCCTCTGTTTCTCGCCCTCTGTTTCAGCCCCTCTGTTTCTCACCCTCTGTTTCAGCCCCTCTGTTTCAGCCCCACTGTTTCTCGCCCTCTGTTTCAGCCCCTCTGTTTCTCGCCCTCTGTTTCAGCTCCTCTGATTCAGCCCCTCTGTTTCTCGCCCTCTATTTCAGCCCCTCTGTTTCTCGCCCTCTGTTTCAGCCCCTCTGTTTCTCGCCCTCTGTTTCTGCACCTCTCTTTCAGCGCCTATGTTTCAGCCCCTCTGTTTCTCGCCCTCTGTTTCAGCCCCTGAATTTCTCGCCCTGTGTTTGAGCCCCTCTATTTCTCGCCCTCTGTTTCAGCCGCTCTGTTTCAGCCCCACTGTTTCAGCCCCTCTGTTTCAGCCCCTCTGTTTCTCGCCCTCTGTTTAAGCCCCTCTGTTTCTCGCCCTCTGTTTCAGCCCCTCTGTTTCTCGCCCTCTGTTTCAGCCCCTCTGTTTCAGCCCCTCTGTTTCAGTCCCTCTGTTTCTCGCCCTCTGTTTCTCGCCCTCTGTTTCAGCCCCTCTGTTTCTCGCCCTCTGTTTCAGCCCCTCTGTTTCAGCCCCTCTGTTTCAGCCCCTCTGTTTCTCGCCCTCTGTTTCAGCCCCTCTGTTTCTTGCCCTCTGTTTCAGCCCCTCTGTTTCTCGCCCTCTGTTTCAGCCTCTCTGTTTCTTGCCCTCGGATTCAGCCCCTCTGTTTCAGCCCCTCTGTTTCAGCCCCTCTGTTTCAGCCCCTCTGTTTCTCTCCCTCTGTTTCAGCCCCTCTGTTTCTCGCCCTCTGTTTCAGACCCTCTGATTCAGCCACTCTGTTTCAGCCCCTCTGATTCAGCCCCTCTGTTTCAGCCCCTCTTTTTCAGCCCCTTTGTTTCAGCCCCTCTGTTTCATCCACTCTGTTTCTCGCCCTCTGTTTCTCATCCTCTGTTTCTCGCCCTCTGTTTCAGCCCCTCTGTTTTTCGCCCGCTGTTTCAGCCACTCTGTTTCTCGCCCTCTGTTTCAGGCTCTCTGTTTCAGCCCGTCTGTTTCAGCCCCTCTGTTTCAGCCCCTCTGTTTCTCGCCCTCTGTTTCTCGCCTGCTGTTTCAGCCCCTTTGTTTCTCGCCCTCTGTTTCAGCCCCTCTGTTTCACTCCCTCTGATTCAGCCCCTCTGATTCAGCCCCTCTGTTTCTCGCCCTCTGTTTCAGCCCCTCTGTTTCATCCAAACTGATTCAGCCCCTCTGTTTCTCGCCCTCTGTTCAAGCCCCTCTGTTTCTCGCCATCTGTTTCAGCCCCTCTGTTTCTCGCCCTCTGTTTCAGCCCCTGAATTTCTCGCCCTGTGTTTGAGCCCCTCTATTTCTCGCCCTCTGTTTCAGCCGCTCTGTTTCAGCCCCACTGTTTCAGCCCCTCTGTTTCAGCCCCTCTGTTTCTCGCCCTCTGTTTAAGCCCCTCTGTTTCTCGCCCTCTGTTTCAGCCCCTCTGTTTCTCGCCCTCTGTTTCAGCCCCTCTGTTTCAGCCCCTCTGTTTCAGTCCCTCTGTTTCTCGCCCTCTGTTTCTCGCCCTCTGTTTCAGCCCCTCTGTTTCTCGCCCTCTGTTTCAGCCCCTCTGTTTCAGCCCCTCTGTTTCAGCCCCTCTGTTTCTCGCCCTCTGTTTCAGCCCCTCTGTTTCTTGCCCTCTGTTTCAGCCCCTCTGTTTCTCGCCCTCTGTTTCAGCCTCTCTGTTTCTTGCCCTCGGATTCAGCCCCTCTGTTTCAGCCCCTCTGTTTCAGCCCCTCTGTTTCAGCCCCTCTGTTTCTCTCCCTCTGTTTCAGCCCCTCTGTTTCTCGCCCTCTGTTTCAGACCCTCTGATTCAGCCACTCTGTTTCAGCCCCTCTGATTCAGCCCCTCTGTTTCAGCCCCTCTTTTTCAGCCCCTTTGTTTCATCCCCTCTGTTTCATCCACTCTGTTTCTCGCCCTCTGTTTCTCATCCTCTGTTTCTCGCCCTCTGTTTCAGCCCCTCTGTTTTTCGCCCGCTGTTTCAGCCACTCTGTTTCTCGCCCTCTGTTTCAGGCTCTCTGTTTCAGCCCGTCTGTTTCAGCCCCTCTGTTTCAGCCCCTCTGTTTCTCGCCCTCTGTTTCTCGCCTGCTGTTTCAGCCCCTTTGTTTCTCGCCCTCTGTTTCAGCCCCTCTGTTTCACTCCCTCTGATTCAGCCCCTCTGATTCAGCCCCTCTGTTTCTCGCCCTCTGTTTCAGCCCCTCTGTTTCATCCAAACTGATTCAGCCCCTCTGTTTCTCGCCCTCTGTTCAAGCCCCTCTGTTTCTCGCCATCTGTTTCAGCCCCTCTGTTTCTCACCCTCTGTTTCAGCCCCTCTGTTTCAGCCCCTCTGTTTCAGCCCCTCTGTTTCTCGCCCTCTGTTTCAGCCCCTCTGTTTCTCGCCCTCTGTTTCAGCCCCTCTATTTCTCGCCCTCTGTTTCAGCCCCTCTGTTTCAGCCCCACTGTTTCAGCCCCTTTGTTTCAGCCCCTCTGTTTCTCGCCCTCTGTTTCAGCCCCTCTGATTCAGCCCCACTGTTTCAGCCCCTCTGAATCAGGCCCTCTGTTTCAGCCCCTCTGTTTCAGACCCTCTGTTTCAGCCCCTCTGTTTCTCGCCCTCTGTTTCAGCCCCTCAGTTTCTCACCCTCTGTTTCAGCCCCTCTGTTTCAGCCCCACTGTTTCTCGCCCTCTGTTTCAGCCCCTCTGTTTCTCGCCCTCTGTTTCAGCTCCTCTGATTCAGCCCCTCTGTTTCTCGCCCTCTGTTTCAGCCCCTCTGTTTCTCGCCCTCTGTTTCAGCCCCTTTGTTTCTCGGCCTCTGTTTCAGCCCCTCTGTTTCAGCGCCTCTGTTTCAGCCCCTCTGTTTCGCGCCCTCTGTTTCAGCCCCGGGATTTCTCGCCCTGTGTTTCAGCCCCTCTATTTCTCGCCCTCTGTTTCAGCCGCTCTGTTTCAGCTCCACTGTTTCAGCCCCTCTGTTTCAGCCCCTCTGTTTCTCGCCCTCTGTTTAAGCCCCTCTGTTTCAGCCCCTCTGTTTCTCGCCCTCTGTTTCAGCCCCTCTGTTTCAGCCCCTCTGTTTCAGTCCCTCTGTTTCTCGCCTCTCTGTTTCTCGCGCTCTGTTTCAGCCCCTCTGTTTCTCGCCCTCTGTTTCAGCCCCTCTGTTTCTCGCCCTCTGTTTCAGCCCCTCTGTTTCAGCCCCTCTGTTTCTCGCCCACTGTTTCAGCCCCTCTGTTTCTCGCCCTCTGTTTAAGCCCCTCTGTTTCAGCCCCTCTGTTTCTCGCCCTCTGTTTCAGCCCCTCTGTTTCAGCCCCTCTGTTTCAGTCCCTCTGTTTCTCGCCCTCTGTTTCTCGCCCTCTGTTTCAGCCCCTCTGTTTCTCGCCCTCTGTTTCAGCCACTCTGTTTCTCGCCCTCTGTTTCAGCCCCTCTGATTCAGCCCCTCTGTTTCAGCCCCTCTGAATCAGCACCTCTGTTTCAGCCCCTCTGTTTCAGCCACTCTGTTTCTCGCCCTCTGTTTCAGCCCCTCTGTTTCTCACCCTCTGTATCAGCACCTCTGTTTCAGCCCCTCTCTTTCTCGCCCTCTGTTTTAGCCCCTCTGTTTCTCGCCCTCTGTTTCAGCCCCTCTGATTCAGCCCCTCTGTTTCTCGCCCTCTGTTTCAGCCCCTCTGTTTCTCGCCCTTAGTTTCCGCCCCTCTGTTTCTCGCCCTCTGTTTCAGTCCCTCTGTTTCAGCCCCTCTGTTTCAGCACCTCTGTTTCTCTCCCTCTGTTTCAGCCCCTCTGTTTCTCGCCCTCTGTTTCAGCCTCTCTGTTTCAGCCCCTCTGTTTCAGCCCCTCTGTTTCAGCGCCTCTGTTTCTCGCCCTCTGTTTCAGCCCCTCTGATTCAGCCCCTCTGATTCAGCCCCTCTGATTCAGCCCCTCTGTTTCTCGCCCTCTGTTTCAGCCCCTCTGTTTCTCGCCCTTAGTTTCCGCCCCTCTGTTTCTCACCCTCTGTTTCAACCCCTCTGTTTCAGCCCCTCTGTTTCAGCCCCTCTGTTTCTCGCCCTCTGTTTCAGCCCCTCTGTTTCTCGCCCTCTGTTTCAGCCTCTCTGTTTCAGCCCCTTTGATTCAGCCCCTCTGTTTCAGCGCCTCTGTTTCTCGCCCTCTGTTTCAGCCCCTCTGATTCAGCCCCTCTGTTTCAGCCCCTCTGATTCAGCCCCTCTGATTCAGCCCCTCTGTTTCTCGCCCTCTGTTTCTGCCCCTCTGTTTCACCCCTCTGTTTCAGCCCCTCTGTTTCTTGCCCTCTGTTTCAGCCCCTCTGTATCAGCCCCTCTGTTTCAGCCCCTCCGATTCAGCCCCTCTGTTTCAGCCCCTCTGTTTCAGCCCCTCTGTTTCTCGCCCTTTGTTTCAGCCCCTCTGTTTGTCGCCCTCTGTTTCAGCCCCTCTGTTTCTCGCACTCTGTTTCAGCCCCTCTGTTTCAGCCCCTCTGTTTCAGCCCCTCTGTTTCTCGCCCTCTGTTTCAGCCCCTCTGTTTCTTGCCCTCTGTTTCAGCCCCTCTGTTTCAGCCCCTCTGTTTCTCGCCCTCTGTTTCTGCCCCTCTGTTTCTCGCCCTCTGTTTCAGCCCCTCTGTTTCTCGCCTTCTGTTTCAGCCCCTCTGATTCAGCCCCTCTGTTTCAGCCCCTCTGATTCAGCCCCTCTGATTCAGCCCCTCTGTTTCTCGCCCTCTGTTTCAGCCCCTCTGTTTCAGCCCTTCTGTTTCAGCCACTCGGTTTCAGCCCCTCTGTTTCTTGCCCTGTGTTTCAGCCCCTGTTTCTCGCCCTCTGTTTCAGCCCCTCTGTTTCTCGCCCTCTGTTTCAGCCCCTCTGTTTCGCACTCTTTGTTTCAGCCCCTCTGTTTCAGCCCCTCTGTTTCTCGCCCTCTGTTTCTGCTCCTCTGTTTCTCGCCCTCTGTTTCAGCCCCTCTGTTTCTCGCCCTCTGTTTCAGCCCCTCTGATTCAGCCCCGCTGTTTCAGCCCCTCTGAATCAGCCCCTCTGTTTCAGCCCCTCTGTTTCAGCCCCTCTGTTTCTCGCCCTCTGTTTCAGCCCCTCTGTTTCTCACCCTCTGTTACAGCACCTCTGTTTCAGCCCCTCTGTTTCTCTCCATCTGTTTCAGCCCCTCTGTTTCTCGCCCTCTGTTTCAGCCCCTCTGATTCAGCCCCTCTGTTTCTCGCCCCTTGTTCAAGCCCCTCTGTTTCTCGCCATCTGTTTCAGCCCCTCTGTTTCTCGCCCTCTGTTTCAGCCCCTCTGTTTCAGCCCCTCTGTTTCAGCCCCTCTGTTTCTCGCCCTCTTTTTCAGCCCCTCTGTTTCTCGCCCTCTGTTTCAGCCCCTCTATTTCTCGCCCTCTGTTTCAGCCCCTCTGTTTCAGCCCCACTGTTTCAGCCCCTTTGTTTCAGCCCCTCTATTTCTCGCCCTCTGTTTCAGCCCCTCTGATTCAGCCCCACTGTTTCAGCCCCTCTGAATCAGCCCCTCTGATTCAGCCCCTCTGTTTCAGACACTCTCTTTCAGCCCCTCTGTTTCTCGCCCTCTGTTTCAGCCCCTCTGTTTCTCACCCTCTGTTTCAGCCCCTCTGTTTCAGCCCCACTGTTTCTCGCCCTCTGTTTCAGCCCTTCTGTTTCTCGCCCTCTGTTTCAGCCCCTCTGAATCAGCCCCTCTGATTCAGCCCCTCTGTTTCAGACACTCTCTTTCAGCCCCTCTGTTTCTCGCCCTCTGTTTTAGTCCCTCTGTTTCTCGCCCTCTGTTTCAGCCCCTCTGTTTCAGCGCCTATGTTTCAGCCCCTCTGTTTCTCGCCCTCTGTTTCAGCCCCTGTATTTCTCGCCCTGTGTCTGAGCCCCTCTATTTCTCGCCCTCTGTTTCAGCCGCTCTGTTTCAGCCCCACTGTTTCAGCCCCTCTGTTTCAGCCCCTCTGTTTCTCGCCCTCTGTTTAAGCCCCTCTGTTTCTCGCCCTCTGTTTCAGCCCCTCTGTTTCTCGCCCTCTGTTTCAGCCCCTCTGTTTCAGCCCCTCTGTTTTAGTCCCTCTGTTTCTCGCCCTCTGTTTCTCGCCCTCTGTTTCAGCCCCTCTGTTTCTAGCCCTCTGTTTCAGCCCCTCTGTTTCAGCCCGTCTGTTTCAGCCCCTCTGTTTCTCGCCCTCTGTTTCAGCCCCTCTGTTTCTTGCCCTCTGTTTCAGCCCCTCTGTTTCTCGCCCTCTGTTTCAGCCCCTCTGATTCAGCCCCTCTGATTCAGCCCCTCTGATTCAGCCCCTCTGTTTCAGACCCTCTGTTTCAGACCCTCTGTTTCTCGCCCTCTGTTTCAGCCCCTCTGTTTCTCACCCTCTGTTTCAGCCCCTCTGTTTCAGCCCCACTGTTTCAGCCCCTCTGTTTCAGCCCCTCTGTTTCTCGCCCTCTGTTTAAGCCCCTCTGTTTCTCGCCCTCTGTTTCAGGCCCTCTGTTTCTCGCCCTCTGTTTCAGCCCCTCTGTTTCAGCCCCTCTGTTTCAGTCCCTCTGTTTCTCGCCCTCTGTTTCTCGCCCTCTGTTTCAGCCCCTCTGTTTCAGCCCCTCTGTTTCAGCCCCTCTGTTTCTCGCCCTCTGTTTCAGCCCCTCTGTTTCTTGCCCTCTGTTTCTGCCCCTTTGTTTCAGCCCCTCCGTTTCTCGCCCTCTGTTTCTGCCCCTCTGTTTCTCGCCCTCTGTTTCAGCCCCTCTGTTTCTCGCCTTCTGTTTCAGACCCTCTGATTCAGCCCCTCTGTTTCAGCCCCTCTGATTCAGCCCCTCTGTTTCTCGCCCTCTGTTTCAGCCCCTCTGTTTCAGCCCTTCTGTTTCAGCCACTCGGTTTCAGCCCCTCTGTTTCTTGCTCTCTGTTTCAGCCCCTCTGAATCTCGCACTCTGTTTCAGCCCCTCTGTATCTCGCCCTCTGTTTCAGCCCCTCGGTTTCGCACTCTCTGTTTCAGCCCCTATGTTTCAGCCCCTCTGTTTCTCGCCCTCTGTTTCTGCTCCTCTGTTTCTCGCCCTCTGTTTCAGCCCCTCTGTTTCTCGCCCTCTGTTTCAGCCCCTCTGATTCAGCCCCTCTGTTTCAGCCCCTCTGAATCAGCCCCTCTGTTTCAGCCCCTCTGTTTCAGCCCCTCTGTTTCTCGCCCTCTGTTTCAGCACCTCTGTTTCTCAACCTCTGTATCAGCACCTCTGTTTCAGCCCCTCTCTTTCTCGCCCTCTGTTTTAGCCCCTCTGTTTCTCGCCCTCTGATTCAGCCCCTCTGATTCATCCCCTCTGTTTCTCGCCCTCTGTTTCAGCCCCTCTGTTTCTCGCCCTTAGTTTCCGCCCCTCTGTTTCTCACCCTCTGTTTCAACCCCTCTGTTTCAGCCCCTCTGTTTCAGCCCCTCTGTTTCTCGCCCTCTGTTTCAGCCCCTCTGTTTCACGCCCTCTGTTTCAGCCTCTCTGTTTCAGCCCCTCTGATTCAGCCCCTCTGTTTCAGCGCCTCTGTTTCTCGCCCTCTGTTTCAGCCCCTCTGATTCAGCCCCTCTGTTTCAGCCCCTCTGATTCAGCCCCTCTGTTTCAGAACATCTGTTTCTCGCCCTCTGTTTCAGCCCCTCTGTTTCTCGCCCTCTGTTTCAGCCCCTCTGTTTCTCGCCCTTAGTTTCCGCCCCTCTGTTTCTCGCCCTCTGTTTTAGCCCCTCTGTTTCAGCCCCTCTGTTTCAGCCCCTCTGTTTCTCTCCCTCTGTTTCAGCCCCTCTGTTTCTCGCCCTCTGTTTCAGCCTCTCTGTTTCAGCCCCTCTGATTCAGCCCCTCTGTTTCAGCGACTCTGTTTCTCGCCCTCTGTTTCAGCCCCTCTGATTCAGCCCCTCTGATTCAGCCCCTCTGATTCAGCCCCTCTGTTTCTCGCCCTCTGTTTCAGCCCCTCTGTTTCTCGCCCTCTGTTACAGACCCTCTGTTTCTCGCCCTCTGTTTCAGCCCCTCTGTTTCGCACTCTCTGTTTCAGCCCCTCTGTTTCAGCCCTTCTGTTTCTCGCCGTCTGTTTCTGCTCCTCTGTTTCTCGCCCTCTGTTTCAGCCCCTCTGTTTCTCGCCCTCTGTTTCAGCCCCTCTGATTCAGCCCCACTGTTTCAGCCCCTCTGAATCAGCCCCTCTGTTTCAGCCCCTCTGTTTCAGCCCCTCTGTTTCTCGCCCTCTGTTTCAGCCACTCTGTTTCTCACCCTCTGTTACAGCACCTCTGTTTCAGCCCCTCTGTTTCTCTCCATCTGTTTCAGCCCCTCTGTTTCTCGCCCTCTGTTTCAGCCCCTCTGATTCAGCCCCTCTGTTTCTCGCCCTCTGTTCAAGCCCCTCTGTTTCTCGCCATCTGTTTCAGCCCCTCTGTTTCTCGCCCTCTGTTTCAGCCCCTCTGTTTCAGCCCCTCTGTTTCAGCCCCTCTGTTTCTCGCCCTCTGTTTCAGCCCCTCTGTTTCTCGCCCTCTGTTTCAGCCCCTCTACTTCTCGCCCTCTGTTTCAGCCCCTCTGTTTCAGCCCCACTGTTTCAGCCCCTTTGTTTCAGCCCCTCTGTTTCTCGCCCTCTGTTTCAGCCCCTCTGATTCAGCCCCACTGTTTCAGCCCCTCTGAATCAGCCCCTCTGATTCAGCCCCTCTGTTTCAGACCCTCTGTTTCAGCCCCTCTGTTTCTCGCCCTCTGTTTCAGCCCCTCTGTTTCTCACCCTCTGTTTCAGCCCCTCTGTTTCAGCCCCACTGTTTCTCGCCCTCTGTTTCAGCCCCTCTGTTTCTCGCCCTCTGTTTCAGCTCCTCTGATTCAGCCCCTCTGTTTCTCGCCCTCTATTTCAGCCCCTCTGTTTCTCGCCCTCTGTTTCAGCCCCTCTGTTTCTCGCCCTCTGTTTCAGCCCCTCTGTTTCAGCGCCTATGTTTCAGCCCCTCTGTTTCTCGCCCTCTATTTCAGCCCCTGTTTTTCTCGCCCTGTGTTTGAGCCCCTCTATTTCTCGCCCTCTGTTTCAGCCGCTCTGTTTCAGCCCCACTGTTTCAGCCCCTCTGTTTCAGCCCCTCTGTTTCTCGCCCTCTGTTTAAGCCCCTCTGTTTCTCGCCCTCTGTTTCAGCCCCTCTGTTTCTCGCCCTCTGTTTCAGCCCCTCTGTTTCAGCCCCTCTGTTTCAGTCCCTCTGTTTCTCGCCCTCTGTTTCTCGCCCTTTGTTTCAGCCCCTCTGTTTCTCGCCCTCTGTTTCAGCCCCTCTGTTTCTTGCCCTCTGTTTCAGCCCCTCTGTTTCAGCCCCTCTGTTTCTCGCCCTCTGTTTCTGCCCGTCTGTTTCTCGCCCTCTGTTTCAGCCCCTCTGTTTCTCGCCTTCTGTTTCAGCCCCTCTGATTCAGCCCCTCTGTTTCAGCCCCTCTGATTCAGCCCCTCTGATTCAGCCCCTCTGTTTCTCGCCCTCTGTTTCAGCCCCTCTGTTTCAGCCCTTCTGTTTCAGCCACTCGGTTTCAGCCCCTCTGTTTCTTGCCCTGTGTTTCAGCCCCTGTTTCTCGCCCTCTGTTTCAGCCCCTCTGTTTCTCGCCCTCTGTTTCAGCCCCTCTGTTTCGCACTCTCTGTTTCAGCCCCTCTGTTTCAGCCCCTCTGTTTCTCGCCCTCTGTTTCTGCTCCTCTGTTTCTCGCCCTCTGTTTCAGCCCCTCTGTTTCTCGCCCTCTGTTTCAGCCCCTCTGATTCAGCCCCACTGTTTCAGCCCCTCTGAATCAGCCCCTCTGTTTCAGCCCCTCTGTTTCAGCCCCTCTGTTTCTCGCCCTCTGTTTCAGCCCCTCTGTTTCTCACCCTCTGTTACAGCACCTCTGTTTCAGCCCCTCTGTTTCTCTCCATCTGTTTCAGCCCCTCTGTTTCTCGCCCTCTGTTTCAGCCCCTCTGATTCAGCCCCTCTGTTTCTCGCCCTCTGTTCAAGCCCCTCTGTTTCTCGCCATCTGTTTCAGCCCCTCTGTTTCTCGCCCTCTGTTTCAGCCCCTCTGTTTCAGCCCCTCTGTTTCAGCCCCTCTGTTTCTCGCCCTCTGTTTCAGCCCCTCTGTTTCTCGCCCTCTGTTTCAGCCCCTCTATTTCTCGCCCTCTGTTTCAGCCCCTCTGTTTCAGCCCCACTGTTTCAGCCCCTTTGTTTCAGCCCCTCTGTTTCTCGCCCTCTGTTTCAGCCCCTCTGATTCAGCCCCACTGTTTCAGCCCCTCTGAATCAGCCCCTCTGATTAAGCCCCTCTGTTTCAGACCCTCTGTTTCAGCCCCTCTGTTTCTCGCCCTCTGTTTCAGCCCCTCTGTTTCTCACCCTCTGTTTCAGCCCCTCTGTTTCAGCCCCACTGTTTCTCGCCCTCTGTTTCAGCCCCTCTGTTTCTCGGCCTCTGTTTCAGCTCCTCTGATTCAGCCCCTCTGTTTCTCGCCCTCTATTTCAGCCCCTCTGTTTCTCGCCCTCTGTTTCAGCCCCTCTGTTTCTCGCCCTCTGTTTCAGCCCCTCTGTTTCAGCGCCTATGTTTCAGCCCCTCTGTTTCTCGCCCTCTGTTTCAGCCCCTGTATTTCTCACCCTGTGTTTGAGCCGCTCTATTTCTCGCCCTCTGTTTCAGCCGCTCTGTTTCAGCCCCACCGTTTCAGCCCCTCTGTTTCAGCCCCTCTGTTTCTCGCCCTCTGTTTAAGCCCCTCTGTTTCTCGCCCTCTGTTTCAGCCCCTCTGTTTCTCACCCTCTGTTTCAGCCCCTCTGTTTCAGCCCCTCTGTTTCAGTCCCTCTGTTTCTCGCCCTCTGTTTCTCGCCCTTTGTTTCAGCCCCTCTGTTTCTCGCCCTCTGTTTCAGCCCCTCTGTTTCAGCCCCTCTGTTTCAGCCCCTCTGTTTCTCGCCCTCTGTTTCAGCCCCTCTGTTTCTTGCCCTCTGTTTCAGCCCCTCTGTTTCTCGCCCTCTGTTTCAGCCTCTCTGTTTCTTGCCCTCGAATTCAGCCCCTCTGTTTCAGCCCCTCTGTTTCAGCCCCTCTGTTTCAGCCCCTCTGTTTCTCGCCCTCTGTTTCAGCCCCTCTGTTTCTCGCCCTCTGTTTCAGACCCTCTGATTCAGCCACTCTGTTTCAGCCCCTCTGATTCAGCCCCTCTGTTTCAGCCCCTCTATTTCAGCCCCTTTGTTTCAGCCCCTCTGTTTCATCCACTCTGTTTCTCGCCCTCTTTTTCTCATCCTCTGTTTCTCGCCCTCTGTTTCAGCCCCTCTGTTTTTCGCCCGCTGTTTCAGCCACTCTGTTTCTCGCCCTCTGTTTCAGGCTCTATGTTTCAGCCCGTCTGTTTCAGCCCCTCTGTTTCAGCCCCTCTGTTTCTCGCCCTCTGTTTCTCGCCTGCTGTTTCAGCCCCTTTGTTTCTCGCCCTCTGTTTCAGCCCCTCTGTTTCAGTCCCTCTGATTCAGCCCCTCTGATTCAGCCCCTCTGTTTCTCGCCCTCTGTTTCAGCCCCTCTGTTTCATCCAAACTGATTCAGCCCCTCTGTTTCTCGCCCTCTGTTCAAGCCCCTCTGTTTCTCGCCATCTGTTTCAGCCGCTCTGTTTCTCACCCTCTGTTTCAGCCCCTCTGTTTCAGCCCCTCTGTTTCAGCCCCTCTGTTTCTCGCCCTCTGTTTCAGCCCCTCTGTTTCTCGCCCTCTGTTTCAGCCCCTCTATTTCTCGCCCTCTGTTTCAGCCCCACTGTTTCAGCCCCTTTGTTTCAGCCCCTCTGTTTCTCGCCCTCTGTTTCAGCCCCTCTGATTCAGCCCCACTGTTTCAGCCCCTCTGAATCAGGCCGTCTGTTTCAGCCCCTCTGTTTCAGACCCTCTGTTTCAGCCCCTCTGTTTCTCGCCCTCTGTTTCAGCCCCTCAGTTGCTCACCCTCTGTTTCAGCCCCTCTGTTTCAGCCCCACTGTTTCTCGCCCTCTGTTTCAGCCCCTCTGTTTCTCGCCCTCTGTTTCAGCTCCTCTGATTCAGCCCCTCTGTTTCTCGCCCTCTGTTTCAGCCCCTCTGTTTCTCGCCCTCTGTTTCAGCCCCTCTGTTTCTCGCCCTCTGTTTCAGCCCCTCTGTTTCTCGCCCTCTGTTTCAGCCCCTCTACTTCTCGCCCTCTGTTTCAGCCCCTCTGTTTCAGCCCCACTGTTTCAGCCCCTTTGTTTCAGCCCCTCTGTTTCTCGCCCTCTGTTTCAGCCCCTCTGATTCAGCCCCACTGTTTCAGCCCCTCTGAATCAGCCCCTCTGATTCAGCCCCTCTGTTTCAGACCCTCTGTTTCAGCCCCTCTGTTTCTCGCCCTCTGTTTCAGCCCCTCTGTTTCTCACCCTCTGTTTCAGCCCCTCTGTTTCAGCCCCACTGTTTCTCGCCCTCTGTTTCAGCCCCTCTGTTTCTCGCCCTCTGTTTCAGCTCCTCTGATTCAGCCCCTCTGTTTCTCGCCCTCTATTTCAGCCCCTCTGTTTCTCGCCCTCTGTTTCAGCCCCTCTGTTTCTCGCCCTCTGTTTCAGCCCCTCTGTTTCAGCGCCTATGTTTCAGCCCCTCTGTTTCTCGCCCTCTATTTCAGCCCCTGTTTTTCTCGCCCTGTGTTTGAGCCCCTCTATTTCTCGCCCTCTGTTTCAGCCGCTCTGTTTCAGCCCCACTGTTTCAGCCCCTCTGTTTCAGCCCCTCTGTTTCTCGCCCTCTGTTTAAGCCCCTCTGTTTCTCGCCCTCTGTTTCAGCCCCTCTGTTTCTCGCCCTCTGTTTCAGCCCCTCTGTTTCAGCCCCTCTGTTTCAGTCCCTCTGTTTCTCGCCCTCTGTTTCTCGCCCTTTGTTTCAGCCCCTCTGTTTCTCGCCCTCTGTTTCAGCCCCTCTGTTTCTTGCCCTCTGTTTCAGCCCCTCTGTTTCAGCCCCTCTGTTTCTCGCCCTCTGTTTCTGCCCGTCTGTTTCTTGCCCTCTGTTTCTGCCCCTCTGTTTCTCGCCTTCTGTTTCAGCCCCTCTGATTCAGCCCCTCTGTTTCAGCCCCTCTGATTCAGCCCCTCTGATTCAGCCCCTCTGTTTCTCGCCCTCTGTTTAAGCCCCTCTGTTTCAGCCCTTCTGTTTCAGCCACTCGGTTTCAGCCCCTCTGTTTCTTGCCCTGTGTTTCAGCCCCTGTTTCTCGCCCTCTGTTTCAGCCCCTCTGTTTCTCGCCCTCTGTTTCAGCCCCTCTGTTTCGCACTCTCTGTTTCAGCCCCTCTGTTTCAGCCCCTCTGTTTCTCGCCCTCTGTTTCTGCTCCTCTGTTTCTCGCCCTCTGTTTCAGCCCCTCTGTTTCTCGCCCTCTGTTTCAGCCCCTCTGATTCAGCCCCACTGTTTCAGCCCCTCTGAATCAGCCCCTCTGTTTCAGCCCCTCTGTTTCAGCCCCTCTGTTTCTCGCCCTCTGTTTCAGCCCCTCTGTTTCTCACCCTCTGTTACAGCACCTCTGTTTCAGCCCCTCTGTTTCTCTCCATCTGTTTCAGCCCCTCTGTTTCTCGCCCTCTGTTTCAGCCCCTCTGATTCAGCCCCTCTGTTTCTCGCCCTCTGTTCAAGCCCCTCTGTTTCTCGCCATCTGTTTCAGCCCCTCTGTTTCTCGCCCTCTGTTTCAGCCCCTCTGTTTCAGCCCCTCTGTTTCAGCCCCTCTGTTTCTCGCCCTCTGTTTCAGCCCCTCTGTTTCTCGCCCTCTGTTTCAGCCCCTCTATTTCTCGCCCTCTGTTTCAGCCCCTCTGTTTCAGCCCCACTGTTTCAGCCCCTTTGTTTCAGCCCCTCTGTTTCTCGCCCTCTGTTTCAGCCCCTCTGATTCAGCCCCACTGTTTCAGCCCCTCTGAATCAGCCCCTCTGATTAAGCCCCTCTGTTTCAGACCCTCTGTTTCAGCCCCTCTGTTTCTCGCCCTCTGTTTCAGCCCCTCTGTTTCTCACCCTCTGTTTCAGCCCCTCTGTTTCAGCCCCACTGTTTCTCGCCCTCTGTTTCAGCCCCTCTGTTTCTCGCCCTCTGTTTCAGCTCCTCTGATTCAGCCCCTCTGTTTCTCGCCCTCTATTTCAGCCCCTCTGTTTCTCGCCCTCTGTTTCAGCCCCTCTGTTTCAGCGCCTATGTTTCAGCCCCTCTGTTTCTCGCCCTCTGTTTCAGCCCCTGTATTTCTCACCCTGTGTTTGAGCCGCTCTATTTCTCGCCCTCTGTTTCAGCCGCTCTGTTTCAGCCCCACCGTTTCAGCCCCTCTGTTTCAGCCCCTCTGTTTCTCGCCCTCTGTTTAAGCCCCTCTGTTTCTCGCCCTCTGTTTCAGCCCCTCTGTTTCTCACCCTCTGTTTCAGCCCCTCTGTTTCAGCCCCTCTGTTTCAGTCCCTCTGTTTCTCGCCCTCTGTTTCTCGCCCTTTGTTTCAGCCCCTCTGTTTCTCGCCCTCTGTTTCAGCCCCTCTGTTTCAGCCCCTCTGTTTCAGCCCCTCTGTTTCTCGCCCTCTGTTTCAGCCCCTCTGTTTCTTGCCCTCTGTTTCAGCCCCTCTGTTTTTCGCCCGCTGTTTCAGCCACTCTGTTTCTCGCCCTCTGTTTCAGGCTCTATGTTTCAGCCCGTCTGTTTCAGCCCCTCTGTTTCAGCCCCTCTGTTTCTCGCCCTCTGTTTCTCGCCTGCTGTTTCAGCCCCTTTGTTTCTCGCCCTCTGTTTCAGCCGCTCTGTTTCAGTCCTTCTGATTCAGCCCCTCTGATTCAGCCCCTCTGTTTCTCGCCCTCTGTTTCAGCCCCTCTGTTTCATCCAAACTGATTCAGCCCCTCTGTTTCTCGCCCTCTGTTCAAGCCCCTCTGTTTCTCGCCATCTGTTTCAGCCGCTCTGTTTCTCACCCTCTGTTTCAGCCCCTCTGTTTCAGCCCCTCTGTTTCTCGCCCTCTGTTTCAGCCCCTCTGTTTCTCGCCCTCTGTTTCAGCCCCTCTATTTCTCGCCCTCTGTTTCAGCCCCTCTGTTTCAGCCCCACTGTTTCAGCCCCTTTGTTTCAGCCCCTCTGTTTCTCGCCCTCTGTTTCAGCCCCTCTGATTCAGCCCCACTGTTTCAGCCCCTCTGAATCAGGCCCTCTGTTTCAGCCCCTCTGTTTCAGACCCTCTGTTTCAGCCCCTCTGTTTCTCGCCCTCTGTTTCAGCCCCTCAGTTTCTCACCCTCTGTTTCAGCCCCTCTGTTTCAGCCCCACTGTTTCTCGCCCTCTGTTTCAGCCCCTCTGTTTCTCGCCCTCTGTTTCAGCTCCTCTGATTCAGCCCCTCTGTTTCTCGCCCTCTGTTTCAGCCCCTCTGTTTCTCGCCCTCTGTTTCAGCCCCTCTGTTTCTCGCCCTCTGTTTCAGCCCCTCTGTTTCAGCGCCTCTGTTTCAGCCCCTCTGTTTCGCGCCCTCTGTTTCAGCCCCGGGATTTCTCGCCCTGTGTTTCAGCCCCTCTATTTCTCGCCCTCTGTTTCAGCCGCTCTGTTTCAGCTCCACTGTTTCAGCCCCTCTGTTTCAGCCCCTCTGTTTCTCGCCCTCTGTTTAAGCCCCTCTGTTTCAGCCCCTCTGTTTCTCGCCCTCTGTTTCAGCCCCTCTGTTTCAGCCCCTCTGTTTCAGTCCCTCTGTTTCTCGCCCTCTGTTTCTCGCCCTCTGTTTCAGCCCCTCTGTTTCTCGCCCTCTGTTTCAGCCCCTCTGTTTCTCGCCCTCTGTTTCAGCCCCTCTGTTTCTCGCCCTCTGTTTAAGCCCCTCTGTTTCAGCCCCTCTGTTTCTCGCCCTCTGTTTCAGCCCCTCTGTTCCAGCCCCTCTGTTTCAGTCCCTCTGTTTCTCGCCCTCTGTTTCTCGCCCTCTGTTTCAGCCCCTCTGTTTCTCGCCCTCTGTTTCAGCCACTCTGTTTCTCGCCCTCTGTTTCAGCCCCTCTGATTCAGCCCCTCTGATTCAGCCCCTCTGAATCAGCCCCTCTGTTTCAGCCCCTCTGTTTCAGCCCCTCTGTTTCTCGCCCTCTGTTTCAGCCACTCTGTTTCTCGCCCTCTGTTTCAGCCCCTCTGATTCAGCCCCTCTGTTTCAGCCCCTCTGAATCAGTCCCTCTGTTTCAGCCCCTCTGTTTCAGCCCCTCTGTTTCTCGCCCTCTGTTTCAGCCCCTCTGTTTCTCACCCTCTGTATCAGCACCTCTGTTTCAGCCCCTCTCTTTCTCGCCCTTAGTTTCCGCCCCTCTGTTTCTCACCCTCTGTTTCAACCCCTCTGTTTCAGCCCCTCTGTTTCAGCCCCTCTGTTTCTCGCCCTCTGTTTCAGCCCCTCTGTTTCTCGCCCTCTGTTTCAGCCTCTCTGTTTCAGCCCCTTTGATTCAGCCCCTCTGTTTCAGCGCCTCTGTTTCTCGCCCTCTGTTTCAGCCCCTCTGATTCAGCCCCTCTGTTTCAGCCCCTCTGATTCAGCCCCTCTGTTTCAGACCCTCTGTTTCTCGCCCTCTGTTTCAGCCCCTCTGTTTCTCGCCATCTGTTTCAGCCCCTCTGTTTCTCGCCCTCTGTTTCAGCCCCTCTGTTTCAGCCCCTCTGTTTCAGCACCTCTGTTTCTCTCCCTCTGTTTCAGCCCCTCTGTTTCTCGCCCTCTGTTTCAGCCTCTCTGTTTCAGCCCCTTTGATACAGCCCCTCTGTTTCAGCGCCCCTGTTTCTCGCCCTCTGTTTCAGCCCCTCTGATTCAGCCCCTCTGTTTCAGCCCCTCTGATTCAGCCCCTCTGATTCAGCCCCTCTGTTTCTCGCCCTCTGTTTCTGCCCCTCTGTTTCAGCCCCTCTGTTTCAGCCCCTCTGTTTCTTGCCCTCTGTTTCAGCCCCTCTGTTTCAGCCCCTCTGTTTCAGCCCCTCCGATTCAGCCCCTCTGTTTCAGCCCCTCTGTTTCAGCCCCTCTGTTTCTCGCCCTTTGTTTCAGCCCCTCTGTTTGTCGCCCTCTGTTTCAGCCCCTCTGTTTCTCGCACTCTGTTTCAGACCCTCTGTTTCAGCCCCTCTGTTTCAGCCCCTCTGTTTCTCGCCCTCTGTTTCAGCCCCTCTGTTTCTTGCCCTCTCTTTCAGCCCCTCTGTTTCAGCCCCTCTGTTTCTCGCCCTCTGTTTCTGCCCCTCTGTTTCTCGCCCTCTGTTTCAGCCCCTCTGTTTCTCGCCTTCTGTTTCAGCCCCTCTGATTCAGCCCCTCTGTTTCAGCCCCTCTGATTCAGCCCCTCTGATTCAGCCCCTCTGTTTCTCGCCCTCTGTTTCAGCCCCTCTGTTTCAGCCCTTCTGTTTCAGCCACTCGGTTTCAGCCCCTCTGTTTCTTGCCCTGTGTTTCAGCCCCTGTTTCTCGCCCTCTGTTTCAGCCCCTCTGTTTCTCGCCCTCTGTTTCAGCCCCTCTGTTTCGCACTCTCTGTTTCAGCCCCTCTGTTTCAGCCCCTCTGTTTCTCGCCCTCTGTTTCTGCTCCTCTGTTTCTCGCCCTCTGTTTCAGCCCCTCTGTTTCTCGCCCTCTGTTTCTCGCCATCTGTTTCAGCCCCTCTGTTTCTCGCCCTCTGTTTCAGCCCCTCTGTTTCAGCCCCTCTGTTTCAGCCCCTCTGTTTCTCGCCCTCTTTTTCAGCCCCTCTGTTTCTCGCCCTCTGTTTCTCGCCCTCTGTTTCAGCCCCTCTGTTTCAGCCCCTCTGTTTCTCATCCTCTGTTTCAGCCCCACTGTTTCAGCCCCTTTGTTTCAGCCCCTCTGTTTCTCGCCCTCTGTTTCAGCCCCTCTGATTCAGCCCCACTGTTTCAGCCCCTCTGAATCAGCCCCTCTGATTCAGCCCCTCTGTTTCAGACCCTCTGTTTCAGCCCCTCTGTTTCTCGCCCTCTGTTTCAGCCCCTCTGTTTCTCATCCTCTGTTTCAGCCCCTCTGTTTCAGCCCCACTGTTTCTCGCCCTCTGTTTCAGCCCCTCTGTTTCTCGCCCTCTGTTTCAGCTCCTCTGATTCAGCCCCTCTGTTTCTCGCCCTCTGTTTCAGCCCCTCTGTTTCTCGCCCTCTGTTTCAGTCCCTCTGTTTCTCGCCCTCTGTTTCAGACCCTCTGTTTCAGCGCCTATGTTTCAGCCCCTCTGTTTCTCGCCCTCTGTTTCAGCCCCTGTATTTCTCGCCCTGTGTTTGAGCCCCTCTATTTCTCGCCCTCTGTTTCAGCCGCTCTGTTTCAGCCCCACTGTTTCAGCCCCTCTGTTTCAGCCCCTCTGTTTCTCGCCCTCTGTTTAAGCCCCTCTGTTCCTCGCCCTCTGTTTCAGCCCCGCTGTTTCTCGCCCTCTGTTTCAGCCCCTCTGTTTCAGCCCCTCTGTTTTAGTCCCTCTGTTTCTCGCCCTCTGTTTCTCGCCCTCTGTTTCAGCCCCTCTGTTTCTCGCCCTCTGTTTCAGCCCCTCTGTTTCAGCCCCTCTGTTTCAGCCCCTCTGTTTCTCGCCCTCTGTTTCAGCCCCTCTGTTTCTTGCCCTCTGTTTCAGCCCCTCTGTTTCTCGCCCTCTGTTTCAGCCCCTCTGTTTCTTGCCCTCTGTTTCAGCCCCTCTGTTTCAGCCCCTCTGTTTCTCGCCCTCTGTTTCTGCCCCTCTGTTTCTCGCCCTCTGTTTCAGCCCCTCTGTTTCTCGCCTTCTGTTTCAGCCCCTCTGATTCAGCCCCTCTGTTTCAGCCCCTCTGATTCAGCCCCTCTGATTCAGCCCCTCTGTTTCTCGCCCTCTGTTTCACCCCTCTGTTTCAGCCCTTCTGTTTCAGCCACTCGGTTTCAGCCCCTCTGTTTCTTGCCCTGTGTTTCAGCCCCTGTTTCTCGCCCTCTGTTTCAGCCCCTCTGTTTCTCGCCCTCTGTTTCAGCCCCTCTGTTTCGCACTCTCTGTTTCAGCCCCTCTGTTTCAGCCCCTCTGTTTCTCGCCCTCTGTTTCTGCTCCTCTGTTTCTCGCCCTCTGTTTCAGCCCCTCTGTTTCTCGCCCTCTGTTTCAGCCCCTCTGATTCAGCCCCTCTGTTTCAGCCCCTCTGAATCAGCCCCTCTGTTTCTCGCCCTCTGTTTCAGCCCCTCTGTTTCTCGCCCTCTGTTTCAGCCCCTCTGTTTCTCACCCTCTGTTACAGCACCTCTGTTTCAGCCCCTCTGTTTCTCTCCATCTGTTTCAGCCCCTCTGTTTCTCGCCCTCTGTTTCAGCCCCTCTGATTCAGCCCCTCTGTTTCTCGCCCCTTGTTCAAGCCCCTCTGTTTCTCGCCATCTGTTTCAGCCCCTCTGTTTCTCGCCCTCTGTTTCAGCCCCTCTGTTTCAGCCCCTCTGTTTCAGCCCCTCTGTTTCTCGCCCTCTTTTTCAGCCCCTCTGTTTCTCGCCCTCTGTTTCAGCCCCTCTATTTCTCGCCCTCTGTTTCAGCCCCTCTGTTTCAGCCCCACTGTTTCAGCCCCTTTGTTTCAGCCCCTCTGTTTCTCGCCCTCTGTTTCAGCCCCTCTGATTCAGCCCCACTGTTTCAGCCCCTCTGAATCAGCCCCTCTGATTCAGCCCCTCTCTTTCAGACCCTCTGTTTCAGCCCCTCTGTTTCTCGCCCTCTGTTTCAGCCCCTCTGTTTCTCACCCTCTGTTTCAGCCCCTCTGTTTCAGCCCCACTGTTTCTCGCCCTCTGTTTCAGCCCCTCTGTTTCTCGCCCTCTGTTTCAGCTCCTCTGATTCAGCCCCTCTGTTTCTCGCACTCTGTTTCAGCCCCTCTGTTTCTCGCCCTCTGTTTCAGTCCCTCTGTTTCTCGCCCTCTGTTTCAGCCCCTCTGTTTCAGCGCCTATGTTTCAGCCCCTCTGTTTCTCGCCCTCTGTTTCAGCCCCTGTATTTCTCGCCCTGTGTTTGAGCCCCTCTATTTCTCGCCCTCTGTTTCAGCCGCTCTGTTTCAGCCCCACTGTTTCAGCCCCTCTGTTTCAGCCCCTCTGTTTCTCGCCCTCTGTTTAAGCCCCTCTGTTTCTCGCCCTCTGTTTCAGCCCCTCTGTTTCTCGCACTCTGTTTCAGCCCCTCTGTTTCAGCCCCTCTGTTTTAGTCCCTCTGTTTCTCGCCCTCTGTTTCTCGCCCTCTGTTTCAGCCCCTCTGTTTCTCGCCCTCTTTTCAGCCCCTCTGTTTCAGCCCCTCTGTTTCAGCCCCTCTGTTTCTCGCCCTCTGTTTCAGCCCCTCTGTTTCTTGCCCTCTGTTTCAGCCCCTCTGTTTCTCGCCCTCTGTTTCAGCCCCTCTGATTCAGCCCCTCTGATTCAGCCCCTCTGATTCAGCCCCTCTGTTTCTCGCCCTCTGTTTCAGCCCCTCTGTTTCAGCCCCTCTGATTCAGCCCCTCTGATTCAGCCCCTCTGTTTCTCGCCCTCTGTTTCTGCCCCTCTGTTTCAGCCCCTCTGTTTCAGCCCCTCTGTTTCTTGCCCTCTGTTTCAGCCCCTCTGTTTCAGCCCCTCTGTTTCAGCCCCTCCGATTCAGCCCCTCTGTTTCAGCCCCTCTGTTTCAGCCCCTCTGTTTCTCGCCCTTTGTTTCAGCCCCTCTGATTGTCGCCCTCTGTTTCAGCCCCTCTGTTTCTCGCCCTCTATTTCAGCCCCTCTGTTTCAGCCCCTCTGTTTCAGCCCCTCTGTTTCTCGCCCTCTGTTTCAGCCCCTCTGTTTCTTGCCCTCTGTTTCAGCCCCTGTGTTTCAGCCCCTCTGTTTCTCGCCCTCTGTTTCTGCCCCTCTGTTTCTCGCCCTCTGTTTCAGTCCCTCTGTTTCTCGCCTTCTGTTTCAGCACCTCTGATTCAGCCCCTCTGTTTCAGCCCCTCTGATTCAGCCCCTCTGATTCAGCCCCACTGTTTCTCGCCCTCTGTTTCAGCCCCTCTGTTTCAGCCCTTCTGTTTCAGCCACTCGGTTTCAGCCCCTCTGTTTCTTGCCCTGTGTTTCAGCCCCTGTTTCTCGCCCTCTGTTTCAGCCCCTCTGTTTCTCGCCCTCTGTTTCAGCCCCTCTGTGTCGCACTCTCTGTTTCAGCCCCTCTGTTTCAGCCCCTCTGTTTCAGCCCCTCTGTTTCAGCCCCTCTGTTTCTCGCCCTCTGTTTCAGCCCCTCTGTTTCTCGCCCTCTGTTTCAGCCCCTCTGATTCAGCCCCACTGTTTCAGCCCCTCTGAATCAGCCCCTCTGTTTCAGCCCCTCTGTTTCAGCCCCTCTGTTTCTCGCCCTCTGTTTCAGCCCCTCTGTTTCTCACCCTCTGTTACAGCACCTCTGTTTCAGCCCCTCTGTTTCTCGCCCTCTGTTTCAGCCCCTCTGTTTCTCGCCCTCTGTTTCAGCCCCTCTGATTCAGCCCCTCTGTTTCTCGCCCTCTGTTTCAGCCCCTCTGTTTCTCGCCCTCTGTTTCAGCCCCTCTGTTTCTCACCCTCTGTTACAGCACCTCTGTTTCAGCCCCTCTGTTTCTCTCAATCTGTTTCAGCCCCTCTGTTTCTCGCCCTCTGTTTCAGCCCCTCTGATTCAGCCCCTCTGTTTCTCGCCCTCTGTTCAAGCCCCTCTGTTTTTCGCCATCTGTTTCAGCCCCTCTGTTTCTCGCCCTCTGTTTCAGCCCCTCTGTTTCAGCCCCTCTGTTTCAGCCCCTCTGTTTCTCGCCCTCTGTTTCAGCCCCTCTGTTTCTCGCCCTCTGTTTCAGCCCCTCTATTTCTCGCCCTCTGTTTCAGCCCCTCTGTTTCAGCCCCACTGTTTCAGCCCCTTTGTTTCAGCCCCTCTGTTTCTCGCCCTCTGTTTCAGCCCCTCCGATTCAGCCCCACTGTTTCAGCCCCTCTGAATCAGCCCCTCTGATTCAGCCCCTCTGTTTCAGACCCTCTGTTTCAGCCCCTCTGTTTCTCGCCCTCTGTTTCAGCCCCTCTGTTTCTCACCCTCTGTTTCAGCGCCTATGTTTCAGCCCCTCTGTTTCTCGCCCTCTGTTTCAGCCGCTGTATTTCTCGCCCTGTGTTTGAGCCCCTCTATTTCTCGCCTTCTGTTTCAGCCGCTCTGTTTCAGCCCCACTGTTTCAGCCCCTCTGTTTCAGCCCCTCTGTTTCTCGCCCTCTGTTTAAGCCCCTCTGTTTCTCGCCCTCTGTTTCAGCCCCTCTGTTTCTCGCCCTCTGTTTCAGCCCCTCTGTTTCAGCCCCTCTGTTTCAGTCCCTCTGTTTCTCGCCCTCTGTTTCTCGCCCTCTGTTTCAGCCCCTCTGTTTCTCGCCCTCTGTTTCAGCCCCTCTGTTTCAGCCCCTCTGTTTCAGCCCCTCTGTTTCTCGCCCTCTGTTTCAGCCCCTCTGTTTCTTGCCCTCTGTTTCAGCCCCTCTGTTTCTCGCCCTCTGTTTCAGCCTCTCTGTTTCTTGCCCTCGGATTCAGCCCCTCTGTTTCAGCCCCTCTGTTTCAGCCCCTCTGTTTCAGCCCCTCTGTTTCTCGCCCTCTGTTTCAGCCCCTCTGTTTCTCGCCCTCTGTTTCAGACCCTCTGATTCAGCCACTCTGTTTCAGCCCCTCGGTTTCTCGCCCTCTGTTTCAGCCCCTCTATTTCTCGCCCTCTGTTTCAGCCCCTCTGTTTCAGCCCCACTGTTTCAGCCCCTTTGTTTCAGCCCCTCTGTTTCTCGCCCTCTGTTTCAGCCCCTCTGATTCAGCCCCACTGTTTCAGCCCCTCTGAATCAGCCCCTCTGATTCAGCCCCTCTCTTTCAGACCCTCTGTTTCAGCCCCTCTGTTTCTCGCCCTCTGTTTCAGCCCCTCTGTTTCTCACCCTCTGTTTCAGCCCCTCTGTTTCAGCCCCACTGTTTCTCGCCCTCTGTTTCAGCCCCTCTGTTTCTCGCCCTCTGTTTCAGCTCCTCTGATTCAGCCCCTCTGTTTCTCGCACTCTGTTTCAGCCCCTCTGTTTTTCGCCCTCTGTTTCAGTCCCTCTGTTTCTCGCCCTCTGTTTCAGCCCCTCTGTTTCAGCGCCTATGTTTCAGCCCCTCTGTTTCTCGCCCTCTGTTTCAGCCCCTGTATTTCTCGCCCTGTGTTTGAGCCCCTCTATTTCTCGCCCTCTGTTTCAGCCGCTCTGTTTCAGCCCCACTGTTTCAGCCCCTCTGTTTCAGCCCCTCTGTTTCTCGCCCTCTGTTTAAGCCCCTCTGTTTCTCGCCCTCTGTTTCAGCCCCTCTGTTTCTCGCCCTCTGTTTCAGCCCCTCTGTTTCAGCCCCTCTGTTTTAGTCCCTCTGTTTCTCGCCCTCTGTTTCTCGCCCTCTGTTTCAGCCCCTCTGTTTCTCGCCCTCTTTTCAGCCCCTCTGTTTCAGCCCCTCTGTTTCAGCCCCTCTGTTTCTCGCCCTCTGTTTCAGCCCCTCTGTTTCTTGCCCTCTGTTTCAGCCCCTCTGTTTCTCGCCCTCTGTTTCAGCCCCTCTGATTCAGCCCCTCTGATTCAGCCCCTCTGATTCAGCCCCTCTGTTTCTCGCCCTCTGTTTCAACCCCTCTGTTTCAGCCCCTCTGATTCAGCCCCTCTGATTCAGCCCCTCTGTTTCTCGCCCTCTGTTTCTGCCCCTCTGTTTCAGCCCCTCTGTTTCAGCCCCTCTGTTTCTTGCCCTCTGTTTCAGCCCCTCTGTTTCAGCCCCTCTGTTTCAGCCCCTCCGATTCAGCCCCTCTGTTTCAGGCCCTCTGTTTCAGCCCCTCTGTTTCTCGACCTATGTTTCAGCCCCTCTGTTTGTCGCCCTCTGTTTCAGCCCCTCTGTTTCTCGCCCTCTATTTCAGCCCCTCTGTTTCAGCCCCTCTGTTTCAGCCCCTCTGTTTCTCGCCCTCTGTTTCAGCCCCTCTGTTTCTTGCCCTCTGTTTCAGCCCCTGTGTTTCAGCCCCTCTGTTTGTCGCCCTCTGTTTCTGCCCCTCTGTTTCTCGCCCTCTGTTTCAGCCCCTCTGTTTCTCGCCTTCTGTTTCAGCCCCTCTGATTCAGCCCCTCTGTTTCAGCCCCTCTGATTCAGCCCCTCTGATTCAGCCCCTCTGTTTCTCGCCCTCTGTTTCAGCCCCTCTGTTTCAGCCCTTCTGTTTCAGCCACTCGGTTTCAGCCCCTCTGTTTCTTGCCCTGTGTTTCAGCCCCTGTTTCTCGCCCTCTGTTTCAGCCCCTCTGTTTCTCGCCCTCTGTTTCAGCCCCTCTGTTTCGCACTCTCTGTTTCAGCCCCTCTGTTTCAGCCCCTCTGTTTCTCGCCCTCTGTTTCTGCTCCTCTGTTTCTCGCCCTCTGTTTCAGCCCCTCTGTTTCTCGCCCTCTGTTTCAGCCCCTCTGATTCAGCCCCACTGTTTCAGCCCCTCTGAATCAGCCCCTCTGTTTCAGCCCCTCTGTTTCAGCCCCTCTGTTTCTCGCCCTCTGTTTCAGCCCCTCTGTTTCTCACCCTCTGTTACAGCACCTCTGTTTCAGCCCCTCTGTTTCTCTCAATCTGTTTCAGCCCCTCTGTTTCTCGCCCTCTGTTTCAGCCCCTCTGATTCAGCCCCTCTGTTTCTCGCCCTCTGTTCAAGCCCCTCTGTTTCTCGCCATCTGTTTCAGCCCCTCTGTTTCTCGCCCTCTGTTTCAGCCCCTCTGTTTCAGCCCCTCTGTTTCAGCCCCTCTGTTTCTCGCCCTCTGTTTCAGCCCCTCTGTTTCTCGCCCTCTGTTTCAGCCCCTCTATTTCTCGCCCTCTGTTTCAGCCCCTCTGTTTCAGCCCCACTGTTTCAGCCCCTTTGTTTCAGCCCCTCTGTTTCTCGCCCTCTGTTTCAGCCCCTCTGATTCAGCCCCACTGTTTCAGCCCCTCTGAATCAGCCCCTCTGATTCAGCCCCTCTGTTTCAGACCCTCTGTTTCAGCCCCTCTGTTTCTCGCCCTCTGTTTCAGCCCCTCTGTTTCTCACCCTCTGTTTCAGCCCCTCTGTTTCAGCCCCACTGTTTCTCGCCCTCTGTTTCAGCCCCTCTGTTTCTCGCCCTCTGTTTCAGCTCCTCTGATTCAGCCCCTCTGTTTCTCGCCCTCTATTTCAGCCCCTCTGTTTCTCGCCCTCTGTTTCAGCCCCTCTGTTTCTCGCCCTCTGTTTCAGCCCCTCTGTTTCAGCGCCTATGTTTCAGCCCCTCTGTTTCTCGCCCTCTGTTTCAGCCCCTGTATTTCTCGCCCTGTGTTTGAGCCCCTCTATTTCTCGCCCTCTGTTTCAGCCCCTCTGTTTCAGCCCCACTGTTTCAGCCCCTCTGTTTCAGCCCCTCTGTCTCTCGCCCTCTGTTTAAGCCCCTCTGTTTCTCGCCCTCTGTTTCAGCCCCTCTGTTTCTCGCCCTCTGTTTCAGCCCCTCTGTTTCAGCCCCTCTGTTTCAGTCCCTCTGTTTCTCGCCCTCTGTTTCTCGCCTTCTGTTTCAGCCCCTCTGTTTCTCGCCCTCTGTTTCAGCCCCTCTGTTTCAGCCCCTCTGTTTCTCGCCCTCTGTTTCAGCCCCTCTGTTTCTTGCCCTCTGTTTCAGCCCCTCTGTTTCTCGCCCTCTGTTTCAGCCTCTCTGTTTCTTGCCCTCGGATTCAGCCCCTCTGTTTCAGCCCCTCTGTTTCAGCCCCTCTGTTTCAGCCCCTCTGTTTCTCGCCCTCTGTTTCAGCCCCTCTGTTTCTCGCCCTCTGTTTCAGACCCTCTGATTCAGCCACTCTGTTTCAGCCCCTCTGATTCAGCCCCTCTGTTTCAGCCCCTCTATTTCAGCCCCTTTGTTTCAGCCCCTCTGTTTCCTCCACTCTGTTTCTCGCCCTCTGTTTCTCACCCTCTGTTTCTCACCCTCTGTTTCAGCCCCTCTGTTTTTCGCCTGCTGTTTCAGCCACTCTGTTTCTCGCCCTCTGTTTCAGGCTCTCTGTTTCAGCCCGTCTGTTTCAGCCCCTCTGTTTCAGCCCCTCTGTTTCTCGCCCACTGTTTCTCGCCTGCTGTTTCAGCCCCTTTGTTTCTCGCCCTCTGTTTCAGCCCCTCTGTTTCAGTCCCTCTGATTCAGCCCCTCTGATTCAGCCCCTCTGTTTCTCGCCCTCTGTTTCAGCCCCTCTGTTTCATCCAAAATGATTCAGCCCCTCTGTTTCTCGCCCTCTGTTCAAGCCCCTCTGTTTCTCGCCATCTGTTTCAGCCGCTCTGTTTCTCACCCTCTGTTTCAGCCCCTCTGTTTCAGCCCCTCTGTTTCAGCCCCTCTGTTTCTCGCCCTCTGTTTCAGCCCCTCTGTTTCTCGCCCTCTGTTTCAGCCCCTCTATTTCTCGCCCTCTGTTTCAGCCCCTCTGTTTCAGCCCCACTGTTTCAGCCCCTTTGTTTCAGCCCCTCTGTTTCTCGCCCTCTGTTTCAGCCCCTCTGATTCAGCCCCACTGTTTCAGCCCCTCTGAATCAGGCCCTCTGTTTCAGCCCCTCTGTTTCAGACCCTCTGTTTCAGCCCCTCTGTTTCTCGCCCTCTGTTTCAGCCCCTCAGTTTCTCACCCTCTGTTTCAGCCCCTCTGTTTCAGCCCCACTGTTTCTCGCCCTCTGTTTCAGCCCCTCTGTTTCTCGCCCTCTGTTTCAGCTCCTCTGATTCAGCCCCTCTGTTTCTCGCCCTCTGTTTCAGCCCCTCTGTTTCTCGCCCTCTGTTTCAGCCCCTCTGTTTCTCGCCCTCTGTTTCAGCCCCTCTGTTTCAGCGCCTCTGTTTCAGCCCCTCTGTTTCGCGCCCTCTGTTTCAGCCCCGGGATTTCTCGCCCTGTGTTTCAGCCCCTCTATTTCTCGCCCTCTGTTTCAGCCGCTCTGTTTCAGCTCCACTGTTTCAGCCCCTCTGTTTCAGCCCCTCTGTTTCTCGCCCTCTGTTTAAGCCCCTCTGTTTCAGCCCCTCTGTTTCTCGCCCTCTGTTTCAGCCCCTCTGTTTCAGCCCCTCTGTTTCAGTCCCTCTGTTTCTCGCCCTCTGTTTCTCGCCCTCTGTTTCAGCCCCTCTGTTTCTCGCCCTCTGTTTCAGCCCCTCTGTTTCTCGCCCTCTGTTTCAGCCCCTCTGTTTCAGCCCCTCTGTTTCTCGCCCTCTGTTTCAGCCCCTCTGTTTCTCGCCCTCTGTTTAAGCCCCTCTGTTTCAGCCCCTCTGTTTCTCGCCCTCTGTTTCAGCCCCTCTGTTTCAGCACCTCTGTTTGAGTCCCTCTGTTTCTCGCCCTCTGTTTCTCGCCCTCTGTTTCAGCCCCTCTGTTTCTCGCCCTCTGTTTCAGCCACTCTGTTTCTCGCCCTCTGTTTCAGCCCCTCTGATTCAGCCCCACTGTTTCAGCCCCTCTGAATCAGCCCCTCTGATTCAGCCCCTCTGTTTCAGACCCTCTGTTTCAGCCCCTCTGTTTCTCGCCCTCTGTTTCAGCCCCTCTGTTTCTCACCCTCTGTTTCAGCCCCTCTGTTTCAGCCCCACTGTTTCTCGCCCTCTGTTTCAGCCCCTCTGTTTCTCGCCCTCTGTTTCAGCTCCTCTGATTCAGCCCCTCTGTTTCTCGCCCTCTATTTCAGCCCCTCTGTTTCTCGCCCTCTGTTTCAGCCCCTCTGTTTCTCGCCCTCTGTTTCAGCCCCTCTGTTTCAGCGCCTATGTTTCAGCCCCTCTGTTTCTCGCCCTCTGTTTCAGCCCCTGTATTTCTCGCCCTGTGTTTGAGCCCCTCTATTTCTCGCCCTCTGTTTCAGCCCCTCTGTTTCAGCCCCACTGTTTCAGCCCCTCTGTTTCAGCCCCTCTGTCTCTCGCCCTCTGTTTAAGCCCCTCTGTTTCTCGCCCTCTGTTTCAGCCCCTCTGTTTCTCGCCCTCTGTTTCAGCCCCTCTGTTTCAGCCCCTCTGTTTCAGTCCCTCTGTTTCTCGCCCTCTGTTTCTCGCCTTCTGTTTCAGCCCCTCTGTTTCTCGCCCTCTGTTTCAGCCCCTCTGTTTCAGCCCCTCTGTTTCAGCCCCTCTGTTTCTCGCCCTCTGTTTCAGCCCCTCTGTTTCTTGCCCTCTGTTTCAGCCCCTCTGTTTCTCGCCCTCTGTTTCAGCCTCTCTGTTTCTTGCCCTCGGATTCAGCCCCTCTGTTTCAGCCCCTCTGTTTCAGCCCCTCTGTTTCAGCCCCTCTGTTTCTCGCCCTCTGTTTCAGCCCCTCTGTTTCTCGCCCTCTGTTTCAGACCCTCTGATTCAGCCACTCTGTTTCAGCCCCTCTGATTCAGCCCCTCTGTTTCAGCCCCTCTATTTCAGCCCCTTTGTTTCAGCCCCTCTGTTTCCTCCACTCTGTTTCTCGCCCTCTGTTTCTCACCCTCTGTTTCTCACCCTCTGTTTCAGCCCCTCTGTTTTTCGCCTGCTGTTTCAGCCACTCTGTTTCTCGCCCTCTGTTTCAGGCTCTCTGTTTCAGCCCGTCTGTTTCAGCCCCTCTGTTTCAGCCCCTCTGTTTCTCGCCCACTGTTTCTCGCCTGCTGTTTCAGCCCCTTTGTTTCTCGCCCTCTGATTCAGCCCCTCTGTTTCAGTCCCTCTGATTCAGCCCCTCTGATTCAGCCCCTCTGTTTCTCGCCCTCTGTTTCAGCCCCTCTGTTTCATCCAAACTGATTCAGCCCCTCTGTTTCTCGCCCTCTGTTCAAGCCCCTCTGTTTCTCGCCATCTGTTTCAGCCGCTCTGTTTCTCACCCTCTGTTTCAGCCCCTCTGTTTCAGCCCCTCTGTTTCAGCCCCTCTGTTTCTCGCCCTCTGTTTCAGCCCCTCTGTTTCTCGCCCTCTGTTTCAGCCCCTCTATTTCTCGCCCTCTGTTTCAGCCCCTCTGTTTCAGCCCCACTGTTTCAGCCCCTTTGTTTCAGCCCCTCTGTTTCTCGCCCTCTGTTTCAGCCCCTCTGATTCAGCCCCACTGTTTCAGCCCCTCTGAATCAGGCCCTCTGTTTCAGCCCCTCTGTTTCAGACCCTCTGTTTCAGCCCCTCTGTTTCTCGCCCTCTGTTTCAGCCCCTCAGTTTCTCACCCTCTGTTTCAGCCCCTCTGTTTCAGCCCCACTGTTTCTCGCCCTCTGTTTCAGCCCCTCTGTTTCTCGCCCTCTGTTTCAGCTCCTCTGATTCAGCCCCTCTGTTTCTCGCCCTCTGTTTCAGCCCCTCTGTTTCTCGCCCTCTGTTTCAGCCCCTCTGTTTCTCGCCCTCTGTTTCAGCCCCTCTGTTTCAGCGCCTCTGTTTCAGCCCCTCTGTTTCGCGCCCTCTGTTTCAGCCCCGGGATTTCTCGCCCTGTGTTTCAGCCCCTCTATTTCTCGCCCTCTGTTTCAGCCGCTCTGTTTCAGCTCCACTGTTTCAGCCCCTCTGTTTCAGCCCCTCTGTTTCTCGCCCTCTGTTTAAGCCCCTCTGTTTCAGCCCCTCTGTTTCTCGCCCTCTGTTTCAGCCCCTCTGTTTCAGCCCCTCTGTTTCAGTCCCTCTGTTTCTCGCCCTCTGTTTCTCGCCCTCTGTTTCAGCCCCTCTGTTTCTCGCCCTCTGTTTCAGCCCCTCTGTTTCTCGCCCTCTGTTTCAGCCCCTCTGTTTCAGCCCCTCTGTTTCTCGCCCTCTGTTTCAGCCCCTCTGTTTCTCGCCCTCTGTTTAAGCCCCTCTGTTTCAGCCCCTCTGTTTCTCGCCCTCTGTTTCAGCCCCTCTGTTTCAGCACCTCTGTTTGAGTCCCTCTGTTTCTCGCCCTCTGTTTCTCGCCCTCTGTTTCAGCCCCTCTGTTTCTCGCCCTCTGTTTCAGCCACTCTGTTTCTCGCCCTCTGTTTCAGCCCCTCTGATTCAGCCCCTCTGTTTCAGCCCCTCTGAATCAGCCCCTCTGTTTCAGCCCCTCTGTTTCAGGCCCTCTGTTTCTCGCCCTCTGTTTCAGCCCCTCTGTTTCTCACCCTCTGTATCAGCACCTCTGTTTCAGCCACTCTGTTTCTCGCCCTCTGTTTCAGCCCCTCTGATTCAGCCCCACTGTTTCAGCCCCTCTGAATCAGCCCCTCTGATTCAGCCCCTCTGTTTCAGACCCTCTGTTTCAGCCCCTCTGTTTCTCGCCCTCTGTTTCAGCCCCTCTGTTTCTCCCCCTCTGTTTCAGCCCCTCTGTTTCAGCCCCACTGTTTCTCGCCCTCTGTTTCAGCCCCTCTGTTTCTCGCCCTCTGTTTCAGCTCCTCTGATTCAGCCCCTCTGTTTCTCGCCCTCTATTTCAGCCCCTCTGTTTCTCGCCCTCTGTTTCAGCCCCTCTGTTTCTCGCCCTCTGTTTCAGCCCCTCTGTTTCAGCGCCTATGTTTCAGCCCCTCTGTTTCTCGCCCTCTGTTTCAGCCCCTGTATTTCTCGCCCTGTGTTTGAGCCCCTCTATTTCTCGCCCTCTGTTTCAGCCCCTCTGTTTCAGCCCCACTGTTTCAGCCCCTCTGTTTCAGCCCCTCTGTCTCTCGCCCTCTGTTTAAGCCCCTCTGTTTCTCGCCCTCTGTTTCAGCCCCTCTGTTTCTCGCCCTCTGTTTCAGCCCCTCTGTTTCAGCCCCTCTGTTTCAGTCCCTCTGTTTCTCGCCCTCTGTTTCTCGCCTTCTGTTTCAGCCCCTCTGTTTCTCGCCCTCTGTTTCAGCCCCTCTGTTTCAGCCCCTCTGTTTCAGCCCCTCTGTTTCTCGCCCTCTGTTTCAGCCCCTCTGTTTCTTGCCCTCTGTTTCAGCCCCTCTGTTTCTCGCCCTCTGTTTCAGCCTCTCTGTTTCTTGCCCTCGGATTCAGCCCCTCTGTTTCAGCCCCTCTGTTTCAGCCCCTCTGTTTCAGCCCCTCTGTTTCTCGCCCTCTGTTTCAGCCCCTCTGTTTCTCGCCCTCTGTTTCAGACCCTCTGATTCAGCCACTCTGTTTCAGCCCCTCTGATTCAGCCCCTCTGTTTCAGCCCCTCTATTTCAGCCCCTTTGTTTCAGCCCCTCTGTTTCCTCCACTCTGTTTCTCGCCCTCTGTTTCTCACCCTCTGTTTCTCACCCTCTGTTTCAGCCCCTCTGTTTTTCGCCTGCTGTTTCAGCCACTCTGTTTCTCGCCCTCTGTTTCAGGCTCTCTGTTTCAGCCCGTCTGTTTCAGCCCCTCTGTTTCAGCCCCTCTGTTTCTCGCCCACTGTTTCTCGCCTGCTGTTTCAGCCCCTTTGTTTCTCGCCCTCTGTTTCAGCCCCTCTGTTTCAGTCCCTCTGATTCAGCCCCTCTGATTCAGCCCCTCTGTTTCTCGCCCTCTGTTTCAGCCCCTCTGTTTCATCCAAACTGATTCAGCCCCTCTGTTTCTCGCCCTCTGTTCAAGCCCCTCTGTTTCTCGCCATCTGTTTCAGCCGCTCTGTTTCTCACCCTCTGTTTCAGCCCCTCTGTTTCAGCCCCTCTGTTTCAGCCCCTCTGTTTCTCGCCCTCTGTTTCAGCCCCTCTGTTTCTCGCCCTCTGTTTCAGCCCCTCTATTTCTCGCCCTCTGTTTCAGCCCCTCTGTTTCAGCCCCACTGTTTCAGCCCCTTTGTTTCAGCCCCTCTGTTTCTCGCCCTCTGTTTCAGCCCCTCTGATTCAGCCCCACTGTTTCAGCCCCTCTGAATCAGGCCCTCTGTTTCAGCCCCTCTGTTTCAGACCCTCTGTTTCAGCCCCTCTGTTTCTCGCCCTCTGTTTCAGCCCCTCAGTTTCTCACCCTCTGTTTCAGCCCCTCTGTTTCAGCCCCACTGTTTCTCGCCCTCTGTTTCAGCCCCTCTGTTTCTCGCCCTCTGTTTCAGCTCCTCTGATTCAGCCCCTCTGTTTCTCGCCCTCTGTTTCAGCCCCTCTGTTTCTCGCCCTCTGTTTCAGCCCCTCTGTTTCTCGCCCTCTGTTTCAGCCCCTCTGTTTCAGCGCCTCTGTTTCAGCCCCTCTGTTTCGCGCCCTCTGTTTCAGCCCCGGGATTTCTCGCCCTGTGTTTCAGCCCCTCTATTTCTCGCCCTCTGTTTCAGCCGCTCTGTTTCAGCTCCACTGTTTCAGCCCCTCTGTTTCAGCCCCTCTGTTTCTCGCCCTCTGTTTAAGCCCCTCTGTTTCAGCCCCTCTGTTTCTCGCCCTCTGTTTCAGCCCCTCTGTTTCAGCCCCTCTGTTTCAGTCCCTCTGTTTCTCGCCCTCTGTTTCTCGCCCTCTGTTTCAGCCCCTCTGTTTCTCGCCCTCTGTTTCAGCCCCTCTGTTTCTCGCCCTCTGTTTCAGCCCCTCTGTTTCAGCCCCTCTGTTTCTCGCCCTCTGTTTCAGCCCCTCTGTTTCTCGCCCTCTGTTTAAGCCCCTCTGTTTCAGCCCCTCTGTTTCTCGCCCTCTGTTTCAGCCCCTCTGTTTCAGCACCTCTGTTTGAGTCCCTCTGTTTCTCGCCCTCTGTTTCTCGCCCTCTGTTTCAGCCCCTCTGTTTCTCGCCCTCTGTTTCAGCCACTCTGTTTCTCGCCCTCTGTTTCAGCCCCTCTGATTCAGCCCCTCTGTTTCAGCCCCTCTGAATCAGCCCCTCTGTTTCAGCCCCTCTGTTTCAGGCCCTCTGTTTCTCGCCCTCTGTTTCAGCCCCTCTGTTTCTCACCCTCTGTATCAGCACCTCTGTTTCAGCCCCTCTCTTTCTCGCCCTCTGTTTTAGCCCCTCTGTTTCTCGCACTCTGTTTCAGCCCCTCTGATTCTGCCCCTCTGTTTCTCGCCCTCTGTTTCAGCCCCTTTGATTCAGCCCCTCTGTTTCAGCGCCTCTGTTTCTCGCCCTCTGTTTCAGCCCCTCTGATTCAGCCCCTCTGTTTCAGCCCCTCTGATTCAGCCCCTCTGTTTCAGACCCTCTGTTTCTCGCCCTCTGTTTCAGCCCCCCTGTTTCTCGCCCTCTGTTTCAGCCCCTCTGTTTCTCGCCCTTAGTTTCCGCCCCTCTGTTTCTCGCCCTCTGTTTCAGCCCCTCTGTTTCAGCCCCTCTGTTTCAGCACCTCTGTTTCTCTCCCTCTGTTTCAGCCCCTCTGTTTCTCGCCCTCTGTTTCAGCCCCTCTGATTCAGCCCCTCTGATTCAGCCCCTCTGTTTCTCGCCCTCTGTTTCAGCCCCTCTGTTTCTCGCCCTTAGATTCCGCCCCTCTGTTTCTCTCCCCCTGTTTCAACCCCTCTGTTTCAGCCCCTCTGTTTCAGCCCCTCTGTTTCTCGCCCTCTGTTTCAGCCCCTCCGTTTCTCGCCCTCTGTTTCAGCCTCTCTGTTTCAGCCCCTTTGATTCAGCCCCTCTGTTTCAGCGCCTCTGTTTCTTGCCCTCTGTTTCAGCCCCTCTGATTCAGCCCCTCTGTTTCAGCCCCTCTGATTCAGCCCCTCTGATTCAGCCCCTCTGTTTCTCGCCCTCTGTTTCTGCCCCTCTGTTTCAGCCCCTCTGTTCCAGCCCCTCTGTTTCTTGCCCTCTGTTTCAGCCCCTCTGTTTCAGCCCCTCTGTTTCAGCCCCTCCGATTCAGCCCCTCTGTTTCAGCCCCTCTGTTTCAGCCCCTCTGTTTCTCGCCCTTTGTTTCAGCCCCTCTGTTTGTCGCCCTCTGTTTCAGCCCCTCTGTTTCTCGCACTCTGTTTCAGCCCCTCTGTTTCAGCCCCTCTGTTTCAGCCCCTCTGTTTCTCGCCCTCTGTTTCAGCCCCTCTGTTTCTTGCCCTCTGTTTCAGCCCCTCTGTTTCAGCCCCTCTGTTTCTCGCCCTCTGTTTCTGCCCCTCTGTTTCTCGCCCTCTGTTTCAGCCCCTCTGTTTCTCGCCTTCTGTTTCAGCCCCTCTGATTCAGCCCCTCTGTTTCAGCCCCTCTGTTTCAGCCCCTCTGATTCAGCCCCTCTGTTTCAGCCCCTCTATTTCGCGCCCTCTGTTTCAGCCCCGGGATTTCTCGCCCTGTGTTTCAGCCCCTCTATTTCTCGCCCTCTGTTTCAGCCACTCTGTTTCAGCTCCACTGTTTCAGCCCCTCTGTTTCAGCCCCTCTGTTTCTCGCCCTCTGTTTAAGCCCCTCTGTTTCAGCCCCTCTGTTTCTCGCCCTCTGTTTCAGCCCCTCTGTTTCAGCCCCTCTGTTTCAGTCCCTCTGTTTCTCGCCCTCTGTTTCTCGCCCTCTGTTTCAGCCCCTCTGTTTCTCGCCCTCTGTTTCAGCCCCTCTGTTTCTCGCCCTCTGTTTCAGCCCCTCTGTTTCAGCCCCTCTGTTTCTCGCCCTCTGTTTCAGCCCCTCTGTTTCTCGCCCTCTGTTTAAGCCCCTCTGTTTCAGCCCCTCTGTTTCTCGCCCTCTGTTTCAGCCCCTCTGTTTCAGCACCTCTGTTTCAGTCCCTCTGTTTCTCGCCCTCTGTTTCTCGCCCTCTGTTTCAGCCCCTCTGTTTCTCGCCCTCTGTTTCAGCCACTCTGTTTCTTGCCCTCTGTTTCAGCCCCTCTGATTCAGCCCCTCTGTTTCAGCCCCTCTGAATCAGCCCCTCTGTTTCAGCCCCTCTGTTTCAGCCCCTCTGTTTCTCGCCCTCTGTTTCAGCCCCTCTGTTTCTCACCCTCTGTATCAGCACCTCTGTTTCAGCCCCTCTCTTTCTCGCCCTCTGTTTTAGCCCCTCTGTTTCTCGCCCTCTGTTTCAGCCCCTCTGATTCAGCCCCTCTGTTTCTCGCCCTCTGTTTCAGCCCCTCTGTTTCTCGCCCTTAGTTTCCGCCCCTCTGTTTCTCACCCTCTGTTTCAACCCCTCTGTTTCAGCCCCTCTGTTTCAGCCCCTCTGTTTCTCGCCCTCTGTTTCAGCCCCTCTGTTTCTCGCCCTCTGTTTCAGCCTCTCTGTTTCAGCCCCTTTGATTCAGCCCCTCTGTTTCAGCGCCTCTGTTTCTCGCCCTCTGTTTCAGCCCCTCTGATTCAGCCCCTCTGTTTCAGCCCCTCTGATTCAGCCCCTCTGTTTCAGACCCTCTGTTTCTCGCCCTCTGTTTCAGCCCCTCTGTTTCTCGCCCTCTGTTTCAGCCCGTCTGTTTCTCGCCCTTAGTTTCCGCCCCTCTGTTTCTCGCCCTCTGTTTCAGCCCCTCTGTTTCGGCCCCTCTGTTTCAGCACCTCTGTTTCTCTCCCTCTGTTTCAGCCCCTCTGTTTCTCGCCCTCTGTTTCAGCCTCTCTGTTTCAGCCCCTCTGATTCAGCCCCTCTGTTTCAGCGCCTCTGTTTCTCGCCCTCTGTTTCAGCCCCTCTGATTCAGCCCCACTGATTCAGCCCCTCTGTTTCTCGCCCTCTGTTTCAGCCCCTCTGTTTCTCGCCCTTAGATTCCGCCCCTCTGTTTCTCTCCCTCTGTTTCAACCCCTCTGTTTCAGCCCCTCTGTTTCAGCCCCTCTGTTTCTCGCCCTCTGTTTCAGCCCCTCTGTTTCTCGCCCTCTGTTTCAGCCTCTCTGTTTCAGCCCCTTTGATTCAGCCCCTCTGTTTCAGCGCCTCTGTTTCTTGCCCTCTGTTTCAGCCCCTCTGATTCAGCCCCTCTGTTTGAGCCCCTCTGATTCAGCCCCTCTCATTCAGCCCCTCTGTTTCTCGCCCTCTGTTTCTGCCCCTCTGTTTCAGCCCCTCTGTTCCAGCCCCTCTGTTTCTTGCCCTCTGTTTCAGCCCCTCTGTTTCAGCCCCTCTGTTTCAGCCCCTCCGATTCAGCCCCTCTGTTTCAGCCCCTCTGTTTCAGCCCCTCTGTTTCTCGGCCTTTGTTTCAGCCCCTCTGTTTGTCGCCCTCTGTTTCAGCCCCTCTGTTTCTCGCACTCTGTTTCAGCCCCTCTGTTTCAGCCCCTCTGTTTCAGCCCCTCTGTTTCTCGCCCTCTGTTTCAGCCCCTCTGTTTCTTGCCCTCTGTTTCAGCCCCTCTGTTTCAGCCCCTCTGTTTCTCGCCCTCTGTTTCTGCCCCTCTGTTTCTCGCCCTCTGTTTCAGCCCCTCTGTTTCTCGCCTTCTGTTTCAGCCCCTCTGATTCAGCCCCTCTGTTTCAGCCCCTCTGATTCAGCCCCTCTGATTCAGCCCCTCTGTTTCTCGCCCTCTGTTTCAGCCCCTCTGTTTCAGCCCTTCTGTTTCAGCCACTCGGTTTCAGCCCCTCTTTTTCTTGCCCTTAGTTTCCGCCCCTCTGTTTCTCACCCTCTGTTTCAACCCCTCTGTTTCAGCCCCTCTGTTTCAGATCCTCTGTTTCTCACCCTCTGTTTCAACCCCTCTGTTTCAGCCCCTCTGTTTCAGCGCCTCTGTTTCTCGCCCTCTGTTTCAGCCCCTCTGTTTCTCGCCCTCTGTTTCAGCCTCTCTGTTTCAGCTCCTTTGATTCAGCCCCTCTGTTTCAGCGCCTCTGTTTCTCGCCCTCTGTTTCAGCCCCTCTGATTCAGCCCCTCTGTTTCAGCCCCTCTGATTCAGCCCCTCTGTTTCAGACCCTCTGTTTCTCGCCCTCTGTTTCAGCCCCTCTGTTTCTCGCCCTCTGTTTCAGCCCCTCTGTTTCTCGCCCTTAGTTTCCGCCCCTCTGTTTCTCGCCCTCTGTTTCAGCCCCTCTGTTTCTCGCCCTCTGTTTCAGCCTCTCTGTTTCAGCCCCTCTGATTCAGCCCCTCTGTTTCAGCGCCTCTGTTTCTCGCCCTCTGTTTCAGCCCCTCTGATTCAGCCCCTCTGATTCAGCCCCTCTGATTCAGCCCCTCTGTTTCTCGCCCTCTGTTTCAGCCCCTCTGTTTCTCGCCCTTAGTTTCCGCCCCTCTGTTTCTCACCCTCTGTTTCAACCCCTCTGTTTCAGCCCCTCTGTTTCAGCCCCTCTGTTTCTCGCCCTCTGTTTCAGCCCCTCTGTTTCTCGCCCTCTGTTTCAGCCTCTCTGTTTCAGCCCCTTTGATTCAGCCCCTCTGTTTCAGCGCCTCTGTTTCTTGCCCTCGGTTTCAGCCCCTCTGATTCAGCCCCTCTGTTTCAGCCCCTCTGATTCAGCCCCTCTGATTCAGCCCCTCTGTTTCTCGCCCTCTGTTTCTGCCCCTCTGTTTCAGCCCCTCTGTTTCAGCCCCTCTGTTTCTTGCCCTCTGTTTCAGCCCCTCTGTTTCAGCCCCTCTGCTTCAGCCCCTCCGATTCAGCCCCTCTGTTTCAGCCCCTCTGTTTCAGCCCCTCTGTTTCTCGCCCTTTGTTTCAGCCCCTCTGTTTGTCGCCCTCTGTTTCAGCCCCTCTGTTTCTCGCACTCTGTTTCAGCCACTCTGTTTCAGCCCCTCTGTTTCAGCCCCTCTGTTTCTCGCCCTCTGTTTCAGCCCCTCTGTTTCTTGCCCTCTGTTTCAGCCCCTGTGTTTCAGCCCCTCTGTTTCTCGCCCTCTGTTTCTGCCCCTCTGTTTCTCGCCCTCTGTTTCAGCCCCTCTGTTTCTCGCCTTCTGTTTCAGCCCCTCTGATTCAGCCCCTCTGTTTCAGCCCCTCTGATTCAGCCCCTCTGATTCAGCCCCTCTGTTTCTCGCCCTCTGTTTCAGCCCCTCTGTTTCAGCCCTTCTGTTTCAGCCACTCGGTTTCAGCCCCTCTGTTTCTTGCCCTGTGTTTCCGCCCCTGTTTCTCGCCCTCTGTTTCAGCCCCTCTGTTTCTCGCCCTCTGTTTCAGCCCCTCTGTTTCGCACTCTCTGTTTCAGCCCCTCTGTTTCAGCCCCTCTGTTTCTCGCCCTCTGTTTCTGCTCCTCTGTTTCTCGCCCTCTGTTTCAGCCCCTCTGTTTCTCGCCCTCTGTTTCAGCCCCTCTGATTCAGCCCCTCTGTTTCAGCCCCTCTGTTTCAGCCCCTCTGTTTCTCGCCCTCTGTTTCAGCCCCTCTGTTTCTCGCCCTCTGTTTCAGCCTCTCTGTTTCAGCCCCTTTGATTCAGCCCCTCTGTTTCAGCGCCTCTATTTCTCGCCCTCTGTTTCAGCCCCTCTGATTCAGCCCCTCTGTTTCAGCCCCTCTGATTCAGCCCCTCTGTTTCAGACCCTCTGTTTCTCGCCCTCTGTTTCAGCCCCTCTGTTTCTCGCCCTCTGTTTCAGCCCCTCTGTTTCTCGCCCTTAGTTTCCGCCCCTCTTATTCTCGCCCTCTGTTTCAGCCCCTCTGTTTCTCGCCCTCTGTTTCAGCCTCTCTGTTTCAGCCCCTCTGATTCAGCCCCTCTGTTTCAGCGCCTCTTTTTCTCGCCCTCTGTTTCAGCCCCTCTGATTCAGCCCCTCTGATTCAGCCCCTCTGATTCAGCCCCTCTGTTTCTCGCCCTCTGTTTCAGCCCCTCTGTTTCTCGCCCTTAGTTTCCGCCCCTCTGTTTCTCACCCTCTGTTTCAACCCCTCTGTTTCAGCCCCTCTGTTTCAGCCCCTCTGTTTCTCGCCCTCTGTTTCAGCCCCTCTGTTTCTCGCCCTCTGTTTCAGCCTCTCTGTTTCAGCCCCTTTGATTCAGCCCCTCTGTTTCAGCGCCTCTGTTTCTTGCCCTCTGTTTCAGCCCCTCTGATTCAGCCCCTCTGTTTCAGACCCTCTGTTTCTCGCCCTCTGTTTCAGCCCCTCTGTTTCTCGCCCTCTGTTTCAGCCCCTCTGTTTCTCGCCCTTAGTTTCCGCCCCTCTGTTTCTCGCCCTCTGTTTCAGCCCCTCTGTTTCTCGCCCTCTGTTTCAGCCTCTCTGTTTCAGCCCCTCTGATTCAGCCCCTCTGTTTCAGCGCCTCTGTTTCTCGCCCTCTGTTTCAGCCCCTCTGATTCAGCCCCTCTGATTCAGCCCCTCTGATTCAGCCCCTCTGTTTCTCGCCCTCTGTTTCAGCCCCTCTGTTTCTCGCCCTTAGTTTCCGCCCCTCTGTTTCTCACCCTCTGTTTCAACCCCTCTGTTTCAGCCCCTCTGTTTCAGCCCCTCTGTTTCTCGCCCTCTGTTTCAGCCCCTCTGTTTCTCGCCCTCTGTTTCAGCCTCTCTGTTTCAGCCCCTTTGATTCAGCCCCTCTGTTTCAGCGCCTCTGTTTCTTGCCCTCGGTTTCAGCCCCTCTGATTCAGCCCCTCTGTTTCAGCCCCTCTGATTCAGCCCCTCTGATTCAGCCCCTCTGTTTCTCGCCCTCTGTTTCTGCCCCTCTGTTTCAGCCCCTCTGTTTCAGCCCCTCTGTTTCTTGCCCTCTGTTTCAGCCCCTCTGTTTCAGCCCCTCTGCTTCAGCCCCTCCGATTCAGCCCCTCTGTTTCAGCCCCTCTGTTTCTCGCCCTTTGTTTCAGCCCCTCTGTTTGTCGCCCTCTGTTTCAGCCCCTCTGTTTCTCGCACTCTGTTTCAGCCACTCTGTTTCAGCCCCTCTGTTTCAGCCCCTCTGTTTCTCGCCCTCTGTTTCAGCCCCTCTGTTTCTTGCCCTCTGTTTCAGCCCCTGTGTTTCAGCCCCTCTGTTTCTCGCCCTCTGTTTCTGCCCCTCTGTTTCTCGCCCTCTGTTTCAGCCCCTCTGTTTCTCGCCTTCTGTTTCAGCCCCTCTGATTCAGCCCCTCTGTTTCAGCCCCTCTGATTCAGCCCCTCTGATTCAGCCCCTCTGTTTCTCGCCCTCTGTTTCAGCCCCTCTGTTTCAGCCCTTCTGTTTCAGCCACTCGGTTTCAGCCCCTCTGTTTCTTGCCCTGTGTTTCCGCCCCTGTTTCTCGCCCTCTGTTTCAGCCCCTCTGTTTCTCGCCCTCTGTTTCAGCCCCTCTGTTTCGCACTCTCTGTTTCAGCCCCTCTGTTTCAGCCCCTCTGTTTCTCGCCCTCTGTTTCTGCTCCTCTGTTTCTCGCCCTCTGTTTCAGCCCCTCTGTTTCTCGCCCTCTGTTTCAGCCCCTCTGATTCAGCCCCTCTGTTTCAGCCCCTCTGTTTCAGCCCCTCTGTTTCTCGCCCTCTGTTTCAGCCCCTCTGTTTCTCGCCCTCTGTTTCAGCCTCTCTGTTTCAGCCCCTTTGATTCAGCCCCTCTGTTTCAGCGCCTCTATTTCTCGCCCTCTGTTTCAGCCCCTCTGATTCAGCCCCTCTGTTTCAGCCCCTCTGATTCAGCCCCTCTGTTTCAGACCCTCTGTTTCTCGCCCTCTGTTTCAGCCCCTCTGTTTCTCGCCCTCTGTTTCAGCCCCTCTGTTTCTCGCCCTTAGTTTCCGCCCCTCTGTTTCTCGCCCTCTGTTTCAGCCCCTCTGTTTCTCGCCCTCTGTTTCAGCCTCTCTGTTTCAGCCCCTCTGATTCAGCCCCTCTGTTTCAGCGCCTCTTTTTCTCGCCCTCTGTTTCAGCCCCTCTGATTCAGCCCCTCTGATTCAGCCCCTCTGATTCAGCCCCTCTGTTTCTCGCCCTCTGTTTCAGCCCCTCTGTTTCTCGCCCTTAGTTTCCGCCCCTCTGTTTCTCACCCTCTGTTTCAACCCCTCTGTTTCAGCCCCTCTGTTTCAGCCCCTCTGTTTCTCGCCCTCTGTTTCAGCCCCTCTGTTTCTCGCCCTCTGTTTCAGCCTCTCTGTTTCAGCCCCTTTGATTCAGCCCCTCTGTTTCAGCGCCTCTGTTTCTTGCCCTCTGTTTCAGCCCCTCTGATTCAGCCCCTCTGTTTCAGCCCCTCTGATTCAGCCCCTCTGATTCAGCCCCTCTGTTTCTCGCCCTCTGTTTCTGCCCCTCTGTTTCAGCCCCTCTGTTTCAGCCCCGCTGTTTCTTGCCCTCTGTTTCAGCCCTTCTGTTTCAGCCCCTCTGCTTCAGCCCCTCCGATTCAGCCCCTCTGTTTCAGCCCCTCTGTTTCAGCCCCTCTGTTTCTCGCCCTTTGTTTCAGCCCCTCTGTTTGTCGCCCTCTGTTTCAGCCCCTCTGTTTCTCGCACTCTGTTTCAGCCACTCTGTTTCAGCCCCTCTGTTTCAGCCCCTCTGTTTCTCGCCCTCTGTTTCAGCCCCTCTGTTTCTTGCCCTCTGTTTCAGCCCCTGTGTTTCAGCCCCTCTGTTTCTCGCCCTCTGTTTCTGCCCCTCTGTTTCTCGCCCTCTGTTTCAGCCCCTCTGTTTCTCGCCTTCTGTTTCAGCCCCTCTGATTCAGCCCCTCTGTTTCAGCCCCTCTGATTCAGCCCCTCTGATTCAGCCCCTCTGTTTCTCGCCCTCTGTTTCAGCCCCTCTGTTTCAGCCCTTCTGTTTCAGCCACTCGGTTTCAGCCCCTCTGTTTCTTGCCCTGTGTTTCAGCCCCTGTTTCTCGCCCTCTGTTTCAGCCCCTCTGTTTCTCGCCCTCTGTTTCAGCCCCTCTGTTTCGCACTCTCTGTTTCAGCCCCTCTGTTTCAGCCCCTCTGTTTCTCGCCCTCTGTTTCTGCTCCTCTGTTTCTCGCCCTCTGTTTCAGCCCCTCTGTTTCTCGCCCTCTGTTTCAGCCCCTCTGATTCAGCCACTCTGTTTCAGCCCCTCTGAATCAGCCCCTCTGTTTCAGCCCCTCTGTTTCAGCCCCTCTGTTTCTCGCCCTCTGTTTCAGCCCCTCTGTTTCTCACCCTCTGTTACAGCACCTCTGTTTCAGCCCCTCTGTTTCTCTCCATCTGTTTCAGCCCCTCTGTTTCTCGCCCTCTGTTTCAGCCCCTCTGATTCAGCCCCTCTGTTTCTCGCCCTCTGTTCAAGCCACTCTGTTTCTCGCCATCTGTTCCAGCCCCTCTGTTTCTCGCCCTCTGTTTCAGCCCCTCTGTTTCAGCCCCTTTGTTTCAGCCCCTCTGTTTCTCGCCCTCTTTTTCAGCCCCTCTGTTTCTTGCCCTCTGTTTCAGCCCCTCTATTTCTCGCCCTCTGTTTCAGCCCCTCTGTTTCAGCCCCACTGTTTCAGCCCCTTTGTTTCAGCCCCTCTGTTTCTCGCCCTCTGTTTCAGCCCCTCTGATTCAGCCCCACTGTTTCAGCCCCTCTGAATCAGCCCCTCTGATTCAGCCCCTCTGTTTCAGACCCTCTGTTTCAGCCCCTCTGTTTCTCGCCCTCTGTTTCAGCCCCTCTGTTTCTCACCCTCTGTTTCAGCCCCTCTGTTTCAGCCCCACTGTTTCTCGCCCTCTGTTTCAGCCCCTCTGTTTCTCGCCCTCTGTTTCAGCTCCTCTGATTCAGCCCCTCTGTTTCTCGCCCTCTGTTTCAGCCCCTCTGTTTCTCGCCCTCTGTTTCAGTCCCTCTGTTTCTCGCCCTCTGTTTCAGCCCCTCGGTTTCAGAGCCTATGTTTCAGCCCCTCTGTTTCTCGCCCTCTGTTTCAGCCCCTGTATTTCTCGCCCTGTGTTTGAGCCCCTCTATTTCTCGCCCTCTGTTTCAGCCGCTCTGTTTCAGCCCCACTGTTTCAGCCCCTCTGTTTCAGCCCCTCTGTTTCTCGCCCTCTGTTTAAGCCCCTCTGTTTCTCGCCCTCTGTTTCAGCCCCTCTGTTTCTCGCCCTCTGTTTCAGCCCGTCTGTTTCAGCCCCTCTGTTTCAGCCCCTCTGTTTCTCGCCCTCTGTTTCTCGCCTGCTGTTTCAGCCCCTTTGTTTCTCGCCCTCTGTTTCAGCCCCTCTGTTTCAGTCCCTCTGATTCAGCCCCTCTGATTCAGCCCCTCTGTTTCTCGCCCTCTGTTTCAGCCCCTCTGTTTCAGCCAAACTGATTCAGCCCCTCTGTTTCTCGCCCTCTGTTCAAGCCCCTCTGTTTCTCGCCATCTGTTTCAGCCCCTCTGTTTCTCACCCTCTGTTTCAGCCCCTCTGTTTCAGCCCCTCTGTTTCTCGCCCTCTGTTTCAGCCCCTCTGTTTCTCGCCCTCTGTTTCAGCCCCTCTATTTCTCGCCCTCTGTTTCAGCCCCTCTGTTTCAGCCCCTTTGTTTCAGCCCCTCTGTTTCTCGCCCTCTGTTTCAGCCCCTCTGATTCAGCCCCACTGTTTCAGCCCCTCTGTTTCAGCCACTCTGTTTCAGCCCCTCTGATTCAGTCCCTTAGTTTCTCGCCCTCTGTTTCAGCCCCTCTGTTTCAGCCCCTCTGATTCAGCCGCTCTGATTCAGCCCCTCTGTTTCTCGCCCTCTGTTTCAGCCCCTCTGTTTCAGCCCCTCTGATTCAGCCCCTCTGATTCAGCCCCTCTGTTTCTCGCCCTCTGTTTCTGCCCCTCTGTTTCAGCCCCTCTGTTTCAGCCCCTCTGTTTCTTGCCGTCTGTTTCAGCCCCTCTGTTTCAGACCCTCTGTTTCAGCCCCTCCGATTCAGCCCCTCTGTTTCAGCCCCTCTGTTTCTGCCCCTCTGTTTCAGCCCCTCTGTTTCTCGCCCTTTGTTTCAGCCCCTCTGTTTCTTGCCCTCTGTTTCAGCCCCTCTGTTTCAGCCCCTCTGTTTCAGCCCCTCTGTTTCTCGCCCTCTGTTTCAGCCCCTCTGTTTCTTGCCCTCTGTTTCAGCCCCTTTGTTTCAGCCCCTCTGTTTCTCGCCCTCTGTTTCTGCCCCTCTGTTTCTCGCCCTCTGTTTCAGCCCCTCTGTTTCTCGCCTTCTGTTTCAGACCCTCTGATTCAGCCCCTCTGTTTCAGCCCCTCTGATTCAGCCCCTCTGTTTCAGCCCCTCTGTTTCAGCCCTTCTGTTTCAGCCCTTCTGTTTCAGCCACTCGGTTTCAGCCCCTCTGTTTCTTGCCCTCTGTTTCAGCCCCTCTGTTTCTCGCACTCTGTTTCAGACCCTCTGATTCAGCCCCTCTGTTTCAGCCCCTCTGTTTCAGCCCTTCTGTTTCAGCCACTCGGTTTCAGCCCCTCTGTTTCTTGCCCTCTGTTTCAGCCCCTCTGTTTCTCGCACTCTGTTTCAGCCCCTCTGTATCTCGCCCTCTGTTTCAGCCCCTCGGTTTCGCACTCTCTGTTTCAGCCCCTATGTTTCAGCCCCTCTGTTTCTCGCCCTCTGTTTCTGCTCCTCTGTTTCTCGCCCTCTGTTTCAGCCCCTCTGTTTCTCACCCTCTGTTTCGGCCCCTCTGATTCAGCCCCTCTGTTTCAGCCCCTCTGAATCAGCCCCTCTGTTTCAGCCCCTCTGTTTCAGCCCCTCTGTTTCTCGCCCTCTGTTTCAGCCCCTCTGTTTCTCACCCTCTGTATCAGCACCTCTGTTTCAGCCCCTCTCTTTCTCGCCCTCTGTTTTAGCCCCTCTGTTTCTCGCCCTCTGTTTCAGCCCCTCTGATTCATCCCCTCTGTTTCTCGCCCTCTGTTTCAGCCCCTCTGATTCAGCCCCTCTGTTTCAGCCCCTCTGATTCAGCCCCTCTGTTTCAGACCCTCTGTTTCTCGCCCTCTGTTTCAGCCCCTCTGTTTCTCGCCCTCTGTTTCAGCCCCTCTGTTTCTCGCCCTTAGTTTCCGCCCCTCTGTTTCTCGCCCTCTGGTTTAGCCCCTCTGTTTCAGCCCCTCTGTTTCAGCCCCTCTGTTTCTCTCCCTCTGTTTCAGCCCCTCTGTTTCTCGCCCTCTGTTTCAGCCTCTCTGTTTCAGCCCCTCTGATTCAGCCCCTCTGTTTCAGCGCCTCTGTTTCTCGCCCTCTGTTTCAGCCCCTCTGATTCAGCCCCTCTGATTCAGCCCCTCTGATTCAGCCCCTCTGTTTCTCGCCCTCTGTTTCAGCCCCTCTGTTTCAGCCCCTCTGATTCAGCCCCTCTGATTCAGCCCCTCTGTTTCTCGCCCTCTGTTTCTGCCCCTCTGTTTCAGCCCCTCTGTTTCAGCCCCTCTGTTTCTTGCCCTCTGTTTCAGCCCCTCTGTTTCAGCCCCTCTGATTCAGCCCCTCCGATTCAGCCCCTCTGTTTCAGCCCCTCTGTTTCAGCCCCTCTGTTTCTCGCCCTTTGTTTCAGCCCCTCTGTTTGTCGCCCTCTGTTTCAGCCCCTCTGTTTCTCGCCCTCTATTTCAGCCCCTCTGTTTCAGCCCCTCTGTTTCAGCCCCTCTGTTTCTCGCCCTCTGTTTCAGCCCCTCTGTTTCTTGCCCTCTGTTTCAGCCCCTCTGTTTCAGCCCCTCTGTTTCTCGCCCTCTGTTTCTGCCCCTCTGTTTCTCGCCCTCTGTTTCAGCCCCTCTGTTTCTCGCCTTCTGTTTCAGCCCCTCTGATTCAGCCCCTCTGTTTCAGCCCCTCTGATTCAGCCCCTCTGATTCAGCCCCTCTGTTTCTCGCCCTCTGTTTCAGCCCCTCTGTTTCAGCCCTTCTGTTTCAGCCACTCGGTTTCAGCCCCTCTGTTTCTTGCCCTGTGTTTCAGCCCCTGTTTCTCGCCCTCTGTTTCAGCCCCTCTGTTTCTCGCCCTCTGTTTCAGCCCCTCTGTTTCGCACTCTCTGTTTCAGCCCCTCTGTTTCAGCCCCTCTGTTTCTCGCCCTCTGTTTCTGCTCCTCTGTTTCTCGCCCTCTGTTTCAGCCCCTCTGTTTCTCGCCCTCTGTTTCAGCCCCTCTGATTCAGCCCCACTGTTTCAGCCCCTCTGAATCAGCCCCTCTGTTTCAGCCCCTCTGTTTCAGCCCCTCTGTTTCTCGCCCTCTGTTTCAGCCCCTCTGTTTCTCACCCTCTGTTACAGCACCTCTGTTTCAGCCCCTCTGTTTCACTCCATCTGTTTCAGCCCCTCTGTTTCTCACCCTCTGTTACAGCACCTCTGATTCAGCCCCTCTGTTTCTCGCCCTCTGTTCAAGCCCCTCTGTTTCTCGCCATCTGTTTCAGCCCCTCTGTTTCTCGCCCTCTGTTTCAGCCCCTCTGTTTCAGCCCCTCTGTTTCAGCCCCTCTGTTTCTCGCCCTCTGTTTCAGCCCCTCTGTTTCTCGCCCTCTGTTTCAGCCCCTCTATTTCTCGCCCTCTGTTTCAGCCCCTCTGTTTCAGCCCCACTGTTTCAGCCCCTTTGTTTCAGCCCCGCTGTTTTTCGCCCTCTGTTTCAGCCCCTCTGATTCAGCCCCACTGTTTCAGCCCCTCTGAATCAGCCCCTCTGATTCAGCCCCTCTGTTTCAGACCCTCTGTTTCAGCCCCTCTGTTTCTCGCCCTCTGTTTCAGCCCCTCTGTTTCTCACCCTCTGTTTCAGCCCCTCTGTTTCAGCCCCACTGTTTCTCGACCTCTGTTTCATCCCCTCTGTTTCTCGCCCTCTGTTTCAGCTCCTCTGATTCAGTCCCTCTGTTTCTCGCCCTCTATTTCAGCCCCTCTGTTTCTCGCCCTCTGTTTCAGCCCCTCTGTTTCTCGCCCTCTGTTTCAGCCCCTCTGTTTCAGCGCCTATGTTTCAGCCCCTCTGTTTCTCGCCCTCTGTTTCAGCCCCTGTATTTCTCGCCCTGTGTTTGAGCCCCTCTATTTCTCGCCCTCTGTTTCAGCCGCTCTGTTTCAGCCCCACTGTTTCAGCCCCTCTGTTTCAGCCCCTCTGTTTCTCGCCCTCTGTTTAAGCCCCTCTGTTTCTCGCCCTCTGTTTCAGCCCCTCTGTTTCTCGCCCTCTGTTTCAGCCCCTCTGTTTCAGCCCCTCTGTTTCAGTCCCTCTGTTTCTCGCCCTCTGTTTCTCGCCCTCTGTTTCAGCCCCTCTGTTTCTCGCCCTCTGTTTCAACCCCTCTGTTTCATCCCCTCTGTTTCAGCCCCTCTGTTTCTCGCCCTCTGTTTCAGCCCCTCAGTTTCTTGCCCTCTGTTTCAGCCCCTCTGTTTCTCGCCCTCTGTTTCAGCCTCTCTGTTTCTTGCGCTCGGATTCAGCCCCTCTGTTTCAGACCCTCTGTTTCAGCCCCTCCGATTCAGCCCCTCTGTTTCAGCCCCTCTGTTTCTGCCCCTCTGTTTCAGCCCCTCTGTTTCTCGCCCTTTGTTTCAGCCCCTCTGTTTCTTGCCCTCTGTTTCAGCCCCTCTGTTTCAGCCCCTCTGTTTCAGCCCCTCTGTTTCTCGCCCTCTGTTTCAGCCCCTCTGTTTCTTGCCCTCTGTTTCAGCCCCTTTGTTTCAGCCCCTCTGTTTCTCGCCCTCTGTTTCTGCCCCTCTGTTTCTCGCCCTCTGTTTCAGCCCCTCTGTTTCTCGCCTTCTGTTTCAGACCCTCTGATTCAGCCCCTCTGTTTCAGCCCCTCTGATTCAGCCCCTCTGTTTCAGCCCCTCTGTTTCAGCCCTTCTGTTTCAGCCCTTCTGTTTCAGCCACTCGGTTTCAGCCCCTCTGTTTCTTGCCCTCTGTTTCAGCCCCTCTGTTTCTCGCACTCTGTTTCAGACCCTCTGATTCAGCCACTCTGTTTCAGCCCCTCTGTTTCTCGCACTCTGTTTCAGCCCCTCTGTATCTCGCCCTCTGTTTCAGCCCCTCGGTTTCGCACTCTCTGTTTCAGCCCCTATGTTTCAGCCCCTCTGTTTCTCGCCCTCTGTTTCTGCTCCTCTGTTTCTCGCCCTCTGTTTCAGCCCCTCTGTTTCTCACCCTCTGTTTCAGCCCCTCTGATTCAGCCCCTCTGTTTCAGCCCCTCTGAATCAGCCCCTCTGTTTCAGCCCCTCTGTTTCAGCCCCTCTGTTTCTCGCCCTCTGTTTCAGCCCCTCTGTTTCTCACCCTCTGTATCAGCACCTCTGTTTCAGCCCCTCTCTTTCTCGCCCTCTGTTTTAGCCCCTCTGTTTCTCGCCCTCTGTTTCAGCCCCTCTGATTCATCCCCTCTGTTTCTCGCCCTCTGTTTCAGCCCCTCTGATTCAGCCCCTCTGTTTCAGCCCCTCTGATTCAGCCCCTCTGTTTCAGACCCTCTGTTTCTCGCCCTCTGTTTCAGCCCCTCTGTTTCTCGCCCTCTGTTTCAGCCCCTCTGTTTCTCGCACTTAGTTTCCGCCCCTCTGTTTCTCGCCCTCTGGTTTAGCCCCTCTGTTTCAGCCCCTCTGTTTCAGCCCCTCTGTTTCTCTCCCTCTGTTTCAGCCCCTCTGTTTCTCGCCCTCTGTTTCAGCCTCTCTGTTTCAGCCCCTCTGATTCAGCCCCTCTGTTTCAGCGCCTCTGTTTCTCGCCCTCTGTTTCAGCCCCTCTGATTCAGCCCCTCTGATTCAGCCCCTCTGATTCAGCCCCTCTGTTTCAGCCCCACTGTTTCTCGCCCTCTGTTTCAGCCCCTCTGTTTCTCACCCTCTGTTTCAGCCCCTCTGTTTCAGCCCCACTGTTTCTCGACCTCTGTTTCATCCCCTCTGTTTCTCGCCCTCTGTTTCAGCTCCTCTGATTCAGTCCCTCTGTTTCTCGCCCTCTATTTCAGCCCCTCTGTTTCTCGCCCTCTGTTTCAGCCCCTCTGTTTCTCGCCCTCTGTTTCAGCCCCTCTGTTTCAGCGCCTATGTTTCAGCCCCTCTGTTTCTCGCCCTCTGTTTCAGCCCCTGTATTTCTCGCCCTGTGTTTGAGCCCCTCTATTTCTCGCCCTCTGTTTCAGCCGCTCTGTTTCAGCCCCACTGTTTCAGCCCCTCTGTTTCAGCCCCTCTGTTTCTCGCCCTCTGTTTAAGCCCCTCTGTTTCTCGCCCTCTGTTTCAGCCCCTCTGTTTCTCGCCCTCTGTTTCAGCCCCTCTGTTTCAGCCCCTCTGTTTCAGTCCCTCTGTTTCTCGCCCTCTGTTTCTCGCCCTCTGTTTCAGCCCCTCTGTTTCTCGCCCTCTGTTTCAACCCCTCTGTTTCAGCCCCTCTGTTTCAGCCCCTCTGTTTCTCGCCCTCTGTTTCAGCCCCTCAGTTTCTTGCCCTCTGTTTCAGCCCCTCTGTTTCTCGCCCTCTGTTTCAGCCTCTCTGTTTCTTGCGCTCGGATTCAGCCCCTCTGTTTCAGACCCTCTGTTTCAGCCCCTCCGATTCAGCCCCTCTGTTTCAGCCCCTCTGTTTCTGCCCCTCTGTTTCAGCCCCTCTGTTTCTCGCCCTTTGTTTCAGCCCCTCTGTTTCTTGCCCTCTGTTTCAGCCCCTCTGTTTCAGCCCCTCTGTTTCAGCCCCTCTGTTTCTCGCCCTCTGTTTCAGCCCCTCTGTTTCTTGCCCTCTGTTTCAGCCCCTTTGTTTCAGCCCCTCTGTTTCTCGCCCTCTGTTTCTGCCCCTCTGTTTCTCGCCCTCTGTTTCAGCCCCTCTGTTTCTCGCCTTCTGTTTCAGACCCTCTGATTCAGCCCCTCTGTTTCAGCCCCTCTGATTCAGCCCCTCTGTTTCAGCCCCTCTGTTTCAGCCCTTCTGTTTCAGCCCTTCTGTTTCAGCCACTCGGTTTCAGCCCCTCTGTTTCTTGCCCTCTGTTTCAGCCCCTCTGTTTCTCGCACTCTGTTTCAGACCCTCTGATTCAGCCCCTCTGTTTCAGCCCCTCTGTTTCTCGCACTCTGTTTCAGCCCCTCTGTATCTCGCCCTCTGTTTCAGCCCCTCGGTTTCGCACTCTCTGTTTCAGCCCCTATGTTTCAGCCCCTCTGTTTCTCGCCCTCTGTTTCTGCTCCTCTGTTTCTCGCCCTCTGTTTCAGCCCCTCTGTTTCTCACCCTCTGTTTCAGCCCCTCTGATTCAGCCCCTCTGTTTCAGCCCCTCTGAATCAGCCCCTCTGTTTCAGCCCCTCTGTTTCAGCCCCTCTGTTTCTCGCCCTCTGTTTCAGCCCCTCTGTTTCTCACCCTCTGTATCAGCACCTCTGTTTCAGCCCCTCTCTTTCTCGCCCTCTGTTTTAGCCCCTCTGTTTCTCGCCCTCTGTTTCAGCCCCTCTGATTCATCCCCTCTGTTTCTCGCCCTCTGTTTCAGCCCCTCTGATTCAGCCCCTCTGTTTCAGCCCCTCTGATTCAGCCCCTCTGTTTCAGACCCTCTGTTTCTCGCCCTCTGTTTCAGCCCCTCTGTTTCTCGCCCTCTGTTTCAGCCCCTCTGTTTCTCGCCCTTAGTTTCCGCCCCTCTGTTTCTCGCCCTCTGGTTTAGCCCCTCTGTTTCAGCCCCTCTGTTTCAGCCCCTCTGTTTCTCTCCCTCTGTTTCAGCCCCTCTGTTTCTCGCCCTCTGTTTCAGCCTCTCTGTTTCAGCCCCTCTGATTCAGCCCCTCTGTTTCAGCGCCTCTGTTTCTCGCCCTCTGTTTCAGCCCCTCTGATTCAGCCCCTCTGATTCAGCCCCTCTGATTCAGCCCCTCTGTTTCTCGCCCTCTGTTTCAGCCCCTCTGTTTCAGCCCCTCTGATTCAGCCCCTCTGATTCAGCCCCTCTGTTTCTCGCCCTCTGTTTCTGCCCCTCTGTTTCAGCCCCTCTGTTTCAGCCCCTCTGTTTCTTGCCCTCTGTTTCAGCCCCTCTGTTTCAGCCCCTCTGATTCAGCCCCTCCGATTCAGCCCCTCTGTTTCAGCCCCTCTGTTTCAGCCCCTCTGTTTCTCGCCCTTTGTTTCAGCCCCTCTGTTTGTCGCCCTCTGTTTCAGCCCCTCTGTTTCTCGCCCTCTATTTCAGCCCCTCTGTTTCAGCCCCTCTGTTTCAGCCCCTCTGTTTCTCGCCCTCTGTTTCAGCCCCTCTGTTTCTTGCCCTCTGTTTCAGCCCCTCTGTTTCAGCCCCTCTGTTTCTCGCCCTCTGTTTCTGCCCCTCTGTTTCTCGCCCTCTGTTTCAGCCCCTCTGTTTCTCGCCTTCTGTTTCAGCCCCTCTGATTCAGCCCCTCTGTTTCAGCCCCTCTGATTCAGCCCCTCTGATTCAGCCCCTCTGTTTCTCGCCCTCTGTTTCAGCCCCTCTGTTTCAGCCCTTCTGTTTCAGCCACTCGGTTTCAGCCCCTCTGTTTCTTGCCCTGTGTTTCAGCCCCTGTTTCTCGCCCTCTGTTTCAGCCCCTCTGTTTCTCGCCCTCTGTTTCAGCCCCTCTGTTTCGCACTCTCTGTTTCAGCCCCTCTGTTTCAGCCCCTCTGTTTCTCGCCCTCTGTTTCTGCTCCTCTGTTTCTCGCCCTCTGTTTCAGCCCCTCTGTTTCTCGCCCTCTGTTTCAGCCCCTCTGATTCAGCCCCACTGTTTCAGCCCCTCTGAATCAGCCCCTCTGTTTCAGCCCCTCTGTTTCAGCCCCTCTGTTTCTCGCCCTCTGTTTCAGCCCCTCTGTTTCTCACCCTCTGTTACAGCACCTCTGTTTCAGCCCCTCTGTTTCACTCCATCTGTTTCAGCCCCTCTGTTTCTCACCCTCTGTTACAGCACCTCTGATTCAGCCCCTCTGTTTCTCGCCCTCTGTTCAAGCCCCTCTGTTTCTCGCCATCTGTTTCAGCCCCTCTGTTTCTCGCCCTCTGTTTCAGCCCCTCTGTTTCAGCCCCTCTGTTTCAGCCCCTCTGTTTCTCGCCCTCTGTTTCAGCCCCTCTGTTTCTCGCCCTCTGTTTCAGCCCCTCTATTTCTCGCCCTCTGTTTCAGCCCCTCTGTTTCAGCCCCACTGTTTCAGCCCCTTTGTTTCAGCCCCGCTGTTTTTCGCCCTCTGTTTCAGCCCCTCTGATTCAGCCCCACTGTTTCAGCCCCTCTGAATCAGCCCCTCTGATTCAGCCCCTCTGTTTCAGACCCTCTGTTTCAGCCCCTCTGTTTCTCGCCCTCTGTTTCAGCCCCTCTTTTTCTCACCCTCTGTTTCAGCCCCTCTGTTTCAGCCCCACTGTTTCTCGACCTCTGTTTCATCCCCTCTGTTTCTCGCCCTCTGTTTCAGCTCCTCTGATTCAGTCCCTCTGTTTCTCGCCCTCTATTTCAGCCCCTCTGTTTCTCGCCCTCTGTTTCAGCCCCTCTGTTTCTCGCCCTCTGTTTCAGCCCCTCTGTTTCAGCGCCTATGTTTCAGCCCCTCTGTTTCTCGCCCTCTGTTTCAGCCCCTGTATTTCTCGCCCTGTGTTTGAGCCCCTCTATTTCTCGCCCTCTGTTTCAGCCGCTCTGTTTCAGCCCCACTGTTTCAGCCCCTCTGTTTCAGCCCCTCTGTTTCTCGCCCTCTGTTTAAGCCCCTCTGTTTCTCGCCCTCTGTTTCAGCCCCTCTGTTTCTCGCCCTCTGTTTCAGCCCCTCTGTTTCAGCCCCTCTGTTTCAGTCCCTCTGTTTCTCGCCCTCTGTTTCTCGCCCTCTGTTTCAGCCCCTCTGTTTCTCGCCCTCTGTTTCAACCCCTCTGTTTCAGCCCCTATGTTTCAGCCCCTCTGTTTCTCGCCCTCTGTTTCAGCCCCTCAGTTTCTTGCCCTCTGTTTCAGCCCCTCTGTTTCTCGCCCTCTGTTTCAGCCTCTCTGTTTCTTGCGCTCGGATTCAGCCCCTCTGTTTCAGCCCCTCTGTTTCAGCCCCTCTGTTTCAGCCCCTCTGTTTCTCGCCCTCTGTTTCAGCCCCTCTGTTTCTCGCCCTCTGTTTCAGACCCTCTGATTCAGCCACTCTGTTTCAGCCCCTCTGATTCAGCCCCTCTGTTTCAGCCCCTCTATTTCAGCCCCTTTGTTTCAGCCCCTCTGTTTCATCCACTCTGTTTCTCGCCCTCTGTTTCTCATCCTCTGTTTCTCGCCCGCTGTTTCAGCCAATCTGTTTCTCGCCCTCTGTTTCAGGCTCTCTGTTTCAGCTCGTCTGTTTCAGCCCCCCTGTTTCAGCCCCTCTGTTTCTCGCCCTCTGTTTCTCGCCTGCTGTTTCAGCCCCTTTGTTTCTCGCCCTCTGTTTCAGCCCCTCTGTTTCAGTCCCTCTGATTCAGCCCCTCTGATTCAGCCCCTCTGTTTCTCGCCCTCTGTTTCAGCCCCTCTGTTTCAGCCCCTCTGTTTCAGTCCCTCTGTTTCTCGCCCTCTGTTTCTTGCCCTCTGTTTCAGCCCCTCTGTTTCTCGCCCTCTGTTTCAACCCCTCTGTTTCAGCCCCTCTGTTTCAGCCCCTCTGTTTCTCGCCATCTGTTTCAGCCCCTCTGTTTCTCACCCTCTGTTTCAGCCCCTCTGTTTCAGCCCCTCTGTTTCAGCCCCTCTGTTTCTCGCCCTCTGTTTCAGCCCCTCTGTTTCTCGCCCTCTGTTTCAGCCCCTCTATTTCTCGCCCTCTGTTTCAGCCCCTCTGTTTCAGCCCCACTGTTTCAGCCCCTTTGTTTCAGCCCCTCTGTTTCAGCGCCTCTGTTTCTCGCCCTCTGTTTCAGCCCCACTGTTTCAGCCCCTTTGTTTCAGCCCCTCTGTTTCTCGCCCTCTGTTTCAGCCCCTCTGATTCAGCCCCACTGTTTCAGCCCCTCTGAATCAGCCCCTCTGATTCAGCCCCTCTGTTTCAGACCCTCTGTTTCAGCCCCTCTGTTTCTCGCCCTCTGTTTCAGCCCCTCTGTTTCTCACCCTCTGTTTCAGCCCCTCTGTTACAGCCCCACTGTTTCTCGCCCTCTGTTTCAGCCCCTCTGTTTCTCGCCCTCTGTTTCAGCTCCTCTGATTCAGCCCCTCTGTTTCTCGCCCTCTGTTTCAGTCCCTCTGTTTCTCGCCCTCTGTTTCAGCCCCTCTGTTTCAGCGCCTATGTTTCAGCCCCTCTGTTTCTCGCCCTCTGTTTCAGCCCCTGTATTTCTCGCCCTGTGTTTGAGCCCCTCTATTTCTCGCCCTCTGTTTCAGCCGCTCTGTTTCAGCCCCACTGTTTCAGCCCCTCTGTTTCAGCCCCTCTGTTTCTCGCCCTCTGTTTAAGCCCCTCTGTTTCTCGCCCTCTGTTTCAGCCCCTCTGTTTCTCGCCCTCTGTTTCAGCCCCTCTGTTTCAGCCCCTCTGTTTTAGTCCCTCTGTTTCTCGCCCTCTGTTTCTCGCCCTCTGTTTCAGCCCCTCTGTTTCTCGCCCTCTGTTTCAGCCCCTCTGTTTCAGCCCCTCTGTTTCAGCCCCTCTGTTTCTCGCCCTCTGTTTCTGCCCCTCTGTTTCAGCCCCTCTGTTTCAGCCCCTCTGTTTCTTGCCCTCTGTTTCAGCCCCTCTGTTTCAGCCCCTCTGTTCCAGCCCCTCCGATTCAGCCCCTCTGTTTCAGCCCCTCTGTTTCAGCCCCTCTGTTTCTCGCCCTTTGTTTCAGCCCCTCTGTTTGTCGCCCTCTGTTTCAGCCCCTCTGTTTCTCGCCCTCTATTTCAGCCCCTCTGTTTCAGCCCCTCTGTTTCAGCCCCTATGTTTCTCGCCCTCTCTTTCAGCCCCTCTGTTTATTGCCCTCTGTTTCAGCCCCTCTGTTTCAGCCCGTCTGTTTCTCGCCCTCTGTTTCTGCCCCTCTGTTTCTCGCCCTCTGTTTCAGCCCCTCTGTTTCTCGCCTTCTGTTTCAGCCCCTCTGATTCAGCCCCTCTGTTTCAGCCCCTCTGATTCAGCCCCTCTGATTCAGCCCCTCTGTTTCTCGCCCTGTGTTTCAGCCCCTCTGTTTCAGCCCTTCTGTTTCAGCCACTCGGTTTCAGCCCCTCTGTTTCTTGCCCTGTGTTTCAGCCCCTGTTTCTCGCCCTCTGTTTCAGCCCCTCTGTTTCTCGCCCTCTGTTTCAGCCCCTCTGTTTCGCACTCTCTGTTTCAGCCCCTCTGTTTCAGCCCCTCTGTTTCTCGCCCTCTGTTTCTGCTCCTCTGTTTCTCGCCCTCTGTTTCAGCCCCTCTGTTTCTCGCCCTCTGTTTCAGCCCCTCTGATTCAGCCCCACTGTTTCAGCCCCTCTGAATCAGCCCCTCTGTTTCAGCCCCTCTGTTTCAGCCCCTCTGTTTCTCGCCCTCTGTTTCAGCCCCTCTGTTTCTCACCCTCTGTTACAGCACCTCTGTTTCAGCCCCTCTGTTTCTCTCAATCTGTTTCAGCCCCTCTGTTTCTCGCCCTCTGTTTCAGCCCCTCTGATTCAGCCCCTCTGTTTCTCGCCCTCTGTTCAAGCCCCTCTGTTTCTCGCCATCTGTTTCAGCCCCTCTGTTTCTCGCACTCTGTTTCAGCCCCTCTGTTTCAGCCCCTCTGTTTCAGCCCCTCTGTTTCTCGCCCTCTGTTTCAGCCCCTCTCTTTCTCGCCCTCTGTTTCAGCCCCTCTATTTCTCGCCCTCTGTTTCAGCCCCTCTGTTTCAGCCCCACTGTTTCAGCCCCTTTGTTTCAGCCCCTCTGTTTCTCGCCCTCTGTTTCAGCCCCTCTGATTCAGCCCCACTGTTTCAGCCCTTCTGTATCAGCCCCTCTGATTCAGCCCCTCTGTTTCAGACCCTCTGTTTCAGCCCCTCTGTTTCTCGCCCTCTGTTTCAGCCCCTCTGTTTCTCACCCTCTGTTTCAGCCCCTCTGTTTCAGCCCCACTGTTTCTCGCCCTCTGTTTCAGCCCCTCTGTTTCTCGCCCTCTGTTTCAGCTCCTCTGATTCAGCCCCTCTGTTTCTCGCCCTCTATTTCAGCCCCTCTGTTTCTCGCCCTCTGTTTCAGCCCCTCTGTTTCTCGCCCTCTGTTTCAGCCCCTCTGTTTCAGCGCCTATGTTTCAGCCCCTCTGTTTCTCGCCCTCTGTTTCAGCCCCTGTATTTCTCGCCCTGTGTTTGAGCCCCTCTATTTCTCGCCCTCTGTTTCAGCCGCTCTGTTTCAGCCCCACTGTTTCAGCCCCTCTGTTTCAGCCCCTCTGTTTCTCGCCCTCTGTTTAAGCCCCTCTGTTTCTCGCCCTCTGTTTCAGCCCCTCTGTTTCTCGCCCTCTGTTTCAGCCCCTCTCTTTCAGCCCCTCTGATTCAGCCCCTCTGTTTCAGCCCCTCTATTTCAGCCCCTTTGTTTCAGCCCCTCTGTTTCCTCCACTCTGTTTCTCGCCCTCTGTTTCTCACCCTCTGTTTCTCGCCCTCTGTTTCAGCCCCTCTGTTTCTCGCCCTCTGTTTCAGCCTCTCTGTTTCAGCCCGTCTGTTTCAGCCCCTCTGTTTCAGGCCCTCTGTTTCTCGCCCTCTGTTTCTCGCCTGCTGTTTCAGCCCCTTTGTTTCTCGCCCTCTGTTTCAGCCCCTCTGTTTCAGTCCCTCTGATTCAGCCCCTCTGATTCAGCCCCTCTGTTTCTCGCCCTCTGTTTCAGCCCCTCTGTTTCATCCAAACTGATTCAGCCCCTCTGTTTCTCGCCCTCTGTTCAAGCCCCTCTGTTTCTCGCCATCTGTTTCAGCCGCTCTGTTTCTCACCCTCTGTTTCAGCCCCTCTGTTTCAGCCCCTCTGTTTCAGCCCCTCTGTTTCTCGCCCTCTGTTTCAGCCCCTCTGTTTCTCGCCCTCTGTTTCAGCCCCTCTATTTCTCGCCCTCTGTTTCAGCCCCTCTGTTTCAGCCCCACTGTTTCAGCCCCTTTGTTTCAGCCCCTCTGTTTCTCGCCCTCTGTTTCAGCCCCTCTGATTCAGCCCCACTGTTTCAGCCCCTCTGAATCAGGCCCTCGGTTTCAGCCCCTCTGTTTCAGACCCTCTGTTTCAGCCCCTCTGTTTCTCGCCCTCTGTTTCAGCCCCTCAGTTTCTCACCCTCTGTTTCAGCCCCTCTGTTTCAGCCCCACTGTTTCTCGCCCTCTGTTTCAGCCCCTCTGTTTCTCGCCCTCTGTTTCAGCTCCTCTGATTCAGCCCCTCTGTTTCTCGCCCTCTGTTTCAGCCCCTCTGTTTCTCGCCCTCTGTTTCAGCCCCTCTGTTTCTCGCCCTCTGTTTCAGCCCCTCTGTTTCAGCGCCTCTGTTTCAGCCCCTCTGTTTCGCGCCCTCTGTTTCAGCCCCGGGATTTCTCGCCCTGTGTTTCAGCCCCTCTATTTCTCGCCCTCTGTTTCAGCCGCTCTGTTTCAGCTCCACTGTTTCAGCCCCTCTGTTTCAGCCCCTCTGTTTCTCGCCCTCTGTTTAAGCCCCTCTGTTTCAGCCCCTCTGTTTCTCGCCCTCTGTTTCAGCCCCTCTGTTTCAGCCCCTCTGTTTCAGTCCCTCTGTTTCTCGCCCTCTGTTTCTCGCCCTCTGTTTCAGCCCCTCTGTTTCTCGCCCTCTGTTTCAGCCCCTCTGTTTCTCGCCCTCTGTTTCAGCCCCTCTGTTTCAGCCCCTCTGTTTCTCGCCCTCTGTTTCAGCCCCTCTGTTTCTCGCCCTCTGTTTAAGCCCCTCTGTTTCAGCCCCTCTGTTTCTCGCCCTCTGTTTCAGCCCCTCTGTTTCAGCCCTTCTGTTTCAGTCCCTCTGTTTCTCGCCCTCTGTTTCTCGCCCTCTGTTTCAGCCCCTCTGTTTCTCGCCCTCTGTTTCAGCCACTCTGTTTCTCGCCCTCTGTTTCAGCCCCTCTGATTCAGCCCCTCTGTTTCAGCCCCTCTGAATCAGCCACTCTGTTTCAGCCCCTCTGTTTCAGCCCCTCTGTTTCTCGCCCTCTGTTTCAGCCCCTCTGTTTCTCACCCTCTGTATCAGCACCTCTGTTTCAGCCCCTCTCTTTCTCGCCCTCTGTTTTAGCCCCTCTGTTTCTCGCCCTCTGTTTCAGCCCCTCTGATTCAGCCCCTCTGTTTCTCGCCCTCTGTTTCAGCCCCTCTGTTTCTCGCCCTTAGTTTCCGCCCCTCTGTTTCTCACCCTCTGTTTCAACCCCTCTGTTTCAGCCCCTCTGTTTCAGCCCCTCTGTTTCTCGCCCTCTGTTTCAGCCCCTCTGTTTCTCGCCCTCTGTTTCAGCCTCTCTGTTTCAGCCCCTTTGATTCAGCCCCTCTGTTTCAGCGCCTCTGTTTCTCGCCCTCTGTTTCAGCCCCTCTGATTCAGCCCCTCTGTTTCAGCCCCTCTGATTCAGCCCCTCTGTTTCAGACCCTCTGTTTCTCGCCCTCTGTTTCAGCCCCTCTGTTTCTCGCCCTCTGTTTCAGCCCCTCTGTTTCTCGCCCTTAGTTTCCGCCCCTCTGTTTCTCGCCCTCTGTTTCAGCCCCTCTGTTTCAGCCCCTCTGTTTCAGCCCCTCTGTTTCTCTCCCTCTGCTTCAGCCCCTCTGTTTCTCGCCCTCTGTTTCAGCCTCTCTGTTTCAGCCCCTCTGATTCAGCCCCTCTGTTTCAGCGCCTCTGTTTCTCGCCCTCTGTTTCAGCCCCTCTGATTCAGCCCCTCTGATTCAGCCCCTCTGATTCAGCCCCTCTGTTTCTCGCCCTCTGTTTCAGCCCCTCTGTTTCTCGCCCTTAGTTTCCGCCCCTCTGTTTCTCACCCTCTGTTTCAACCCCTCTGTTTCAGCCCCTCTGTTTCAGCCCCTCTGTTTCTCGCCCTCTGTTTCAGCCCCTCCGTTTCTCGCCCTCTGTTTCAGCCTCTCTGTTTCAGCCCCTTTGATTCAGCACCTCTGTTTCAGCGCCTCTGTTTCTTGCCCTCTGTTTCAGCCCCTCTGATTCAGCCCCTCTGTTTCAGCCCCTCTGATTCAGCCCCTCTGATTCAGCCCCTCTGTTTCTCGCCCTCTGTTTCTGCCCCTCTGTTTCAGCCCCTCTGTTCCTGCCCCTCTGTTTCTTGCCCTCTGTTTCAGCCCCTCTGTTTCAGCCCCTCTGTTTCAGCCCCTCCGATTCAGCCCCTCTGTTTCAGCCCCTCTGTTTCAGCCCCTCTGTTTCTCGCCCTTTGTTTCAGCCCCTCTGTTTGTCGCCCTCTGTTTCAGCCCCTCTGTTTCTCGCACTCTGTTTCAGCCCCTCTGTTTCAGCCCCTCTGTTTCAGCCCCTCTGTTTCTCGCCCTCTGTTTCAGCCCCTCTGTTTCTTGCCCTCTATTTCAGCCCCTCTGTTTCAGCCCCTCTGTTTCTCGCCCTCTGTTTCTGCCCCTCTGTTTCTCGCCCTCTGTTTCAGCCCCTCTGTTTCTCGCCTTCTGTTTCAGCCCCTCTGATTCAGCCCCTCTGTTTCAGCCCCTCTGATTCAGCCCCTCTGATTCAGCCCCTCTGTTTCTCGCCCTCTGTTTCAGCCCCTCTGTTTCAGCCCTTCTGTTTCAGCCACTCGGTTTCAGCCCCTCTGTTTCTTGCCCTTAGATTCCGCCCCTCTGTTTCTCACCCTCTGTTTCAACCCCTCTGTTTCAGCCCCTCTGTTTCAGATCCTCTGTTTCTCACCCTCTGTTTCAACCCCTCTGTTTCAGCCCCTCTGTTTCAGCCCCTCTGTTTCTCGCCCTCTATTTCAGCCCCTCTGTTTCTCGCCCTCTGTTTCAGCCTCTCTGTTTCAGCCCCTTTGATTCAGCCCCTCTGTTTCAGCGCCTCTGTTTCTCGCCCTCTGTTTCAGCCCCTCTGATTCAGCCCCTCTGTTTCAGCCCCTCTGATTCAGCCCCTCTGTTTCAGACCCTCTGTTTCTCGCCCTCTGTTTCAGCCCCTCTGTTTCTCGCCCTCTGTTTCAGCCCCTCTGTTTCTCGCCCTTAGTTTCCGCCCCTCTGTTTCTCGCCCTCTGTTTCAGCCCCTCTGTTTCAGCCCCTCTGTTTCAGCACCTCTGTTTCTCTCCCTCTGTTTCAGCCCCTCTGTTTCTCGCCCTCTGTTTCAGCCTCTCTGTTTCAGCCCCTCTGATTCAGCCCCTCTGTTTCAGCGCCTCTGTTTCTCGCCCTCTGTTTCAGCCCCTCTGATTCAGCCCCTCTGATTCAGCCCCTCTGATTCAGCCCCTCTGTTTCTCGCCCTCTGTTTCAGCCCCTCTGTTTCTCGACCTTAGTTTCCGCCCCTCTGTTTCTCACCCTCTGTTTCAACACCTCTGTTTCAGCCCCTCTGTTTCAGCCCCTCTGTTTCTCGCCCTCTGTTTCAGCCCCTCTGTTTCTCGCCCTCTGTTTCAGCCTCTCTGTTTCAGCCCCTTTGATTCAGCCCCTCTGTTTCAGCGCCTCTGTTTCTTGCCCTCTGTTTCAGCCCCTCTGATTCAGCCCCTCTGTTTCAGCCCCTCTGATTCAGCCCCTCTGATTCAGCCCCTCTGTTTCTCGCCCTCTGTTTCTGCCCCTCTGTTTCAGCCCCTCTGTTTCAGCCCCTCTGTTTCTTGCCCTCTGTTTCAGCCCCTCTGTTTCAGCCCCTCTGTTTCAGCCCCTCCGATTCAGCCCCTCTGTTTCAGCCCCTCTGTTTCAGCCCCTCTGTTTCTCGCCCTTTGTTTCAGCCCCTCTGTTTGTCGCCCTCTGTTTCAGCCCCTCTGTTTCTCGCACTCTGTTTCAGCCCCTCTGTTTCAGCCCCTCTGTTTCAGCCCCTCTGTTTCTCGCCCTCTGTTTCAGCCCCTCTGTTTCTTGCCCTCTGTTTCAGCCCCTCTGTTTCAGCCCCTCTGTTTCTCGCCCTCTGTTTCTGCCCCTCTGTTTCTCGCCCTCTGTTTCAGCCCCTCTGTTTCTCGCCTTCTGTTTCAGCCCCTCTGATTCAGCCCCTCTGTTTCAGCCCCTCTGATTCAGCCCCTCTGATTCAGCCCCTCTGTTTCTCGCCCTCTGTTTCAGCCCCTCTGTTTCTGCCCTTCTGTTTCAGCCACTCGGTTTCAGCCCCTCTGTTTCTTGCCCTGTGTTTCAGCCCCTGTTTCTCGCCTCTGTTTCAGCCCCTCTGTTTCTCGCCCTCTGTTTCAGCCCCTCTGTTTCGCACTCTCTGTTTCAGCCCCTCTGTTTCAGCCTCTCTGTTTCAGCCCCTCTGTTTCTCGCCCTCTGTTTCAGCCACTCTGTTTCTCGCCCTCTGTTTCAGCCCCTCTGATTCAGCCCCTCTGTTTCAGCCCCTCTGAATCAGCCACTCTGTTTCAGCCCCTCTGTTTCAGCCCCTCTGTTTCTCGCCCTCTGTTTCAGCCCCTCTGTTTCTCACCCTCTGTATCAGCACCTCTGTTTCAGCCCCTCTCTTTCTCGCCCTCTGTTTTAGCCCCTCTGTTTCTCGCCCTCTGTTTCAGCCCCTCTGATTCAGCCCCTCTGTTTCTCGCCCTCTGTTTCAGCCCCTCTGTTTCTCGCCCTTAGTTTCCGCCCCTCTGTTTCTCACCCTCTGTTTCAACCCCTCTGTTTCAGCCCCTCTGTTTCAGCCCCTCTGTTTCTCGCCCTCTGTTTCAGCCCCTCTGTTTCTCGCCCTCTGTTTCAGCCTCTCTGTTTCAGCCCCTTTGATTCAGCCCCTCTGTTTCAGCGCCTCTGTTTCTCGCCCTCTGTTTCAGCCCCTCTGATTCAGCCCCTCTGTTTCAGCCCCTCTGATTCAGCCCCTCTGTTTCAGACCCTCTGTTTCTCGCCCTCTGTTTCAGCCCCTCTGTTTCTCGCCCTCTGTTTCAGCCCCTCTGTTTCTCGCCCTTAGTTTCCGCCCCTCTGTTTCTCGCCCTCTGTTTCAGCCCCTCTGTTTCAGCCCCTCTGTTTCAGCCCCTCTGTTTCTCTCCCTCTGTTTCAGCCCCTCTGTTTCTCGCCCTCTGTTTCAGCCTCTCTGTTTCAGCCCCTCTGATTCAGCCCCTCTGTTTCAGCGCCTCTGTTTCTCGCCCTCTGTTTCAGCCCCTCTGATTCAGCCCCTCTGATTCAGCCCCTCTGATTCAGCCCCTCTGTTTCTCGCCCTCTGTTTCAGCCCCTCTGTTTCTCGCCCTTAGTTTCCGCCCCTCTGTTTCTCACCCTCTGTTTCAACCCCTCTGTTTCAGCCCCTCTGTTTCAGCCCCTCTGTTTCTCGCCCTCTGTTTCAGCCCCTCCGTTTCTCGCCCTCTGTTTCAGCCTCTCTGTTTCAGCCCCTTTGATTCAGCACCTCTGTTTCAGCGCCTCTGTTTCTTGCCCTCTGTTTCAGCCCCTCTGATTCAGCCCCTCTGTTTCAGCCCCTCTGATTCAGCCCCTCTGATTCAGCCCCTCTGTTTCTCGCCCTCTGTTTCTGCCCCTCTGTTTCAGCCCCTCTGTTCCTGCCCCTCTGTTTCTTGCCCTCTGTTTCAGCCCCTCTGTTTCAGCCCCTCCGATTCAGCCCCTCTGTTTCAGCCCCTCTGTTTCAGCCCCTCTGTTTCTCGCCCTTTGTTTCAGCCCCTCTGTTTGTCGCCCTCTGTTTCAGCCCCTCTGTTTCTCGCACTCTGTTTCAGCCCCTCTGTTTCAGCCCCTCTGTTTCAGCCCCTCTGTTTCTCGCCCTCTGTTTCAGCCCCTCTGTTTCTTGCCCTCTATTTCAGCCCCTCTGTTTCAGCCCCTCTGTTTCTCGCCCTCTGTTTCTGCCCCTCTGTTTCTCGCCCTCTGTTTCAGCCCCTCTGTTTCTCGCCTTCTGTTTCAGCCCCTCTGATTCAGCCCCTCTGTTTCAGCCCCTCTGATTCAGCCCCTCTGATTCAGCCCCTCTGTTTCTCGCCCTCTGTTTCAGCCCCTCTGTTTCAGCCCTTCTGTTTCAGCCACTCGGTTTCAGCCCCTCTGTTTCTTGCCCTTAGATTCCGCCCCTCTGTTTCTCACCCTCTGTTTCAACCCCTCTGTTTCAGCCCCTCTGTTTCAGATCCTCTGTTTCTCACCCTCTGTTTCAACCCCTCTGTTTCAGCCCCTCTGTTTCAGCCCCTCTGTTTCTCGCCCTCTATTTCAGCCCCTCTGTTTCTCGCCCTCTGTTTCAGCCTCTCTGTTTCAGCCCCTTTGATTCAGCCCCTCTGTTTCAGCGCCTCTGTTTCTCGCCCTCTGTTTCAGCCCCTCTGATTCAGCCCCTCTGTTTCAGCCCCTCTGATTCAGCCCCTCTGTTTCAGACCCTCTGTTTCTCGCCCTCTGTTTCAGCCCCTCTGTTTCTCGCCCTCTGTTTCAGCCCCTCTGTTTCTCGCCCTTAGTTTCCGCCCCTCTGTTTCTCGCCCTCTGTTTCAGCCCCTCTGTTTCAGCCCCTCTGTTTCAGCACCTCTGTTTCTCTCCCTCTGTTTCAGCCCCTCTGTTTCTCGCCCTCTGTTTCAGCCTCTCTGTTTCAGCCCCTCTGATTCAGCCCCTCTGTTTCAGCGCCTCTGTTTCTCGCCCTCTGTTTCAGCCCCTCTGATTCAGCCCCTCTGATTCAGCCCCTCTGATTCAGCCCCTCTGTTTCTCGCCCTCTGTTTCAGCCCCTCTGTTTCTCGCCCTTAGTTTCCGCCCCTCTGTTTCTCACCCTCTGTTTCAACACCTCTGTTTCAGCCCCTCTGTTTCAGCCCCTCTGTTTCTCGCCCTCTGTTTCAGCCCCTCTGTTTCTCGCCCTCTGTTTCAGCCTCTCTGTTTCAGCACCTTTGATTCAGCCCCTCTGTTTCAGCGCCTCTGTTTCTTGCCCTCTGTTTCAGCCCCTCTGATTCAGCCCCTCTGTTTCAGCCCCTCTGATTCAGCCCCTCTGATTCAGCCCCTCTGTTTCTCGCCCTCTGTTTCTGCCCCTCTGTTTCAGCCCCTCTGTTTCAGCCCCTCTGTTTCTTGCCCTCTGTTTCAGCCCCTCTGTTTCAGCCCCTCTGTTTCAGCCCCTCCGATTCAGCCCCTCTGTTTCAGCCCCTCTGTTTCAGCCCCTCTGTTTCTCGCCCTTTGTTTCAGCCCCTCTGTTTGTCGCCCTCTGTTTCAGCCCCTCTGTTTTTCGCACTCTGTTTCAGCCCCTCTGTTTCAGCCCCTCTGTTTCAGCCCCTCTGTTTCTCGCCCTCTGTTTCAGCCCCTCTGTTTCTTGCCCTCTGTTTCAGCCCCTCTGTTTCAGCCCCTCTGTTTCTCGCCCTCTGTTTCTGCCCCTCTGTTTCTCGCCCTCTGTTTCAGCCCCTCTGTTTCTCGCCTTCTGTTTCAGCCCCTCTGATTCAGCCCCTCTGTTTCAGCCCCTCTGATTCAGCCCCTCTGATTCAGCCCCTCTGTTTCTCGCCCTCTGTTTCAGCCCCTCTGTTTCAGCCCTTCTGTTTCAGCCACTCCGTTTCAGCCCCTCTGTTTCTTGCCCTGTGTTTCAGCCCCTGTTTCTCGCCCTCTGTTTCAGCCCCTCTGTTTCTCGCCCTCTGTTTCAGCCCCTCTGTTTCGCACTCTCTGTTTCAGCCCCTCTGTTTCAGCCCCTCTGTTTCTCGCCCTCTGTTTCTGCTCCTCTGTTTCTCGCCCTCTGTTTCAGCCCCTCTGTTTCTCGCCCTCTGTTTCAGCCCCTCTGATTCAGCCCCTCTGTTTCAGCCCCTCTGAATCAGCCCCTCTGTTTCAGCCCCTCTGTTTCAGCCCCTCTGTTTCTCGCCCTCTGTTTCAGCCCCTCTGTTTCTCACCCTCTGTTACAGCACCTCTGTTTCAGCCCCTCTGTTTCTCTCCATCTGTTTCAGCCCCTCTGTTTCTCGAATCTCTGTTTCAGCCACTCTGATTCAGCCCCTCTGTTTCTCGCCCTCTGTTCAATCCCCTCTGTTTCTCGCCATCTGTTTCAGCCCCTCTGTTTCTCGCCCTCTGTTTCAGCCCCTCTGTTTCAGCCCCTCTGTTTCTCGCCCTCTGTTTAAGCCCCTCTGTTTCAGCCCCTCTGTTTCTCGCCCTCTGTTTCAGCCCCTCTGTTTCAGCCCTTCTGTTTCAGTCCCTCTGTTTCTCGCCCTCTGTTTCTCGCCCTCTGTTTCAGCCCCTCGGTTTCTCGCCCTCTGTTTCAGCCACTCTGTTTCTCGCCCTCTGTTTCAGCCCCTCTGATTCAGCCCCTCTGTTTCAGCCCCTCTGAATCAGCCACTCTGTTTCAGCCCCTCTGTTTCAGCCCCTCTGTTTCTCGCCCTCTGTATCAGCACCTCTGTTTCTCACCCTCTGTATCAGCACCTCTGTTTCAGCCCCTCTCTTTCTCGCCCTCTGTTTTAGCCCCTCTGTTTCTCGCCCTCTGTTTCAGCCCCTCTGATTCAGCCCCTCTGTTTCTCGCCCTCTGTTTCAGCCCCTCTGTTTCTCGCCCTTAGTTTCCGCCCCTCTGTTTCTCACCCTCTGTTTCAACCCCTCTGTTTCAGCCCCTCTGTTTCAGCCCCTCTGTTTCTCGCCCTCTGTTTCAGCCCCTCTGTTTCTCGCCCTCTGTTTCAGCCTCTCTGTTTCAGCCCCTTTGATTCAGCCCCTCTGTTTCAGCGCCTCTGTTTCTCGCCCTCTGTTTCAGCCCCTCTGATTCAGCCCCTCTGTTTCAGCCCCTCTGATTCAGCCCCTCTGTTTCAGACCCTCTGTTTCTCGCCCTCTGTTTCAGCCCCTCTGTTTCTCGCCCTCTGTTTCAGCCCCTCTGTTTCTCGCCCTTAGTTTCCGCCCCTCTGTTTCTCGCCCTCTGTTTCAGCCCCTCTGTTTCAGCCCCTCTGTTTCAGCCCCTCTGTTTCTCTCCCTCTGTTTCAGCCCCTCTGTTTCTCGCCCTCTGTTTCAGCCTCTCTGTTTCAGCCCCTCTGATTCAGCCCCTCTGTTTCAGCGCCTCTGTTTCTCGCCCTCTGTTTCAGCCCCTCTGATTCAGCCCCTCTGATTCAGCCCCTCTGATTCAGCCCCTCTGTTTCTCGCCCTTAGTTTCCGCCCCTCTGTTTCTCACCCTCTGTTTCAACCCCTCTGTTTCAGCCCCTCTGTTTCAGCCCCTCTGTTTCTCGCCCTCTGTTTCAGCCCCTCCGTTTCTCGCCCTCTGTTTCAGCCTCTCTGTTTCAGCCCCTTTGATTCAGCACCTCTGTTTCAGCGCCTCTGTTTCTTGCCCTCTGTTTCAGCCCCTCTGATTCAGCCCCTCTGTTTCAGCCCCTCTGATTCAGCCCCTCTGATTCAGCCCCTCTGTTTCTCGCCCTCTGTTTCTGCCCCTCTGTTTCAGCCCCTCTGTTCCTGCCCCTCTGTTTCTTGCCCTCTGTTTCAGCCCCTCTGTTTCAGCCCCTCTGTTTCAGCCCCTCCGATTCAGCCCCTCTGTTTCAGCCCCTCTGTTTCAGCCCCTCTGTTTCTCGCCCTTTGTTTCAGCCCCTCTGTTTGTCGCCCTCTGTTTCAGCCCCTCTGTTTCTCGCACTCTGTTTCAGCCCCTCTGTTTCAGCCCCTCTGTTTCAGCCCCTCTGTTTCTGGCCCTCTGTTTCAGCCCCTCTGTTTCTTGCCCTCTAATTCAGCCCCTCTGTTTCAGCCCCTCTGTTTCTCGCCCTCTGTTTCTGCCCCTCTGTTTCTCGCCCTCTGTTTCAGCCCCTCTGTTTCTCGCCTTCTGTTTCAGCCCCTCTGATTCAGCCCCTCTGTTTCAGCCCCTCTGATTCAGCCCCTCTGATTCAGCCCCTCTGTTTCTCGCCCTCTGTTTCAGCCCCTCTGTTTCAGCCCTTCTGTTTCAGCCACTCGGTTTCAGCCCCTCTGTTTCTTGCCCTTAGATTCCGCCCCTCTGTTTCTCACCCTCTGTTTCAACCCCTCTGTTTCAGCCCCTCTGTTTCAGATCCTCTGTTTCTCACCCTCTGTTTCAACCCCTCTGTTTCAGCCCCTCTGTTTCAGCCCCTCTGTTTCTCGCCCTCTATTTCAGCCCCTCTGTTTCTCGCCCTCTGTTTCAGCCTCTCTGTTTCAGCCCCTTTGATTCAGCCCCTCTGTTTCAGCGCCTCTGTTTCTCGCCCTCTGTTTCAGCCCCTCTGATTCAGCCCCTCTGTTTCAGCCCCTCTGATTCAGCCCCTCTGTTTCAGACCCTCTGTTTCTCGCCCTCTGTTTCAGCCCCTCTGTTTCTCGCCCTCTGTTTCAGCCCCTCTGTTTCTCGCCCTTAGTTTCCGCCCCTCTGTTTCTCGCCCTCTGTTTCAGCCCCTCTGTTTCAGCCCCTCTGTTTCAGCACCTCTGTTTCTCTCCCTCTGTTTCAGCCCCTCTGTTTCTCGCCCTCTGTTTCAGCCTCTCTGTTTCAGCCCCTCTGATTCAGCCCCTCTGTTTCAGCGCCTCTGTTTCTCGCCCTCTGTTTCAGCCCCTCTGATTCAGCCCCTCTGATTCAGCCCCTCTGATTCAGCCCCTCTGTTTCTCGCCCTCTGTTTCAGCCCCTCTGTTTCTCGCCCTTAGTTTCCGCCCCTCTGTTTCTCACCCTCTGTTTCAACACCTCTGTTTCAGCCCCTCTGTTTCAGCCCCTCTGTTTCTCGCCCTCTGTTTCAGCCCCTCTGTTTCTCGCCCTCTGTTTCAGCCTCTCTGTTTCAGCCCCTTTGATTCAGCCCCTCTGTTTCAGCGCCTCTGTTTCTTGCCCTCTGTTTCAGCCCCTCTGATTCAGCCCCTCTGTTTCAGCCCCTCTGATTCAGCCCCTCTGATTCAGCCCCTCTGTTTCTCGCCCTCTGTTTCTGCCCCTCTGTTTCAGCCCCTCTGTTTCAGCCCCTCTGTTTCTTGCCCTCTGTTTCAGCCCCTCTGTTTCAGCCCCTCTGTTTCAGCCCCTCCGATTCAGCCCCTCTGTTTCAGCCCCTCTGTTTCAGCCCCTCTGTTTCTCGCCCTTTGTTTCAGCCCCTCTGTTTGTCGCCCTCTGTTTCAGCCCCTCTGTTTCTCGCACTCTGTTTCAGCCCCTCTGTTTCAGCCCCTCTGTTTCAGCCCCTCTGTTTCTCGCCCTCTGTTTCAGCCCCTCTGTTTCTTGCCCTCTGTTTCAGCCCCTCTGTTTCAGCCCCTCTGTTTCTCGCCATCTGTTTCTGCCCCTCTGTTTCTCGCCCTCTGTTTCAGCCCCTCTGTTTCTCGCCTTCTGTTTCAGCCCCTCTGATTCAGCCCCTCTGTTTCAGCCCCTCTGATTCAGCCCCTCTGATTCAGCCCCTCTGTTTCTCGCCCTCTGTTTCAGCCCCTCTGTTTCAGCCCTTCTGTTTCAGCCACTCGGTTTCAGCCCCTCTGTTTCTTGCCCTGTGTTTCAGCCCCTGTTTCTCGCCCTCTGTTTCAGCCCCTCTGTTTCTCGCCCTCTGTTTCAGCCCCTCTGTTTCGCACTCTCTGTTTCAGCCCCTCTGTTTCAGCCCCTCTGTTTCTCGCCCTCTGTTTCTGCTCCTCTGTTTCTCGCCCTCTGTTTCAGCCCCTCTGTTTCTCGCCCTCTGTTTCAGCCCCTCTGATTCAGCCCCTCTGTTTCAGCCCCTCTGAATCAGCCCCTCTGTTTCAGCCCCTCTGTTTCAGCCCCTCTGTTTCTCGCCCTCTGTTTCAGCCCCTCTGTTTCTCACCCTCTGTTACAGCACCTCTGTTTCTCGAATCTCTGTTTCAGCCACTCTGATTCAGCCCCTCTGTTTCTCGCCCTCTGTTCAAGCCCCTCTGTTTCTCGCCATCTGTTTCAGCCCCTCTGTTTCTCGCCCTCTGTTTCAGCCCCTCTGTTTCAGCCCCTCTGTTTCAGCCCCTCTGTTTTTCGCCCTCTTTTTCAGCCCCTCTGTTTCTCGCCCTCTGTTTCAGCCCCTCTATTTCTCGCCCTCTGTTTCAGCCCCTCTGTTTCAGCCCCACTGTTTCAGCCCCTTTGTTTCAGCCCCTCTGTTTCTCGCCCTCTGTTTCAGCCCATCTGATTCAGCCCCACTGTTTCAGCCCCTCTGAATCAGCCCCTCTGATTCAGCCCCTCTGTTTCAGACCCTCTGTTTCAGCCCCTCTGTTTCTCGCCCTCTGTTTCAGCCCCTCTGTTTCTCACCCTCTGTTTCAGCCCCTCTGTTTCAGCCCCACTGTTTCTCGCCCTCTGTTTCAGCCCCTCTGTTTCTCGCCCTCTGTTTCAGCTCCTCTGATTCAGCCCCTCTGTTTCTCGCCCTCTGTTTCAGCCCCTCTGTTTCTCGCCCTCTGTTTCAGTCCCTCTGTTTCTCGCCCTCTGTTTCAGCCCCTCTGTTTCAGCGCCTATGTTTCAGCCCCTCTGTTTCTCGCCCTCTGTTTCAGCCCCTGTATTTCTCGCCCTGTGTTTGAGCCCCTCTATTTCTCGCCCTCTGTTTCAGCCGCTCTGTTTCAGCCCCACTGTTTCAGCCCCTCTGTTTCAGCCCCTCTGTTTCTCGCCCTCTGTTTAAGCCCCTCTGTTTCTCGCCCTCTGTTTCAGCCCCTCTGTTTCTCGCCCTCTGTTTCAGCCCCTCTGTTTCAGCCCCTCTGTTTCAGTCCCTCTGTTTCTTGCCCTCTGTTTCTCGCCCTCTGTTTCAGCCCCTCTGTTTCTCGCCCTCTGTTTCAGCCCCTCTGTTTCAGCCCCTCTGTTTCAGCCCCTCTGTTTCTCGCCCTCTGTTTCAGCCCCTCTGTTTCTTGCCCTCTGTTTCAGCCCCTCTGTTTCTCGCCCTCTGTTTCAGCCTCTCTGTTTCTTGCCCTCGGATTCAGCCCCTCTGTTTCAGCCCCTCTGTTTCAGCCCCTCTGTTTCAGCCCCTCTGTTTCTCGCCCTCTTTTTCAGCCCCTCTGTTTCTCGCCCTCTGTTTCAGACCCTCTGATTCAGCCACTCTGATTCAGCCCCTCTGTTTCAGCCCCTCTATTTCAGCCCCTTTGTTTCAGCCCCTCTGTTTCATCCACTCTGTTTCTCGCCCTCTGTTTCTGGCTCTCTGTTTCAGCCCGTCTGTTTCAGCCCCTCTGTTTCAGCCCCTCTGTTTCTCGCCCTCTGTTTCAGCCCCTCTGTTTCAGTCCCTCTGATTCAGCCCCTCTGATTCAGCCCCTCTGTTTCTCGCCCTCTGTTTCAGCCCCTCTGTTTCTCGCCCTCTGTTCAAGCCCCTCTGTTTCTCGCCATCTGTTTCAGCCCCTCTGTTTCTCACCCTCTGTTTCAGCCCCTCTGTTTCAGCCCCTCTGTTTCAGCCCCTCTGTTTCTCGCCCTCTGTTTCAGCCCCTCTGTTTCTCGCCCTCTGTTTCAGCCCCTCTGTTTCAGCCCCACTGTTTCAGCCCCTTTGTTTCAGCCCCTCTGTTTCTCGCCCTCTGTTTCAGCCCCTCTGATTCAGCCCCACTGTTTCAGCCCCTCTGAATCAGGCCCTCTGTTTCAGCCCCTCTGTTTCAGACCCTCTGTTTCAGCCCCTCTGTTTCTCGCCCTCTGTTTCAGCCCCTCAGTTTCTCACCCTCTGTTTCAGCCCCTCTGTTTCAGCCCCACTGTTTCTCGCCCTCTGTTTCAGCCCCTCTGTTTCTCGCCCTCTGTTTCAGCTCCTCTGATTCAGCCCCTCTGTTTCTCGCCCTCTGTTTCAGCCCCTCTGTTTCTCGCCCTCTGTTTCAGCCCCTCTGTTTCTCGCCCTCTGTTTCAGCCCCTCTGTTTCAGCGCCTCTGTTTCAGCCCCTCTGTTTCTCGACCTCTGTTTCAGCCCCTGTATTTCTCGCCCTGTGTTTCAGCCCCTCTATTTCTCGCCCTCTGTTTCACCCGCTCTGTTTCAGCTCCACTGTTTCAGCCCCTCTGTTTCAACCCCTCTGTTTCTCGCCCTCTGTTTAAGCCCCTCTGGTTCAGCCCCTCTGTTTCTCGCCCTCTGTTTCAGCCCCTCTGTTTCAGCCCCTCTGTTTCAGTCCCTCTGTTTCTCGCCCTCTGTTTCTCGCCCTCTGTTTCAGCCCCTCTGTTTCTCGCCCTCTGTTTCAGCCCCTCTGTTTCAGCCCCTCTGTTTCAGCCCCTCTGTTTCTCGCCCTCTGTTTCAGCCCCTCTGTTTCTTGCCCTCTGTTTCACCCCCTCTGTTTCTCGCCCTCTGTTTCAGCCTCTCTGTTTCATGCCCTCGGATTCAGCCCCTCTGATTCAGCCCCTCTGTTTCAGCCCCTCTGTTTCAGCCCCACTGTTTCTCGACCTCTGTTTCAGCCCCTCTGTTTCTCGCCCTCTGTTTCAGCCCCTCTGATTCAGCCACTCTGTTTCAGCCCCTCTGATTCAGCCCCTCTGTTTCAGCCCGTCTATTTCAGCCCCTTTGTTTCAGCCCCTCTGTTTCATCCACTCTGTTTCTCGCCCTCTGTTTCTCACCCTCTGTTTTTCGCCCTCTGTTTCAGCCACACTGTTTCTCGCCCTCTGTTTCAGGCTCTCTGTTTCAGCCCGTCTGTTTCAGCCCCTCTGTTTCAGCCCCTCTGTTTCTCGCCCTCTGTTTCTCGCCCGCTGTTTCAGCCCCTTTGTTTCTCGCCCTCTGTTTCAGCCCCTCTGTTTCAGTCCCTCTGATTCAGCCCCTCTGATTCAGCCCCTCTGTTTCTCGACCTCTGTTTCAGCCCCTCTGTTTCAGCCCCTCTGTTTCTGCCCCTCTGTTTCAGCCGCTCTGTTTCTCGCCCTCTGTTTCAGCCCCTCTGTTTTTCGCCCTCTGTTTCAGCCCCTCTGTTTCAGGCTCTCTGTTTCAGCCCGTCTGTTTCAGCCCCTCTGTTTCAGCCCCTCTGTATCTTGCCCTCTGTTTCTCGGCCGCTGTTTCAGCCCCTTTGTTTCTCGCCCTCTGTTTCAGCCCCTCTGTTTCAGCCCCTCTGTTTCAGCCCCTCTGTTTCAGCCCCTATGTTTCAGCCCCTCTGTTTCTCGCCCTCAATTTCTGCCCCTCTGTTTCTCGCCCTCTGTTTCAGCCCCTCTGTTTCTCGCCCTCTGTTTCAGCCCCTCTGTTTCAGCCCCTCTGTTTCAGCCCCTCTGTTTCTCGCCCTCTGTTTCAGCCCCTCTGTTTCTTGCCCTCTGTTTCAGCCCCTCTGTTTCTCGCCCTCTGCTTCTGCCTCTCTGTTTCATGCCCTCGGATTCAGCCCCTCTGTTTCAGCCCCTCTGTTTCTCGCACTCTGTTTCTGCCCCTCAGTTTCTCGCCCTCTGTTTCAGCCCCTCTGTTTCTCGCCTTCTGTTTCAGCCCCTCTGATTCAGCCCCTCTGTTTCAGCCCCTCTGTATCTTGCCCTCTGTTTCTCGGCCGCTGTTTCAGCCCCTTTGTTTCTCGCCCTCTGTTTCAGCCCCTCTGTTTCAGCCCCTCTGTTTCAGCCCCTCTGTTTCAGCCCCTATGTTTCAGCCCCTCTGTTTCTCGCCCTCAATTTCTGCCCCTCTGTTTCTCGCCCTCTGTTTCAGCCCCTCTGTTTCTCGCCCTCTGTTTCAGCCCCTCTGTTTCAGCCCCTCTGTTTCAGCCCCTCTGTTTCTCGCCCTCTGTTTCAGCCCCTCTGTTTCTTGCCCTCTGTTTCAGCCCCTCTGTTTCTCGCCCTCTGTTTCTGCCTCTCTGTTTCATGCCCTCGGATTCAGCCCCTCTGTTTCAGCCCCTCTGTTTCAGCCCCTCTGTTTCTCGCACTCTGTTTCTGCCCCTCAGTTTCTCGCCCTCTGTTTCAGCCCCTCTGTTTCTCGCCTTCTGTTTCAGCCCCTCTGTTTCAGCCCTTCTGATTCAGCCCCTCTGATTCAGCCCCTCTGTATCTCGCCCTCTGTTTCAGCCCCTCTGTTTCAGCCCTTCTGTTTCAGCCACTCTGTTTCAGCCCCTCTGTTTCTTGCCCTCTGTTTCAGCCCCTCTGTTTCTCGACCTCTGTTTCAGTCCCTCTGTTTCTCGCCATCTGTTTCAGCCCCTCTGTTTCGCGCTCTCTGTTTCAGCCCCTCTGTTTCAGCTCCTCTGTTTCTCGCCCTCTGTTTCTGCCCCTCTGTTTCTCGCCCTCTGTTTCAGCCCCTCTGTTTCTCACCCTCTGTTTCAGCCCCTCTGATTAAGCCCCTCTGTTTCAGCCCCTCTGAATCAGCCCCTCTGATTCAGCCCCTGTTTCAGCCCCTCTGTTTCAGCCCCTCTGTTTCTCGCCCTCTGTTTCAGCCCCTCTGTTTCTCACCCTCTGTTTCAGCCCCTCTGTTTCAGCCCCTCTGTTTCTCGCTCTCTGTTTCAGCCCCTCTGTTTCTCGCCCTCTTTTTCAGCCCCTCTGATTCAGCCCCTCTGTTTCTCGCCCTCTGTTTCAGCCCCTCTGTTTCTCGCCCTCTGTTTCAGCCACTCTGTTTCTCGCCCTCTGTTTCAGCCCCACTGTTTCAGCCCCTCTGTTTCTCGCCTTCTGTTTCAGCCCCTCTGTTTCTCGCCCTCTGTTTCAGCCCCTCTGTTTCTCGCCCTCTGTTTCAGCCCCTCTATTTCTCGCCCTCTGTTTCAGCCCCTCTGTTTTAGCCCCACTATTTCAGCCCCTTTGTTTCAGCCCCTCTGTTTCTCACCCTCTGCTTCAGCCGCTCTTTTTCTCGCCCTCTGTATCAGCCCCTCTGTTTCTCGCTCTCTGTTTCAGCCCCTCTGTTTCAGCCCCTCTGTTTCGGCCCCTCTGTTTCTCGCCCTCTGTTTCAGCCCCTCTGTTTCTTGCCCTCTGTTTCAGCCTCTCTGTTTCTCGCCCTCTGTTTCAGCCTCTCTGTTTCTCGCCCTCTGTTTCAGCCCCTCTGTTCCAGCCCCTCTGTTTCAGCCCCTCTGTTTCAGCCCCTCTGTTTCTTGCCCTCTGTTTCAGCCGCTCTGATTCAGCCCCTCTGTTTCTCACCCTCTGTTTCAGCCCCTCTGTTTCTCGCCCTCTGTTTCAGCCCCTCTGTTTCAGCCCCTCTGTTTCAGCCCCTCTGTTTCTCGCCCTCTGTTTCAGCCCCTCTGTTTCTCGCCCTCTGTTTCTGCCCCTCTGTTTCTCGCCCTCTGTTTCAGCCCCTCTGTTTCTCGCCCTCTGTTTCAGCCCCTCTGTTTCAGCCCCTCTGTTTCAGCCCCTCTGTTTCTCGCCCTCTGTTTCGGCCCCTCTGTTTCTCGCCCTCTGTTTCAGCCCCTCTGTTTCTCGCCCTCTGTTTCAGCCCCTCTGATTCAGCCCCTCTGTTTCAGCCCTTCTGATTCAGCCCCTCTGATTCAGCCCCTCTGTTTCAGCCCCTCTGTTTCAGCCCCTCTGTTTGTCGCACTCTGTTTCTGCCCCTCAGATTCTCGCCCTCTCTTTCAGCCCCTCTGTTTCTCGCCCTCTGTTTCAGCCCCTCAGTTTCAGCCCCTCTGTTTCAGCCCCTCTGTTTCTCGCCCTCTGTTTCAGCCCCTCTGTTTCTTGCCCTCTGTTTCAGCCCCTCTGTTTCTCGCCCTCTGTTTCAGCCTCTCTGTTTCATGCCCTGGGATTCAGCCCCTCTGTTTCAGCCCCTCTGTTTCAGCCCCTCTGTTTCAGCCCCTCTGTTTCTCGCACTCTGTTTCTGCCCCTCAGTTTCTCGCCCTCTGTTTCAGCCCCTCTGTTTCTCGCCTTCTGTTTCAGCCCCTCTGATTCAGCCCCTCTGTTTCAGCCCTTCTGATTCAGCCCCTCTGATTCAGCCACTCTGTATCTCGCCCTCTGTTTCAGCCCCTCTGTTTCAGCCCTTCTGTTTCAGCCACTCTGTTTCAGCCCCTCTGTTTCTTGCCCTCTGTTTCAGCCCCTCTGTTTCTCGACCTCTGTTTCAGTCCCTCTGTTTCTCGCCATCTGTTTCAGCCCCTCTGTTTCGCGCTCTCTGTTTCAGCCACTCTGTTTCAGCTCCTCTGTTTCTCGCCCTCTGTTTCTGCCCCTCTGTTTCTCGCCCTCTGTTTCAGCCCCTCTGTTTCTCACCCTCTGTTTCAGCCCCTCTGATTAAGCCCCTCTGTTTCAGCCCCTCTGAATCAGCCCCTCTGATTCAGCCCCTGTTTCAGCCCCTCTGTTTCAGCCCCTCTGTTTCTCGCCCTCTGTTTCAGACCCTCTGTTTCTCACCCTCTGTTTCAGCCCCTCTGTTTCAGCCCCTCTGTTTCTCGCTCTCTGTTTCAGCCCCTCTGTTTCTCGCCCTCTTTTTCAGCCCCTCTGATTCAGCCCCTCTGTTTCTCGCCCTCTGTTTCAGCCCCTCTGTTTCTCGCTCTCTGTTTCAGCCCCTCTGTTTCAGCCCCTCTGTTTCGGCCCCTCTGTTTCTCGCCCTCTGTTTCAGCCCCTCTGTTTCTTGCCCTCTGTTTCAGCCTCTCTGTTTCTCGCCCTCTGTTTCAGCCTCTCTGTTTCTCGCCCTCTGTTTCAGCCCCTCTGTTCCAGCCCCTCTGTTTCAGCCCCTCTGTTTCAGCCCCTCTGTTTCTTGCCCTCTGTTTCAGCCGCTCTGATTCAGCCCCTCTGTTTCTCACCCTCTGTTTCAGCCCCTCTGTTTCTCGCCCTCTGTTTCAGCCCCTCTGTTTCAGCCCCTCTGTTTCAGCCCCTCTGTTTCTCGCCCTCTGTTTCAGCCCCTCTGTTTCTCGCCCTCTGTTTCTGCCCCTCTGTTTCTCGCCCTCTGTTTCAGCCCCTCTGTTTCTCGCCCTCTGTTTCAGCCCCTCTGTTTCAGCCCCTCTGTTTCAGCCCCTCTGTTTCTCGCCCTCTGTTTCGGCCCCTCTGTTTCTCGCTCTCTGTTTCAGCCCCTCTGTTTCTCGCCCTCTTTTTCAGCCCCTCTGTTTCAGCCCCTCTGTTTCTCGCCCTCTGTTTCAGCCCCTCTGTTTCTCGCCCTCTGTTTCAGCCCCTCTGTTTCAGCGCCTCTGTTTCAGCCCCTCTGTTTCTCGACCTCTGTTTCAGCCCCTGTATTTCTCGCCCTGTGTTTCAGCCCCTCTATTTCTCGCCCTCTGTTTCAGCCGCTCTGTTTCAGCTCCACTGTTTCAGCCCCTCTGTTTCAACCCCTCTGTTTCTCGCCCTCTGTTTAAGCCCCTCTGGTTCAGCCCCTCTGTTTCTCGCCCTCTGTTTCAGCCCCTCTGTTTCAGCCCCTCTGTTTCAGTCCCTCTGTTTCTCGCCCTCTGTTTCTCGCCCTCTGTTTCAGCCCCTCTGTTTCTCGCCCTCTGTTTCAGCCCCTCTGTTTCAGCCCCTCTGTTTCAGCCCCTCTGTTTCTCGCCCTCTGTTTCAGCCCCTCTGTTTCTTGCCCTCTGTTTCACCCCCTCTGTTTCTCGCCCTCTGTTTCAGCCTCTCTGTTTCATGCCCTCGGATTCAGCCCCTCTGATTCAGCCCCTCTGTTTCAGCCCCTCTGTTTCAGCCCCACTGTTTCTCGACCTCTGTTTCAGCCCCTCTGTTTCTCGCCCTCTGTTTCAGCCCCTCTGATTCAGCCACTCTGTTTCAGCCCCTCTGATTCAGCCCCTCTGTTTCAGCCCGTCTATTTCAGCCCCTTTGTTTCAGCCCCTCTGTTTCATCCACTCTGTTTCTCGCCCTCTGTTTCTCACCCTCTGTTTTTCGCCCTCTGTTTCAGCCACACTGTTTCTCGCCCTCTGTTTCAGGCTCTCTGTTTCAGCCCGTCTGTTTCAGCCCCTCTGTTTCAGCCCCTCTGTTTCTCGCCCTCTGTTTCTCGCCCGCTGTTTCAGCCCCTTTGTTTCTCGCCCTCTGTTTCAGCCCCTCTGTTTCAGTCCCTCTGATTCAGCCCCTCTGATTCAGCCCCTCTGTTTCTCGACCTCTGTTTCAGCCCCTCTGTTTCAGCCCCTCTGTTTCTGCCCCTCTGTTTCAGCCGCTCTGTTTCTCGCCCTCTGTTTCAGCCCCTCTGTTTTTCGCCCTCTGTTTCAGCCCCTCTGTTTCAGGCTCTCTGTTTCAGCCCGTCTGTTTCAGCCCCTCTGTTTCAGCCCCTCTGTATCTTGCCCTCTGTTTCTCGGCCGCTGTTTCAGCCCCTTTGTTTCTCGCCCTCTGTTTCAGCCCCTCTGTTTCAGCCCCTCTGTTTCAGCCCCTCTGTTTCAGCCCCTATGTTTCAGCCCCTCTGTTTCTCGCCCTCAATTTCTGCCCCTCTGTTTCTCGCCCTCTGTTTCAGCCCCTCTGTTTCTCGCCCTCTGTTTCAGCCCCTCTGTTTCAGCCCCTCTGTTTCAGCCCCTCTGTTTCTCGCCCTCTGTTTCAGCCCCTCTGTTTCTTGCCCTCTGTTTCAGCCCCTCTGTTTCTCGCCCTCTGCTTCTGCCTCTCTGTTTCATGCCCTCGGATTCAGCCCCTCTGTTTCAGCCCCTCTGTTTCTCGCACTCTGTTTCTGCCCCTCAGTTTCTCGCCCTCTGTTTCAGCCCCTCTGTTTCTCGCCTTCTGTTTCAGCCCCTCTGATTCAGCCCCTCTGTTTCAGCCCCTCTGTATCTTGCCCTCTGTTTCTCGGCCGCTGTTTCAGCCCCTTTGTTTCTCGCCCTCTGTTTCAGCCCCTCTGTTTCAGCCCCTCTGTTTCAGCCCCTCTGTTTCAGCCCCTATGTTTCAGCCCCTCTGTTTCTCGCCCTCAATTTCTGCCCCTCTGTTTCTCGCCCTCTGTTTCAGCCCCTCTGTTTCTCGCCCTCTGTTTCAGCCCCTCTGTTTCAGCCCCTCTGTTTCAGCCCCTCTGTTTCTCGCCCTCTGTTTCAGCCCCTCTGTTTCTTGCCCTCTGTTTCAGCCCCTCTGTTTCTCGCCCTCTGTTTCTGCCTCTCTGTTTCATGCCCTCGGATTCAGCCCCTCTGTTTCAGCCCCTCTGTTTCAGCCCCTCTGTTTCTCGCACTCTGTTTCTGCCCCTCAGTTTCTCGCCCTCTGTTTCAGCCCCTCTGTTTCTCGCCTTCTGTTTCAGCCCCTCTGTTTCAGCCCTTCTGATTCAGCCCCTCTGATTCAGCCCCTCTGTATCTCGCCCTCTGTTTCAGCCCCTCTGTTTCAGCCCTTCTGTTTCAGCCACTCTGTTTCAGCCCCTCTGTTTCTTGCCCTCTGTTTCAGCCCCTCTGTTTCTCGACCTCTGTTTCAGTCCCTCTGTTTCTCGCCATCTGTTTCAGCCCCTCTGTTTCGCGCTCTCTGTTTCAGCCCCTCTGTTTCAGCTCCTCTGTTTCTCGCCCTCTGTTTCTGCCCCTCTGTTTCTCGCCCTCTGTTTCAGCCCCTCTGTTTCTCACCCTCTGTTTCAGCCCCTCTGATTAAGCCCCTCTGTTTCAGCCCCTCTGAATCAGCCCCTCTGATTCAGCCCCTGTTTCAGCCCCTCTGTTTCAGCCCCTCTGTTTCTCGCCCTCTGTTTCAGCCCCTCTGTTTCTCACCCTCTGTTTCAGCCCCTCTGTTTCAGCCCCTCTGTTTCTCGCTCTCTGTTTCAGCCCCTCTGTTTCTCGCCCTCTTTTTCAGCCCCTCTGATTCAGCCCCTCTGTTTCTCGCCCTCTGTTTCAGCCCCTCTGTTTCTCGCCCTCTGTTTCAGCCACTCTGTTTCTCGCCCTCTGTTTCAGCCCCACTGTTTCAGCCCCTCTGTTTCTCGCCTTCTGTTTCAGCCCCTCTGTTTCTCGCCCTCTGTTTCAGCCCCTCTGTTTCTCGCCCTCTGTTTCAGCCCCTCTATTTCTCGCCCTCTGTTTCAGCCCCTCTGTTTTAGCCCCACTATTTCAGCCCCTTTGTTTCAGCCCCTCTGTTTCTCACCCTCTGCTTCAGCCGCTCTTTTTCTCGCCCTCTGTATCAGCCCCTCTGTTTCTCGCTCTCTGTTTCAGCCCCTCTGTTTCAGCCCCTCTGTTTCGGCCCCTCTGTTTCTCGCCCTCTGTTTCAGCCCCTCTGTTTCTTGCCCTCTGTTTCAGCCTCTCTGTTTCTCGCCCTCTGTTTCAGCCTCTCTGTTTCTCGCCCTCTGTTTCAGCCCCTCTGTTCCAGCCCCTCTGTTTCAGCCCCTCTGTTTCAGCCCCTCTGTTTCTTGCCCTCTGTTTCAGCCGCTCTGATTCAGCCCCTCTGTTTCTCACCCTCTGTTTCAGCCCCTCTGTTTCTCGCCCTCTGTTTCAGCCCCTCTGTTTCAGCCCCTCTGTTTCAGCCCCTCTGTTTCTCGCCCTCTGTTTCAGCCCCTCTGTTTCTCGCCCTCTGTTTCTGCCCCTCTGTTTCTCGCCCTCTGTTTCAGCCCCTCTGTTTCTCGCCCTCTGTTTCAGCCCCTCTGTTTCAGCCCCTCTGTTTCAGCCCCTCTGTTTCTCGCCCTCTGTTTCGGCCCCTCTGTTTCTCGCCCTCTGTTTCAGCCCCTCTGTTTCTCGCCCTCTGTTTCAGCCCCTCTGATTCAGCCCCTCTGTTTCAGCCCTTCTGATTCAGCCCCTCTGATTCAGCCCCTCTGTTTCAGCCCCTCTGTTTCAGCCCCTCTGTTTGTCGCACTCTGTTTCTGCCCCTCAGATTCTCGCCCTCTCTTTCAGCCCCTCTGTTTCTCGCCCTCTGTTTCAGCCCCTCAGTTTCAGCCCCTCTGTTTCAGCCCCTCTGTTTCTCGCCCTCTGTTTCAGCCCCTCTGTTTCTTGCCCTCTGTTTCAGCCCCTCTGTTTCTCGCCCTCTGTTTCAGCCTCTCTGTTTCATGCCCTGGGATTCAGCCCCTCTGTTTCAGCCCCTCTGTTTCAGCCCCTCTGTTTCAGCCCCTCTGTTTCTCGCACTCTGTTTCTGCCCCTCAGTTTCTCGCCCTCTGTTTCAGCCCCTCTGTTTCTCGCCTTCTGTTTCAGCCCCTCTGATTCAGCCCCTCTGTTTCAGCCCTTCTGATTCAGCCCCTCTGATTCAGCCACTCTGTATCTCGCCCTCTGTTTCAGCCCCTCTGTTTCAGCCCTTCTGTTTCAGCCACTCTGTTTCAGCCCCTCTGTTTCTTGCCCTCTGTTTCAGCCCCTCTGTTTCTCGACCTCTGTTTCAGTCCCTCTGTTTCTCGCCATCTGTTTCAGCCCCTCTGTTTCGCGCTCTCTGTTTCAGCCACTCTGTTTCAGCTCCTCTGTTTCTCGCCCTCTGTTTCTGCCCCTCTGTTTCTCGCCCTCTGTTTCAGCCCCTCTGTTTCTCACCCTCTGTTTCAGCCCCTCTGATTAAGCCCCTCTGTTTCAGCCCCTCTGAATCAGCCCCTCTGATTCAGCCCCTGTTTCAGCCCCTCTGTTTCAGCCCCTCTGTTTCTCGCCCTCTGTTTCAGACCCTCTGTTTCTCACCCTCTGTTTCAGCCCCTCTGTTTCAGCCCCTCTGTTTCTCGCTCTCTGTTTCAGCCCCTCTGTTTCTCGCCCTCTTTTTCAGCCCCTCTGATTCAGCCCCTCTGTTTCTCGCCCTCTGTTTCAGCCCCTCTGTTTCTCGCTCTCTGTTTCAGCCCCTCTGTTTCAGCCCCTCTGTTTCGGCCCCTCTGTTTCTCGCCCTCTGTTTCAGCCCCTCTGTTTCTTGCCCTCTGTTTCAGCCTCTCTGTTTCTCGCCCTCTGTTTCAGCCTCTCTGTTTCTCGCCCTCTGTTTCAGCCCCTCTGTTCCAGCCCCTCTGTTTCAGCCCCTCTGTTTCAGCCCCTCTGTTTCTTGCCCTCTGTTTCAGCCGCTCTGATTCAGCCCCTCTGTTTCTCACCCTCTGTTTCAGCCCCTCTGTTTCTCGCCCTCTGTTTCAGCCCCTCTGTTTCAGCCCCTCTGTTTCAGCCCCTCTGTTTCTCGCCCTCTGTTTCAGCCCCTCTGTTTCTCGCCCTCTGTTTCTGCCCCTCTGTTTCTCGCCCTCTGTTTCAGCCCCTCTGTTTCTCGCCCTCTGTTTCAGCCCCTCTGTTTCAGCCCCTCTGTTTCAGCCCCTCTGTTTCTCGCCCTCTGTTTCGGCCCCTCTGTTTCTCGCCCTCTGTTTCAGCCCCTCTGTTTCTCGCCCTCTGTTTCAGCCCCTCTGATTCAGCCCCTCTGTTTCAGCCCTTCTGATTCAGCCCCTCTGATTCAGCCCCTCTGTTTCAGCCCCTCTGTTTCAGCCCCTCTGTTTGTCGCACTCTGTTTCTGCCCCTCAGATTCTCGCCCTCTCTTTCAGCCCCTCTGTTTCTCGCCCTCTGTTTCAGCCCCTCAGTTTCAGCCCCTCTGTTTCAGCCCCTCTGTTTCTCGCCCTCTGTTTCAGCCCCTCTGTTTCTTGCCCTCTGTTTCAGCCCCTCTGTTTCTCGCCCTCTGTTTCAGCCTCTCTGTTTCATGCCCTGGGATTCAGCCCCTCTGTTTCAGCCCCTCTGTTTCAGCCCCTCTGTTTCAGCCCCTCTGTTTCTCGCACTCTGTTTCTGCCCCTCAGTTTCTCGCCCTCTGTTTCAGCCCCTCTGTTTCTCGCCTTCTGTTTCAGCCCCTCTGATTCAGCCCCTCTGTTTCAGCCCTTCTGATTCAGCCCCTCTGATTCAGCCCCTCTGTATCTCGCCCTCTGTTTCAGCCCCTCTGTTTCAGCCCTTCTGTTTCAGCCACTCTGTTTCAGCCCCTCTGTTTCTTGCCCTCTGTTTCAGCCCCTCTGTTTCTCGACCTCTGTTTCAGTCCCTCTGTTTCTCGCCATCTGTTTCAGCCCCTCTGTTTCGCGCTCTCTGTTTCAGCCCCTCTGTTTCAGCTCCTCTGTTTCTCGCCCTCTGTTTCTGCCCCTCTGTTTCTCGCCCTCTGTTTCAGCCCCTCTGTTTCTCACCCTCTGTTTCAGCCCCTCTGATTAAGCCCCTCTGTTTCAGCCCCTCTGAATCAGCCCCTCTGATTCAGCCCCTGTTTCAGCCCCTCTGTTTCAGCCCCTCTGTTTCTCGCCCTCTGTTTCAGACCCTCTGTTTCTCACCCTCTGTTTCAGCCCCTCTGTTTCAGCCCCTCTGTTTCTCGCTCTCTGTTTCAGCCCCTCTGTTTCTCGCCCTCTTTTTCAGCCCCTCTGATTCAGCCCCTCTGTTTCTCGCCCTCTGTTTCAGCCCCTCTGTTTCTCGCCCACTGTTTCAGCCACTCTGTTTCTCGCCCTCTGTTTCAGCCCCACTGTTTCAGCCCCTCTGTTTCTCGCCTTCTGTTTCAGCCCCTCTGTTTCTCGCCCTCTGTTTCAGCCCCTCTGTTTCTCGCCCTCTGTTTCAGCCCCTCTATTTCTCGCCCTCTGTTTCAGCCCCTCTGTTTTAGCCCCACTATTTCAGCCCCTTTGTTTCAGCCCCTCTGTTTCTCGCCCTCTGTTTCAGCTGCTCTTTTTCTCGCCCTCTGTATCAGCCCCTCTGTTTCTCGCTCTCTGTTTCAGCCCCTCTGTTTCTCGCCCTCTGTTTCAGCCTCTCTGTTTCTCGCCCTCTGTTTCAGCCCCTCTGTTCCAGCCCCTCTGTTTCAGCCCCTCTGTTTCAGCCCCTCTGTTTCTTGCCCTCTGTTTCAGCCCCTCTGATTCAGCCCCTCTGTTTCTCGCCCTCTGTTTCAGCCCCTCTGTTTCTCGCCCTCTGTTTCAGCCCCTCTGATTCAGCCCCTCTGTTTCAGCCCTTCTGATTCAGCCCCTCTGATTCAGCCCCTCTGTTTCAGCCCCTCTGTTTCAACCCCTCTGTTTGTCGCACTCTGTTTCTGCCCCTCAGTTTCTCGCCCTCTGTTTCAGCCCCTCTGTTTCTCGCCTTCTGTTTCAGCCCCTCTGATTCAGCCCCTCTGTTTCAGCCCTTCTGATTCAGCCCCTCTGATTCAGCCCCTCTGTTACTCGCCCTCTGTTTCAGCCCCTCTGTTTCAGCCCTTCTGTTTCAGCCACTCTGTTTTAGCCCCTCTGTTTCTTGCCCTCTGTTTCAGCCCCTCTGTTTCTCGACCTCTGTTTCAGTCCCTCTGTTTCTCGCCATCTGTTTCAGCCCCTCTGTTTCGCGCTCTCTGTTTCAGCCCCTCTGTTTCAGCTCCTCTGTTTCTCGCCCTCTGTTTCTGCCCCTCTGTTTCTCGCCCTCTGTTTCAGCCCCTCTGATTAAGCCCCTCTGTTTCAGCCCCTCTGAATCAGCCCCTCTGATTCAGCCCCTCTGTTTCAGCCCCTCTGTTTCAGCCCCTCTGTTTCTCGCCCTCTGTTTCAGCCCCTCTGTTTCTCGCCCTCTGTTTCAGCCCCTCTGTTTCTCGCCCTCTGTTTCAGCCCCTCTGTTTCAGCCCCTCTGTTTCAGCCCCTCTGTTTCTCGCCCTCTGTTTCAGCCCCTCTGTTTCTCGCCCTCTGTTTCAGCCCCTCTGTTTCTCGCCCTCTGTTTCAGCCCCTCTGATTCAGCCCCTCTGTTTCAGCCCTTCTGATTCAGCCCCTCTGATTCAGCCCCTCTGTTTCAGCCCCTCTGTTTCAGCCCCTCTGTTTGTCGCTCTCTGTTTCTGCCCCTCAGTTTCTCGCCCTCTGTTTCAGCCCCTCTGTTTCTCGCCTTCTGTTTCAGCCCCTCTGATTCAGCCCCTCTGTTTCAGCCCTTCTGATTCAGCCCCTCTGATTCAGCCCCTCTGTTTCTCGCCCTCTGTTTCAGCCCCTCTGTTTCAGCCCTTCTGTTTCAGCCACTCTGTTTTAGCCCCTCTGTTTCTTGCCCTCTGTTTCAGCCCCTCTGTTTCTCGCCCTCTGTTTCAGCCTCTCTGTTTCATGCCCTGGGATTCAGCCCCTCTGTTTCAGCCCCTCTGTTTCAGCCCCTCTGTTTCAGCCCCTCTGTTTCTCGCCCTCTGTTTCAGCCCCTCTGTTTCTTGCCCTCTGTTTCAGCCCCTCTGTTTCTCGCCCTCTGTTTCAGCCTCTCTGTTTCATGCCCTGGGATTCAGCCCCTCTGTTTCAGCCCCTCTGTTTCAGCCCCTCTGTTTCAGCCCCTCTGTTTCTCGCACTCTGTTTCTGCCCCTCAGTTTCTCGCCCTCTGTTTCAGCCCCTCTGTTTCTCGCCTTCTGTTTCAGCCCCTCTGATTCAGCCCCTCTGTTTCAGCCCTTCTGATTCAGCCCCTCTGATTCAGCCCCTCTGTATCTCGCCCTCTGTTTCAGCCCCTCTGTTTCAGCCCTTCTGTTTCAGCCACTCTGTTTCAGCCCCTCTGTTTCTTGCCCTCTGTTTCAGCCCCTCTGTTTCTCGACCTCTGTTTCAGTCCCTCTGTTTCTCGCCATCTGTTTCAGCCCCTCTGTTTCGCGCTCTCTGTTTCAGCCCCTCTGTTTCAGCTCCTCTGTTTCTCGCCCTCTGTTTCTGCCCCTCTGTTTCTCGCCCTCTGTTTCAGCCCCTCTGTTTCTCACCCTCTGTTTCAGCCCCTCTGATTAAGCCCCTCTGTTTCAGCCCCTCTGAATCAGCCCCTCTGATTCAGCCCCTGTTTCAGCCCCTCTGTTTCAGCCCCTCTGTTTCTCGCCCTCTGTTTCAGCCCCTCTGTTTCTCACCCTCTGTTTCAGCCCCTCTGTTTCAGCCCCTCTGTTTCTCGCTCTCTGTTTCAGCCCCTCTGTTTCTCGCCCTCTTTTTCAGCCCCTCTGATTCAGCCCCTCTGTTTCTCGCCCTCTGTTTCAGCCCCTCTGTTTCTCGCCCACTGTTTCAGCCACTCTGTTTCTCGCCCTCTGTTTCAGCCCCACTGTTTCAGCCCCTCTGTTTCTCGCCTTCTGTTTCAGCCCCTCTGTTTCTCGCACACTGTTTCAGACACACTGTTTCTCGCCCTCTGTTTCAGCCCCACTGTTTCAGCCCCTCTGTTTCTCGCCTTCTGTTTCAGCCCCTCTGTTTCTCGCCGTCTGTTTCAGCCCCTCTGTTTCTCGCCCTCTGTTTCAGCCGCTCTTTTTCTCGCCCTCTGTATCAGCCCCTCTGTTTCTCGCTCTCTGTTTCAGCCCCTCTGTTTCAGCCCCTCTGTTTCGGCCCCTCTGTTTCTCGCCCACTGTTTCAGCCCCTCTGTTTCTTGCCCTCTGTTTCAGCCTCTCTGTTTCTCGCCCTCTGTTTCAGCCTCTCTGTTTCTCGCCCTCTGTTTCAGCCCCTCTGTTCCAGCCCCTCTGTTTCAGCCCCTCTGTTTCAGCCCCTCTGTTTCTTGCCCTCTGTTTCAGCCCCTCTGATTCAGCCCCTCTGTTTCTCGCCCTCTGTTTCAGCCCCTCTGTTTCTCGCCCTCTGTTTCAGCCCCTCTGTTTCAGCCCCTCTGTTTCAGCCCCTCTGTTTCTCGCCCTCTGTTTCAGCCCCTCTGTTTCTCGCCCTCTGTTTCAGCCCCTCTGTTTCTCGCCCTCTGTTTCAGCCCCTCTGTTTCTCGCCCTCTGTTTCAGCCCCTCTGTTTCAGCCCCTCTGTTTCTCGCCCTCTGTTTCAGCCCCTCTGTTTCTCGCCCTCTGTTTCAGCCCCTCTGTTTCTCGCCCTCTGTTTCAGCCCCTCTGATTCAGCCCCTCTGTTTCAGCCCTTCTGATTCAGCCCCTCTGATTCAGCCCCTCTGTTTCAGCCCCTCTGTTTCAGCCCCTCTGTTTGTCGCACTCTGTTTCTGCCCCTCAGTTTCTCGCCCTCTGTTTCAGCCCCTCTGTTTCTCGCCCTCTGTTTCAGCCCCTCTGTTTCTCGCCCTCTGTTTCAGCCCCTCTGTTTCTCGCCCTCTGTTTCAGCCCCTCTGATTCAGCCCCTCTGTTTCAGCCCTTCTGATTCAGCCCCTCTGATTCAGCCCCTCTGTTTCAGCCCCTCTGTTTCAGCCCCTCTGTTTGTCGCACTCTGTTTCTGCCCCTCAGTTTCTCGCCCTCTGTTTCAGCCCCTCTGTTTCTCGCCTTCTGTTTCAGCCCCTCTGATTCAGCCCCTCTGTTTCAGCCCTTCTGATTCAGCCCCTCTGATTCAGCCCCTCTGTTTCTCGCCCTCTGTTTCAGCCCCTCTGTTTCAGCCCTTCTGTTTCAGCCACTCTGTTTTAGCCCCTCTGTTTCTTGCCCTCTGTTTCAGCCCCTCTGTTTCTCGACCTCTGTTTCAGTCCCTCTGTTTCTCGCCATCTGTTTCAGCCCCTCTGTTTCGCGCTCTCTGTTTCAGCCCCTCTGTTTCAGCTCCTCTGTTTCTCGCCCTCTGTTTCTGCCCCTCTGTTTCTCGCCCTCTGTTTCAGCCCCTCTGATTAAGCCCCTCTGTTTCAGCCCCTCTGAATCAGCCCCTCTGATTCAGCCCCTCTGTTTCAGCCCCTCTGTTTCAGCCCCTCTGTTTCTCGCCCTCTGTTTCAGCCCCTCTGTTTCTCACCCTCTGTTTCAGCCCCTCTGTTTCAGCCCCTCTGTTTCTCGCTCTGTGTTTCTGCCCCTCTGTTTCTCGCCCTCTGTTTCAGCCTCTCTGATTCAGCCCCTCTGTTTCTCGCCCTCTGTTTCAGCCCCTCTGTTTCTCGCCCTCTGTTTCAGACCCTCTGTTTCTTGCCCTCTGTTTCAGCCCCTCTGTTTCAGCCCCTCTGTTTCAGCCCCTCTGTTTCTCGCCTTCTGTTTCAGCCCCTCTGTTTCTCGCCTTCTGTTTCAGCCCCTCTGTTTCTCGCCCTCTGTTTCAGCCCCTCTGTTTCTCGCCCTCTGTTTCAGCCCCTCTATTTCTCGCCCTCTGTTTCAGCCCCTCTGTTTCTCACCCTCTGTTTCAGCCCCTCTGTTTCAGCCCCTCTGTTTCTCGCTCTCTGTTTCAGCCCCTCTGTTTCTCGCCCTCTTTTTCAGCCCCTCTGATTCAGCCCCTCTGTTTCTCGCCCTCTGTTTCAGCCCCTCTGTTTCTCGCCCACTGTTTCAGCCACTCTGTTTCTCGCCCTCTGTTTCAGCCCCACTGTTTCAGCCCCTCTGTTTCTCGCCTTCTGTTTCAGCCTCTCTGTTTCATGCCCTCGGATTCAGCCCCTCTGATTCAGCCCCTCTGTTTCAGCCCCTCTGTTTCAGCCCCACTGTTTCTCGACCTCTGTTTCAGCCCCTCTGTTTCTCGCCCTCTGTTTCAGCCCCTCTGATTCAGCCACTCTGTTTCAGCCCCTCTGATTCAGCCCCTCTGTTTCAGCCCGTCTATTTCAGCCCCTTTGTTTCAGCCCCTCTGTTTCATCCACTCTGTTTCTCGCCCTCTGTTTCTCACCCTCTGTTTTTCGCCCTCTGTTTCAGCCACACTGTTTCTCGCCCTCTGTTTCAGGCTCTCTGTTTCAGCCCGTCTGTTTCAGCCCCTCTGTTTCAGCCCCTCTGTTTCTCGCCCTCTGTTTCTCGCCCGCTGTTTCAGCCCCTTTGTTTCTCGCCCTCTGTTTCAGCCCCTCTGTTTCAGTCCCTCTGATTCAGCCCCTCTGATTCAGCCCCTCTGTTTCTCGACCTCTGTTTCAGCCCCTCTGTTTCAGCCCCTCTGTTTCTGCCCCTCTGTTTCAGCCGCTCTGTTTCTCGCCCTCTGTTTCAGCCCCTCTGTTTTTCGCCCTCTGTTTCAGCCCCTCTGTTTCAGGCTCTCTGTTTCAGCCCGTCTGTTTCAGCCCCTCTGTTTCAGCCCCTCTGTATCTTGCCCTCTGTTTCTCGGCCGCTGTTTCAGCCCCTTTGTTTCTCGCCCTCTGTTTCAGCCCCTCTGTTTCAGCCCCTCTGTTTCAGCCCCTCTGTTTCAGCCCCTATGTTTCAGCCCCTCTGTTTCTCGCCCTCAATTTCTGCCCCTCTGTTTCTCGCCCTCTGTTTCAGCCCCTCTGTTTCTCGCCCTCTGTTTCAGCCCCTCTGTTTCAGCCCCTCTGTTTCAGCCCCTCTGTTTCTCGCCCTCTGTTTCAGCCCCTCTGTTTCTTGCCCTCTGTTTCAGCCCCTCTGTTTCTCGCCCTCTGCTTCTGCCTCTCTGTTTCATGCCCTCGGATTCAGCCCCTCTGTTTCAGCCCCTCTGTTTCTCGCACTCTGTTTCTGCCCCTCAGTTTCTCGCCCTCTGTTTCTCGCCTTCTGTTTCAGCCCCTCTGATTCAGCCCCTCTGTTTCAGCCCCTCTGTATCTTGCCCTCTGTTTCTCGGCCGCTGTTTCAGCCCCTTTGTTTCTCGCCCTCTGTTTCAGCCCCTCTGTTTCAGCCCCTCTGTTTCAGCCCCTCTGTTTCAGCCCCTATGTTTCAGCCCCTCTGTTTCTCGCCCTCAATTTCTGCCCCTCTGTTTCTCGCCCTCTGTTTCAGCCCCTCTGTTTCTCGCCCTCTGTTTCAGCCCCTCTGTTTCAGCCCCTCTGTTTCAGCCCCTCTGTTTCTCGCCCTCTGTTTCAGCCCCTCTGTTTCTTGCCCTCTGTTTCAGCCCCTCTGTTTCTCGCCCTCTGTTTCTGCCTCTCTGTTTCATGCCCTCGGATTCAGCCCCTCTGTTTCAGCCCCTCTGTTTCAGCCCCTCTGTTTCTCGCACTCTGTTTCTGCCCCTCAGTTTCTCGCCCTCTGTTTCAGCCCCTCTGTTTCTCGCCTTCTGTTTCAGCCCCTCTGATTCAGCCCCTCTGTTTCAGCCCTTCTGATTCAGCCCCTCTGATTCAGCCCCTCTGTATCTCGCCCTCTGTTTCAGCCCCTCTGTTTCAGCCCTTCTGTTTCAGCCACTCTGTTTCAGCCCCTCTGTTTCTTGCCCTCTGTTTCAGCCCCTCTGTTTCTCGACCTCTGTTTCAGTCCCTCTGTTTCTCGCCATCTGTTTCAGCCCCTCTGTTTCGCGCTCTCTGTTTCAGCCCCTCTGTTTCAGCTCCTCTGTTTCTCGCCCTCTGTTTCTGCCCCTCTGTTTCTCGCCCTCTGTTTCAGCCCCTCTGTTTCTCACCCTCTGTTTCAGCCCCTCTGATTAAGCCCCTCTGTTTCAGCCCCTCTGAATCAGCCCCTCTGATTCAGCCCCTGTTTCAGCCCCTCTGTTTCAGCCCCTCTGTTTCTCGCCCTCTGTTTCAGCCCCTCTGTTTCTCACCCTCTGTTTCAGCCCCTCTGTTTCAGCCCCTCTGTTTCTCGCTCTCTGTTTCAGCCCCTCTGTTTCTCGCCCTCTTTTTCAGCCCCTCTGATTCAGCCCCTCTGTTTCTCGCCCTCTGTTTCAGCCCCTCTGTTTCTCGCCCTCTGTTTCAGCCACTCTGTTTCTCGCCCTCTGTTTCAGCCCCACTGTTTCAGCCCCTCTGTTTCTCGCCTTCTGTTTCAGCCCCTCTGTTTCTCGCCCTCTGTTTCAGCCCCTCTGTTTCTCGCCCTCTGTTTCAGCCCCTCTATTTCTCGCCCTCTGTTTCAGCCCCTCTGTTTTAGCCCCACTATTTCAGCCCCTTTGTTTCAGCCCCTCTGTTTCTCGCCCTCTGCTTCAGCCGCTCTTTTTCTCGCCCTCTGTATCAGCCCCTCTGTTTCTCGCTCTCTGTTTCAGCCCCTCTGTTTCAGCCCCTCTGTTTCGGCCCCTCTGTTTCTCGCCCTCTGTTTCAGCCCCTCTGTTTCTTGCCCTCTGTTTCAGCCTCTCTGTTTCTCGCCCTCTGTTTCAGCCTCTCTGTTTCTCGCCCTCTGTTTCAGCCCCTCTGTTCCAGCCCCTCTGTTTCAGCCCCTCTGTTTCAGCCCCTCTGTTTCTTGCCCTCTGTTTCAGCCGCTCTGATTCAGCCCCTCTGTTTCTCACCCTCTGTTTCAGCCCCTCTGTTTCTCGCCCTCTGTTTCAGCCCCTCTGTTTCAGCCCCTCTGTTTCAGCCCCTCTGTTTCTCGCCCTCTGTTTCAGCCCCTCTGTTTCTCGCCCTCTGTTTCTGCCCCTCTGTTTCTCGCCCTCTGTTTCAGCCCCTCTGTTTCTCGCCCTCTGTTTCAGCCCCTCTGTTTCAGCCCCTCTGTTTCAGCCCCTCTGTTTCTCGCCCTCTGTTTCGGCCCCTCTGTTTCTCGCCCTCTGTTTCAGCCCCTCTGTTTCTCGCCCTCTGTTTCAGCCCCTCTGATTCAGCCCCTCTGTTTCAGCCCTTCTGATTCAGCCCCTCTGATTCAGCCCCTCTGTTTCAGCCCCTCTGTTTCAGCCCCTCTGTTTGTCGCACTCTGTTTCTGCCCCTCAGATTCTCGCCCTCTCTTTCAGCCCCTCTGTTTCTCGCCCTCTGTTTCAGCCCCTCAGTTTCAGCCCCTCTGTTTCAGCCCCTCTGTTTCTCGCCCTCTGTTTCAGCCCCTCTGTTTCTTGCCCTCTGTTTCAGCCCCTCTGTTTCTCGCCCTCTGTTTCAGCCTCTCTGTTTCATGCCCTGGGATTCAGCCCCTCTGTTTCAGCCCCTCTGTTTCAGCCCCTCTGTTTCAGCCCCTCTGTTTCTCGCACTCTGTTTCTGCCCCTCAGTTTCTCGCCCTCTGTTTCAGCCCCTCTGTTTCTCGCCTTCTGTTTCAGCCCCTCTGATTCAGCCCCTCTGTTTCAGCCCTTCTGATTCAGCCCCTCTGATTCAGCCCCTCTGTATCTCGCCCTCTGTTTCAGCCCCTCTGTTTCAGCCCTTCTGTTTCAGCCACTCTGTTTCAGCCCCTCTGTTTCTTGCCCTCTGTTTCAGCCCCTCTGTTTCTCGACCTCTGTTTCAGTCCCTCTGTTTCTCGCCATCTGTTTCAGCCCCTCTGTTTCGCGCTCTCTGTTTCAGCCCCTCTGTTTCAGCTCCTCTGTTTCTCGCCCTCTGTTTCTGCCCCTCTGTTTCTCGCCCTCTGTTTCAGCCCCTCTGTTTCTCACCCTCTGTTTCAGCCCCTCTGATTAAGCCCCTCTGTTTCAGCCCCTCTGAATCAGCCCCTCTGATTCAGCCCCTGTTTCAGCCCCTCTGTTTCAGCCCCTCTGTTTCTCGCCCTCTGTTTCAGACCCTCTGTTTCTCACCCTCTGTTTCAGCCCCTCTGTTTCAGCCCCTCTGTTTCTCGCTCTCTGTTTCAGCCCCTCTGTTTCTCGCCCTCTTTTTCAGCCCCTCTGATTCAGCCCCTCTGTTTCTCGCCCTCTGTTTCAGCCCCTCTGTTTCTCGCTCTCTGTTTCAGCCCCTCTGTTTCAGCCCCTCTGTTTCGGCCCCTCTGTTTCTCGCCCTCTGTTTCAGCCCCTCTGTTTCTTGCCCTCTGTTTCAGCCTCTCTGTTTCTCGCCCTCTGTTTCAGCCTCTCTGTTTCTCGCCCTCTGTTTCAGCCCCTCTGTTCCAGCCCCTCTGTTTCAGCCCCTCTGTTTCAGCCCCTCTGTTTCTTGCCCTCTGTTTCAGCCGCTCTGATTCAGCCCCTCTGTTTCTCACCCTCTGTTTCAGCCCCTCTGTTTCTCGCCCTCTGTTTCAGCCCCTCTGTTTCAGCCCCTCTGTTTCAGCCCCTCTGTTTCTCGCCCTCTGTTTCAGCCCCTCTGTTTCTCGCCCTCTGTTTCTGCCCCTCTGTTTCTCGCCCTCTGTTTCAGCCCCTCTGTTTCTCGCCCTCTGTTTCAGCCCCTCTGTTTCAGCCCCTCTGTTTCAGCCCCTCTGTTTCTCGCCCTCTGTTTCGGCCCCTCTGTTTCTCGCCCTCTGTTTCAGCCCCTCTGTTTCTCGCCCTCTGTTTCAGCCCCTCTGATTCAGCCCCTCTGTTTCAGCCCTTCTGATTCAGCCCCTCTGATTCAGCCCCTCTGTTTCAGCCCCTCTGTTTCAGCCCCTCTGTTTGTCGCACTCTGTTTCTGCCCCTCAGATTCTCGCCCTCTCTTTCAGCCCCTCTGTTTCTCGCCCTCTGTTTCAGCCCCTCAGTTTCAGCCCCTCTGTTTCAGCCCCTCTGTTTCTCGCCCTCTGTTTCAGCCCCTCTGTTTCTTGCCCTCTGTTTCAGCCCCTCTGTTTCTCGCCCTCTGTTTCAGCCTCTCTGTTTCATGCCCTGGGATTCAGCCCCTCTGTTTCAGCCCCTCTGTTTCAGCCCCTCTGTTTCAGCCCCTCTGTTTCTCGCACTCTGTTTCTGCCCCTCAGTTTCTCGCCCTCTGTTTCAGCCCCTCTGTTTCTCGCCTTCTGTTTCAGCCCCTCTGATTCAGCCCCTCTGTTTCAGCCCTTCTGATTCAGCCCCTCTGATTCAGCCCCTCTGTATCTCGCCCTCTGTTTCAGCCCCTCTGTTTCAGCCCTTCTGTTTCAGCCACTCTGTTTCAGCCCCTCTGTTTCTTGCCCTCTGTTTCAGCCCCTCTGTTTCTCGACCTCTGTTTCAGTCCCTCTGTTTCTCGCCATCTGTTTCAGCCCCTCTGTTTCGCGCTCTCTGTTTCAGCCCCTCTGTTTCAGCTCCTCTGTTTCTCGCCCTCTGTTTCTGCCCCTCTGTTTCTCGCCCTCTGTTTCAGCCCCTCTGTTTCTCACCCTCTGTTTCAGCCCCTCTGATTAAGCCCCTCTGTTTCAGCCCCTCTGAATCAGCCCCTCTGATTCAGCCCCTGTTTCAGCCCCTCTGTTTCAGCCCCTCTGTTTCTCGCCCTCTGTTTCAGACCCTCTGTTTCTCACCCTCTGTTTCAGCCCCTCTGTTTCAGCCCCTCTGTTTCTCGCTCTCTGTTTCAGCCCCTCTGTTTCTCGCCCTCTTTTTCAGCCCCTCTGATTCAGCCCCTCTGTTTCTCGCCCTCTGTTTCAGCCCCTCTGTTTCTCGCCCACTGTTTCAGCCACTCTGTTTCTCGCCCTCTGTTTCAGCCCCACTGTTTCAGCCCCTCTGTTTCTCGCCTTCTGTTTCAGCCCCTCTGTTTCTCGCCCTCTGTTTCAGCCCCTCTGTTTCTCGCCCTCTGTTTCAGCCCCTCTATTTCTCGCCCTCTGTTTCAGCCCCTCTGTTTTAGCCCCACTATTTCAGCCCCTTTGTTTCAGCCCCTCTGTTTCTCGCCCTCTGTTTCAGCTGCTCTTTTTCTCGCCCTCTGTATCAGCCCCTCTGTTTCTCGCTCTCTGTTTCAGCCCCTCTGTTTCTCGCCCTCTGTTTCAGCCTCTCTGTTTCTCGCCCTCTGTTTCAGCCCCTCTGTTCCAGCCCCTCTGTTTCAGCCCCTCTGTTTCAGCCCCTCTGTTTCTTGCCCTCTGTTTCAGCCCCTCTGATTCAGCCCCTCTGTTTCTCGCCCTCTGTTTCAGCCCCTCTGTTTCTCGCCCTCTGTTTCAGCCCCTCTGATTCAGCCCCTCTGTTTCAGCCCTTCTGATTCAGCCCCTCTGATTCAGCCCCTCTGTTTCAGCCCCTCTGTTTCAGCCCCTCTGTTTGTCGCACTCTGTTTCTGCCCCTCAGTTTCTCGCCCTCTGTTTCAGCCCCTCTGTTTCTCGCCTTCTGTTTCAGCCCCTCTGATTCAGCCCCTCTGTTTCAGCCCTTCTGATTCAGCCCCTCTGATTCAGCCCCTCTGTTACTCGCCCTCTGTTTCAGCCCCTCTGTTTCAGCCCTTCTGTTTCAGCCACTCTGTTTTAGCCCCTCTGTTTCTTGCCCTCTGTTTCAGCCCCTCTGTTTCTCGACCTCTGTTTCAGTCCCTCTGTTTCTCGCCATCTGTTTCAGCCCCTCTGTTTCGCGCTCTCTGTTTCAGCCCCTCTGTTTCAGCTCCTCTGTTTCTCGCCCTCTGTTTCTGCCCCTCTGTTTCTCGCCCTCTGTTTCAGCCCCTCTGATTAAGCCCCTCTGTTTCAGCCCCTCTGAATCAGCCCCTCTGATTCAGCCCCTCTGTTTCAGCCCCTCTGTTTCAGCCCCTCTGTTTCTCGCCCTCTGTTTCAGCCCCTCTGTTTCTCGCCCTCTGTTTCAGCCCCTCTGTTTCTCGCCCTCTGTTTCAGCCCCTCTGTTTCAGCCCCTCTGTTTCAGCCCCTCTGTTTCTCGCCCTCTGTTTCAGCCCCTCTGTTTCTCGCCCTCTGTTTCAGCCCCTCTGTTTCTCGCCCTCTGTTTCAGCCCCTCTGATTCAGCCCCTCTGTTTCAGCCCTTCTGATTCAGCCCCTCTGATTCAGCCCCTCTGTTTCAGCCCCTCTGTTTCAGCCCCTCTGTTTGTCGCACTCTGTTTCTGCCCCTCAGTTTCTCGCCCTCTGTTTCAGCCCCTCTGTTTCTCGCCTTCTGTTTCAGCCCCTCTGATTCAGCCCCTCTGTTTCAGCCCTTCTGATTCAGCCCCTCTGATTCAGCCCCTCTGTTTCTCGCCCTCTGTTTCAGCCCCTCTGTTTCAGCCCTTCTGTTTCAGCCACTCTGTTTTAGCCCCTCTGTTTCTTGCCCTCTGTTTCAGCCCCTCTGTTTCTCGCCCTCTGTTTCAGCCTCTCTGTTTCATGCCCTGGGATTCAGCCCCTCTGTTTCAGCCCCTCTGTTTCAGCCCCTCTGTTTCAGCCCCTCTGTTTCTCGCCCTCTGTTTCAGCCCCTCTGTTTCTTGCCCTCTGTTTCAGCCCCTCTGTTTCTCGCCCTCTGTTTCAGCCTCTCTGTTTCATGCCCTGGGATTCAGCCCCTCTGTTTCAGCCCCTCTGTTTCAGCCCCTCTGTTTCAGCCCCTCTGTTTCTCGCACTCTGTTTCTGCCCCTCAGTTTCTCGCCCTCTGTTTCAGCCCCTCTGTTTCTCGCCTTCTGTTTCAGCCCCTCTGATTCAGCCCCTCTGTTTCAGCCCTTCTGATTCAGCCCCTCTGATTCAGCCCCTCTGTATCTCGCCCTCTGTTTCAGCCCCTCTGTTTCAGCCCTTCTGTTTCAGCCACTCTGTTTCAGCCCCTCTGTTTCTTGCCCTCTGTTTCAGCCCCTCTGTTTCTCGACCTCTGTTTCAGTCCCTCTGTTTCTCGCCATCTGTTTCAGCCCCTCTGTTTCGCGCTCTCTGTTTCAGCCCCTCTGTTTCAGCTCCTCTGTTTCTCGCCCTCTGTTTCTGCCCCTCTGTTTCTCGCCCTCTGTTTCAGCCCCTCTGTTTCTCACCCTCTGTTTCAGCCCCTCTGATTAAGCCCCTCTGTTTCAGCCCCTCTGAATCAGCCCCTCTGATTCAGCCCCTGTTTCAGCCCCTCTGTTTCAGCCCCTCTGTTTCTCGCCCTCTGTTTCAGCCCCTCTGTTTCTCACCCTCTGTTTCAGCCCCTCTGTTTCAGCCCCTCTGTTTCTCGCTCTCTGTTTCAGCCCCTCTGTTTCTCGCCCTCTTTTTCAGCTCCTCTGATTCAGCCCCTCTGTTTCTCGCCCTCTGTTTCAGCCCCTCTGTTTCTCGCCCACTGTTTCAGCCACTCTGTTTCTCGCCCTCTGTTTCAGCCCCACTGTTTCAGCCCCTCTGTTTCTCGCCTTCTGTTTCAGCCCCTCTGTTTCTCGCCCACTGTTTCAGACACACTGTTTCTCGCCCTCTGTTTCAGCCCCACTGTTTCAGCCCCTCTGTTTCTCGCCTTCTGTTTCAGCCCCTCTGTTTCTCGCCGTCTGTTTCAGCCCCTCTGTTTCTCGCCCTCTGTTTCAGCCGCTCTTTTTCTCGCCCTCTGTATCAGCCCCTCTGTTTCTCGCTCTCTGTTTCAGCCCCTCTGTTTCAGCCCCTCTGTTTCGGCCCCTCTGTTTCTCGCCCACTGTTTCAGCCCCTCTGTTTCTTGCCCTCTGTTTCAGCCTCTCTGTTTCTCGCCCTCTGTTTCAGCCTCTCTGTTTCTCGCCCTCTGTTTCAGCCCCTCTGTTCCAGCCCCTCTGTTTCAGCCCCTCTGTTTCAGCCCCTCTGTTTCTTGCCCTCTGTTTCAGCCCCTCTGATTCAGCCCCTCTGTTTCTCGCCCTCTGTTACAGCCCCTCTGTTTCTCGCCCTCTGTTTCAGCCCCTCTGTTTCAGCCCCTCTGTTTCAGCCCCTCTGTTTCTCGCCCTCTGTTTCAGCCCCTCTGTTTCTCGCCCTCTGTTTCAGCCCCTCTGTTTCTCGCCCTCTGTTTCAGCCCCTCTGTTTCTCGCCCTCTGTTTCAGCCCCTCTGTTTCTCGCCCACTGTTTCAGCCACTCTGTTTCTCGCCCTCTGTTTCAGCCCCACTGTTTCAGCCCCTCTGTTTCAGCCCCTCTGTTTCTTGCCCTCTGTTTCAGCCCCTCTGTTTCAGCCCCTCTGTTTCGGCCCCTCTGTTTCTCGCCCTCTGTTTCAGCCCCTCTGTTTCTTGCCCTCTGTTTCAGCCTCTCTGTTTCTCGCCCTCTGTTTCAGCCTCTCTGTTTCTCGCCCTCTGTTTCAGCCCCTCTGTTCCAGCCCCTCTGTTT